>NC_060121.1:740498257-740807304 GCF_021461395.2 Schistocerca americana | reverse complement strand
TTCCAGCTTCAGGCGTCGGAGATTCAGTATTCTTTTGAGAGACAACAGTCGAGATTATGCATCAGAAATTCGACATTCAGCATTTAGCTTCAAGCATTCTGGTTAGGTCCTTGGAAGTGTCGTATGTCTTAGAGCCTTTGGAAGATTGTGTGGGGGACACCTTCTCATAAAGATTTACTGATGCAGAAGATTAGATGTGCCATGCCATGCCAGATTTCATCACCGCCTGTGACTTCACCAAACCTTGTCTCACACAACAGGTATAAGTTTCGCATCGAAGTGGTGTACAAGGATTGTACAGGACGATAGGCATTTTCTCGCATTAATAGCTCATTCATCTTTATGTGACCTCTGCTCTTTGAGGCTCTCATTCTTTTTATTCACAAACCAGTCAACACCGTCAAGTTAATTGCAAGACTAAAATTCAATTAGCGTACGTGGACACAGTCCTTATTAATTCGTTTTATTGTGTTAGAGCATTTTCCCTCCCTCATTTACCAGTTACCCATGACTAGGACCCATTGCTATGTGCACTCATTACTTTTAATGAGTTACTTGAGTATGTGTTTGTTCTGAGCACTATTATCTGAACTCTTAATCAATAAATGTGTGTGATTTATGACCCTCATTTCATTACAGTAGTTATTAGTCCCTCGTTACTTAGCAATTTATTACTGTTTATTGTGGCACACAGGTACAGTTCACATGGCAGGGCCACCCTTCCTTCCTTTTCCTTGCACACAAACGATTTCCACAGTTCTGAACCATAGTGGGTTACTTGCACCTCAAGTGGGGATACGCAGCGCACGTCAGTGACAAATTTGATTGAATATAGCCTAACCCCTGTGGCATCTTGCATAAATAATGGCCAGGCTCCTGGGATCTCACCAGTAGGTAATTTTTTGATTGAGTCAGATAGGCAAATATGTTATATTCATCAAATTTGCCATTGACATGAACGGAGTACCTCCTACAATGTCATGAGGTACATAAGTTTTCAGGTGATGATCACGTTCACTAACCGTGTTCACGAGCCTAATTTATTTTTCATGTGTTAAACCGTGGGGCAATTAAATAGCTCATGGCGTTGTTTCACAAAAGTAGGAAGTAATTAAATATAAGCTGCTGAGCTCATTTTCTAATTTGTGTCCTACTTGCAGTTTTGAATACAGGTGCTATTTGTGCAAGTTTTTGTTGTTCAGCATTGTTGGTTTATCAGTTCTGGAGGGGTTATTTAATTTGATAGGAAGATAGATCTGAGGGATGTTGTAGTTGATCACAACGCAGAGTCAGACAAGACACTAGAGGGCTTTCTGAATTGGTAGTCAATCCCGGTAACAAAAGCATGGCAGTAGTAGGAGATTAAGTCACATTAGATGTGGAATCAGTTGTTCCAAACATGGGAGAGTCGGCATCCATTGTAGTAGAAGGCAGATCGATGATGGATAGGATTGTGAGAATATTGAGAACTTAGATAGGACCATACCACACCCAGTGGACACGGTGGTCATAGTTAGGGAGTGTAATAAGGAGGAGGGCTGTGAGGTGACATCCATCACTGTCCCATGAAAGAGATGTGTGACGTCACCAATTCCGTCCTGCTCTGAAGTAGTGTTTGAACGTGATCTTGGATCAGAAATTGGCAAATTTATGTGTATAGGTTCATGAAATAAATAAAATGCTATGGCAGTTCCCCATCCTTAAGAACCAAATTATGAACTGACAGAAAGACAAGGTGCAAGTGAAGGTCAGGTAAAAGAAACAGGAAAGTGGTTGGCAAAGGTGGAAGACAAAGTTCTTCAAACGGCCGAAAAAATTGGTCGTCAGTTGCGTGCAGCTAGTGAGAAATTAATGTCTCTAACCACGCTCTGGTCAGGAAGAAATAAAGACCGAACATAGAAAGTGAGGGGAAATGAATGTTGCTCCGAAAGGCGAAGCTCCAGACGTGCAGGCACTTATGACCTTCAAAGAACAGCAAGAGACCTTTAACGGAAAGCAGAAAGAGATGGCTACGCAATTAGCATCAGATATAGGAGCAGTACAGGTGCTACGCAATGAAGTAATGGAGGGACGTGTCCTCTCATGAGTGCCATCTACTGTGCATCAATTATGCGAGAGCGTTCAACAGAATTAACACATGACGGACAGGAATCAGTAAATTGGTTCCCACCTTGTCAGAGGCAATCAAGGCTATCACTAGGCAGTGGTCAGGCCTTGGTTGACAATAAATGTTGGCAAGCGTCGACCATTTGGATAATGAACACTACTTAATGGTTCATAGATTTCAGACATTCAATGATAACAGTATTTCGCCTCACCCCAAAGCTTGGTTGGAACAATTTTATCGTTGTTTCTTGCCGTTGTGGTCGTTAATGCACTGGCTTCAATTTATATGTGTTCTGTTAGAAGGAGAAACGGCTGTGAGAATGCAGCCAGTTGTGCAGCATTATTCTACATAAAAAGAGTGTCGTGACGTCTTACTGAGCAATTGCTGGTTGAAGGTAGTCCAAGAGACGGTAAGGACTGAAATTTTTGTAGGGAGAGGTTTCGAGCGGTCTGGAACGTTACGGATGGTGACGTTCCTAGAAATGCTGTTGTTAAACAAGAACCAGTTTCAGCATTCACCATACAGCTCTGCTGGAATTATCTGCTTCTGTAACCAAAAATTACCACAACATTTCCAACAACGCCAACTCGCGATCATATTGAGGTATTCAGATCCTCATGCAAGAACTGGCCCTCCCGCCGCCGCAGGTTCGAGTCCTCCTTCGGGCATGGGTGTGTGTGTTGTTCTTAGCATAAGTTAGTTTAAGTAGTGTGTAAGTCTAGGCACCGATGACTTTTTTTTTTTTTTTTTTTTTTTGTTTGCAAGAACGTAGCTGGCGGGCATCCGTATTAAGACAGGCACATTTCCGTAGGTTCCCAGAGGCTGCATACTGACAGAAGGAGTGAGCGGTCATACATAAATGGAGGTGGTCAAAAGAGACAGCACAGGCTACAGCAAAATGGTTGGAATGGGTTCCAACATCACAAAAGGGACAGGTTGAATGGAAACAGAAGGGAGCTGGTGAGGCAGGGCGAAGAGATGGTGGAGATTCAGTCCGCCAATCCAAGATCGAAACCAGCTGCCACACTGTCATCATGACAGTGTTGCAAGGGGGGGAGGAGGAGGGAGGGGGGAGGGGGAATGGGGGAGGAGGTTAGAGGGCTTGCACATGTGTAAGAGAATGTTTGTCTGTGGCTGACCTCATGGTGATAAAAGTAAATTTGTTGGAGTAGGAAGATTTATGTGATATCCTATTAGAAGGAAAAAAAAATAACAATTCAAAGCGCGCATCCTGGAGTGAATGTACTAATGGGAACAGGTCCTCCTGCCATTATTGATAGTGCTATCCAGTTCTCGGTGATCACCAAAGACACAAGCAGTTAGTGTTTGCAGGCTAATAATAATAGGCCAACGTGAGCATTCATAAAACAAAAACACATCGTCCAGCTACTGGAAACATTGTGGATGTTAGACAACATATTCAGCTCAGGTCTCTGTGCCAACGGACGAAATTAGAATGGCATTTGTTGGTTGTATCGAAATTAACTATTTCATTACTATTGGACATGGACTTTTTAAGAGAACAAGATACATTCGTGGATATCTGTAGCGGAAGACGCATTTGTGAAAGCCAGGACGTGAACACATTCAGTCTGAAGAACAAGTTCTATGGAAGGAAATTCGTGTGTCTGTTTAAAATTATATTATGTGGTGAAACAGCTACATGCTGAAACAAGCGATCGATATGAAAATAAGAAAGAACTTCCGTCTGAAATATCACAAGTTTCCATGGATGAAGTCTGGCAGAAGATATGAGAAAAGGTCGCGGCAATACAGAATGCAAGTTGAGAAGAAAAGGAAGAACTGATGGAGATTTTCATCTGAGTTATAACGAAGGTTTGCGGTTATTAGCGTTTTCTATAGAAACTGCAAGTGATGGAACACCGTAGGAAATTTATTGCAATGGCTATAAGAAGTATTCGAGTGGCGGGACAAAAGAGTAAAGAGAGACATTATCAAGTAGGGAAAAAGGTGCTTATTACACCTCACAAGTGATCCACCAAACTCAAGGGCTTGTATCGCAAATTCTTCCTGCTTTAAAATATGGGTCACTGTGTATTCAAGTTTTATTTACACCAGCGTTACTGAGATCGAGTCCATAAAATTACGTAGATCACGGAGTACACACCATTTTAGTAGCGTGAAACACTTTTTGTCTTAGGCTTAAGCAACGAGCATTCGAAAATTATTTTTATATGAATAAATGCATGTTCAGTGGTAAAAGAAGCTTGATTCTGTGTCCCTTAGCATCCAGTGGTTTCTGAGCTTCCTAAATGTTGTGTATGGTGGGTGTAGCAGGATGCAGCAAGTGGAGCATTGCCCGAGTGTTGCGAATTGTAGAGTCTGTTGCCTGCTGGAATCATATAGTGAAAGTATGCTGTAATGTATCACTTAATGACACTTTCAAACCACCATCTTTGCGGCGCCAGGGACCCTCACATTCTTTCACACTGTATTCAGACTGTATATTACCTTTGGTTACCTATTCATGAGTCCCAAAGAATCTTCTCACGATGGATTAGGATACGAGGACCAACACTTGGTATATCATTAGTAGTGAAGGTCATGTCACACATCTCAGAGCAGAAACAGACAGTATGTTTGCCAGTGGCGATGCATGTACTTTCCAAAAGATGTTCTTGCTTCCGTCTGCTAACATGATTCGGATCCAGTCTATTCTATTCAGTTGTTCCACTTACAGGTATTTTACGTAATAAACGGTGGTGAAGAAGTGTATCCAAGGTTTTTCGGGTTTTATGGAAGACGGTATTAACGTGGACTCTGACGTTTATAGCCTTTAGGATACAGTGAAGAACAGAGTAAGCTGTATTTCACAGCATCGATGCTTGCGAAATCGTTAATGATTTGTAGTGATGTGTTATTCGGTGTCCCGAAATATAATGGTAACAAGCACAAAATACGTTACATAATGTTACAACTAACGATAATTGCTTGGAGCCACCATCTTACATATTTGTCCAGAGAGACATCACAACCAATGACCTCTGACGTCTTCATAATACGTACGTTTTCAGTTATTCTAGCACTAACGATGGTCTGTTGCTCGAAGAGAGGCCACTTCTTCCATAAATTTGACGTGGAACACAAAGAGTACACTGTAACAGCCCGTGCTCTTTCCTGCATCGAGCGTTCTCAGTTTCAGCCGTCGCGATACTAGTCCAGTGTCATCATTTATGCTCTGTATCGTTCGATATTTCACACTGTGCGATGAATTGTTACCAGAAGAGTGCAGTAACACGTAGGTGTGGCACTGGTGCATATTGGTCACCAATAAAAGTCATGTGTGTAGAAAGCAGTAGCTGTGAGTATCACAGCCACGCGGGGTAGTCGCGCGGTCTCAGGCGCCATGCCACGGTTCACGTGGCTTCCCCTGTCGGAGGTTCGAGTCCTCCCTCGGGCATGGGTGTCTGTGTTGTCCTTATAATAAGTTAGTAAGCCTAGGGACCGCTGACCTCAGCTGTTTGGTCCCATAGGGTTTTAGCACAAATTTCCAAATTTTATGAGCATCAAAAACGTGTGATTTCTACCACTCAACTTCCAAATGCAAATTCATGTGAGCCAGAACACCATTCACACACAGGTATTGTGTTGCTGTTCTGTAATACTCTGAAATAATTACTGGTGAAATCGAAGGCCACAGACACTGATTTCACACGCATCCAGACAGGCACGGAGCCGGCTGGAGTGACCGTGCGGCTCTAGGCGCTTCAGTCTGGAACCGCGATACCGCTGCGGTCGCAGGTTCGCATCCTGTTTCGGGCATGGATGTGTGTGATGTCCTTAGGTTAGTTAGGTTTAAGTAGTTCTAAGTTATAGGGGACTGATGACCTGAGAAGTTAAGTCCCATAGTGCTCAGAGCCATTTGAACCACAGGCACGGAAAGAAAAACACATAACAGTACTGTCTTTGTCTAGCACAGGTTGTCTTTCTAGGCGTAAGATCCTAATAATACACTCTTCATAAATGATGAAACAGTAAGAGCCATTAACTTACTTTTTTTTATACTTTCAGTCATTCAATGAACAGTTCAGCGTAGCTGTCTAGTGAAAATCAAGCTCACGTTATATTTCACTGAAATGCATTGTGTTTGGAGGCGAAGCACCCAAAAGCATCCAGCACTTTCTTACTGAATGTGTTACGTTTCTTCTACTTAGGCTGTTATTTATTTAACCTTTCTTTCTTTCCGCAAACTGTTTTAGCTTAAGAAGCCACTGACTAGTCAGACTCTTAGAATTTGCCTAATGTCTACATTGTCTCGATACATGTTGGCTTACAATGTGCAACCTTTCTCAATTTTTTCGCAGTTTTGATATTTGGTGTGTGCAAATAATGCGGGAAAGATGAAATAAGTAACAGCCTAAGTAGAACAGTGCCACTTTCAAAACTGGCTCTGAGTACTATGGGACTTATTATGTGAGGTCATCAGTCCCCTAGACTTATAACTACTTCAACCTAACAAACCTAAAGACATAACACACGATGCCCGAGGCAGGATTCGAACCAGCGACCGTAGCAGCAGCGCGGTTCCGGACTGAAGCGGCTAGAACCGCTCAGCCACAGCGGCTAACAGTGCCACTTCATTCAATAAATATTTGGCTGTGGTAGCCACTACAAAGGAGATGTGTAGCACTTTCTCACTTCCACAGAATCGTAGAGTTGTTTCGAATGAAAATCCCTTAGTGCAATGAGAATTCCGAACGGCCTGTGTAACCACTATAGAGATCAGCCCCCTTCCTAGTAACGTAGTATTAATTCAACATCAGAATGCATTAGCTTGCAATTGTCACTCATTGATGCCAATTGGAGAACTTCACTATTTGTTTGCAGCTACAAATACATATAGGCACTACAGCCATTCCACACAACAAACAGTAATTATCTGTATAATTCAATACAATAAATATATCTGCTAAAATTAATATATCTGCTTCATATGAACTGGCACACAGAGGGAATGTAGCCCGGTTTGTTCCTAGTTACAGAGTCCATGTAAGTCACAAAGCGGGTACAGTTACGGACTCGCTTCGTGACTAACATGGACTCTGGTAAGTAAGTGAGAATCAGAAATATTAAAATATAGCATCATGTTTTTTTCTGTATTTGTTCTGTAAGTATTTTAGGAAACTGAATTCCGCTTCGAAATGCGGCAGTTACTTCGCATACCGAAGACTCTGTATCGTGAAGAGCTGTTTACATGTTACGTCACATGAACTTTTTAGTCCTCTATTGTTCATCGTCGACTGCGTTCCGAGCGAAACAACTCACGTATCGGCAAATGAGTGACAGTAACAACGTTAAATTCAGCTGCAGTACGCTCGGCATTTATCAGCAGCTGGAACAGAATTATTCCGCTGAAACATGGAGTAAAGCAATCACCGCTGCTCAGCTCTAGCGCTCTACGTTCCTGGTATGTCAAAAACTGTAAAGTATAGTTTTGTAGAAGCGAACTCGAGATCATCATTTGTTATTAAAAGGTCATGATAAAGCAACGATGAGATGGATCCCATCAGTTAACAATTAAGAAATAAAATCGTTAAAAACACGCGTTGTATTACCTGTAACATGGCTTCTTCGCAAATATCGTATGTAATGACAGGTAATAAATGATTGTAGTAACGGTGTAACGATATTCAACAGCACGATTAGCGTCTATGATGGTTTTAGGAACACGTAAATACTGCTATTAATAACCATTGACAGTTCCAGAAAAGTTATGTACTGTATGACTGAATCAAGTGTTACATGCCACCTTTCCCTGAAAATTAAGTTCTAATCAACTACTGTCACAAATTTCCTAATAATTTAAAACTGTCTGTCATTACCGAGTTACAACTCGGGAAGTTGCCTGTCGTGGGAACTGCTCTTCTCATATTGTCCAGAAATGACATAAAACTACCTCACAGCTTCCCTTCCAAAGATTTAACCTTACAAAGGGTACACAGCGAAATCCTATTTCCTAACACTGAGACTCCAGAGACGTACGGGAGATATAATGAGAAGTTTTGAATGTAATAGAAGGTGCTGGCAGATATAAGCTGTGAGAAGGATAAATTAATTTTTGCATAGCGAAGTGGGTCACGAACATTACCCGCGAAGTGCAAGGGCCGCGAGTCGAGTCGTAGCCTGCTAGACAGGTGCCATCTATCGCTAACTCTCACAACTGAGCGAGTAATTCATTCTCTCATCCCGCATTTCTTGTTCAGATGAAATCAAGGGGAATGGAAACTCAACAGTTCCATTTAATAAGGTTTAACCCAGGATATCTCTTTCGAAAATAAGTAATTCTTGCGCCAATATGAATAATGATAATAATCATATAAAATCACATTTATAATTACTATGAAATACTATTACCAATGCACTAAGATATCTTTCTTGCTCATCCAGTAGGCGAAAACACTTGTATCTTTGCGGTTACAATCGTAGTTTCATAAAATTATTTTCTCACTGAGCGAAATGCTGGATGTCATTCTATTATTGTGATAACGTATGTGGATATCTCGAGATACACGTGATTTCTGAGCACTTAGTTTTTAATAAAATTCGCAGTTACTAAGGTGTGTCTGCAGTTAATTTAAAAACTACAGGATGACAAGGGAATAAGCAGTTACAGGTAATCATCAGTTAAAAAGTCTATATTGACTATATAAGTTGCGTTTTCTGAGACGAGGAATGTGCTGGTACTAACCGGATGTTGGTGTTTCAAGTTAATTTACTGGTCGCGACCTCACTCATATGAGAGGAATACGAGATTTTAATCACCTTCTGCTGTTGAGGTGCGCGAACATTTTGGCAGTTAGTGACGTTTGTCCCTTGGAACTAAATGAGGCAGTTGCCTTAAATAACGATATCGTGGGTTGGGATGCGCGCACATTGCCTTTTATGGCCTGTCAGCCATACAGGTCCTTTCCACTCTTAGTTCCAAGTGCTATACAGCATTTATCTTTACCACATATAATAAAATTTTGTCCAGAAGCAAAATAAAAAATATATCTAGTAAATAAAGGTTGATTAAATACCACGGGATATTAATCAGCTTGACTGAGACTCTTCTAACTCTTCCTAACGAAGATATGGCCAGCAACAGGTCTGTTTCGAACAGCTACCTGTATTCTTTATTCGATAGTCAACCTCCTCTCAAGACCTGTTCAAAAACTTAATAGAGTGTAGCGCTCAAGCAAACATGACGTTATTAATAACGTAACAGAAAAATGACCGTCTCTCCTGCACTAGAACACCTCGCACGTGCCGATGGTAACATAGCTTGTCCAATTTCTGTAGTTGACAACAGACAAATGGAAAAACTGTCGTAATGCACACTGGTCATTCAGTGAATCGCCTTCAGTTGAAGGACTGTGTGAGTACATTGTACCTCATCGAGGAGTACAAATGATATTCATCTACAGAGAATGTGTAAGTCAGCACAACAGTGATGCCCAATGTGTATTCTCATTGTGTTTGCATCTGTTTAGTGTCATCTGCAACATGTGGACGGTTACATTACCCTTAGTGACTACAATATGTGCTAGTAAAGGAGAGCCGGCCGGTGTGACCGATCGGTTCTAGGCGCTTCAGTCTAGAACCGCGCGACCGCTACGGTCGCAGGTTCGAATCCTGCGTCGGGCATGGATGTGTGGTGTCCTTAGGTTAGTTAGGTTTAAGTAGTTCTAAGTTTTAGGGGACTGGGACCTCAGATTTTAAGTCCCATAGTGTTCAGAGCCATTTTAATCATTTGAGTAAAGGAGAGTCAATAACGATTATGTGTTAGGTTTCTAATAATGTCACGTTAACGTGAATGATACACAGTGACATCTCTTTCAACAGCTGCTAAAGAGAGAGACTGGATTACCGAATAAAAAAGTATAGGATGCTGTTTAAATTAGACGTACTGCTGTTTAAATATTCGTAATGAGCTATGTTAAAGGAAGTCAATCGCGCTGGTTAATGTCCTCTTATAGCTAAACAACATTTCCTTGATAATTTTTTTTAGTTTTCCTTCCAAACAAAAACTTATCTAGTGTATAGAAAGTTTCAAATATGAAGGTTTTATTGCCATCATCGAGGTTAGGTACGCTGCGTTAGTAGTTTCGACAGGGCTAAGCTGCCATCTTCAGATCCTCAGTGTAGAGGCTGTGAAATGATAAGCTGTACACTGTGGATCTGAAGATGGCAGCTTAGCCCCATCGAAACTACTAACCCAGTGGATCTACCAGCGATCAAGGCAGTAAAAACTTCATACTCGAAGCCTTTATCACATTGGATTCATTGATCGTACTCCAGCCGAAAATGTCAGATATTTATAAAAAGTTGTTTGGTGTCCTATAGATAAATGAGACTTCCTGTATGTTGGCCATTTAACTATCTTGACGTGTCCGAATGCACTGAAACCGAATGTAAACAGATGGTCGTTTTTCATTGCTTCTTCTAGTAGAGGTCCTTTGCGCGATTGAAACCAAAGAAAGAGCATCAAAGTTCCAGACTGCTTACAATCTATACATGAAATGAATTTGCAGTTGCGAATATGGACTACCATCTGGTTTATAATGGACTGGCGACAGTGATAATGTGTGCCGGACCGGGACTTGAATGGTGGTTTCCCGCTTATCGCGAGCCGTCACCCGGCAAACCCAAACTCCCATATGTCGGCAACCACGCGTCTACAAGCTGCACTCTTATATTCATCGTGTATATCCTCGTACAGGGGAGACAATTTAACTGAAAGTCGCTTGCCCGCTGTCGGAGCAGTGTCTGTGTTATTCAGAATTACGAAGGCACATTACGTCGTAATTCGAAACAACACAGGCACTGAAAAATCGAACTTATTCGCCGACAAATAACAAGCGACATTCAATTGAAATGTCTCCCCCTTTCGAGGATATAAACTTAGTGAAATATGAAATATGAAAGTTTGAATGTGGCCGGGGGGCGATTCGGAGAGCCTACTCTTAGGGCGACCGCTAGCGATAAGCGGGAAATCCGGGTTCGAGTCCTGATCTGGCACAATTTTTCATTGTTGTCTTTCCATTAAACTGCTGATGTTAGTCCATAGTCGCCACTGCGAATACTTTACATGCGTTTCATAGCGGATGTAGTCGCTGCAGTGCCTGTTCTTTCGAACGTGCATGCGTGTCTGGAGGAACACTGCATCGTAATTCTAAACAACACAAGCACTGCCCTATCGTAATTACAGTCCTGTCCGTTCTGCACTCGGCCCGTACTCGACTCGTAACTGACCCCGACTCTCCTTTACTAGTTACCCAGTGTAACTGCGTAGATCGGCTCCCGATCAAACTTTTTTTGTAGTCATCAATCGTCAGTCTTACGGCTCATTTGATGCGGCCTGCGATGGATTCCTCTTCTCTGCCGATCTCTTCATCTCAGAGCAGAGTACTAGTTGCACCCTTTGTCTTGAATTATTTTTTGCATGTAGTTCAAACTCTGCCACCCTTTATGGTTTTGTACCTCTGCAGTTACCAATAGTACCATAGGCGTTATTCCCTGATGTATTACCACGTATTCTATCATCCTCTCCCTCCTCGTTCGTTGCTTTATCAGTACATCTAATTTTTAACGCATTTCTCCAGCAGCGCATCTCAAATACTTCGATTCATCGTGCCCGCAGGACTGGAAACGCATGAAAATAGCACCTTTCACTTACAGGGGGAGGCCACGACGTTTGCAACGCGGATTTACTTCGTACACTAGTAGTACTCCATTAGGACAACAAAATGTGTAAGCAGTAGCGCGTACTTCTCAAGCGTTGTTGAGAAAATCGCAGGATAATTCGGTCGTCAAATATATACCTACGCGTGGCCATTTCTACTGTGAAGTGGCGGCAGCCCAGTGGTTCACAGTACGCTATTAGCAGCGGTGGGGCAGGGACGTCGTGCCTGTGACCCGCCAGTTAGCGTACCGCGCGCGACTGTTCTCCTGTTTACCTTCCGCTGCGGCGAGCGTAACGCGTACGTCTCCCGGTAGTGCCATGGCATACTCGTACCGCAAGTCCACAATTAAGATAACATTTCAAGCGGACAATGCAAGACCTGTAACACTTGAAATTGGACGATTCGTCCGAGAAGAACTTCATATTGCACCTAAAGACATCATTGTAATCCACTTTTCTACATTACTGGCCATTAAAATTGCTACACCAAGAAGAAATGCTGAAGATAAGCCGGCCGGTGTAGCCGAGCGGTTCTAGACGCTTCAGTCTGGAACCGCGCGACCGCTACGGTCGCAGGTTCGAATCCTGCCTCGGGCATGGGTGTGTGTTATGTCCTTAGCTTAGTTAGGTTTAAGTAGTTCTTAGTTCTAGGGGACTGATGACCTCAGATGTTAAGTCACATAGTGCTCAGAGCCATTTTTGCAGATGATAAACGAGTATTCATTGGACAAATATATTATACTAGAACTGACATGTGATTACATTTTCACACAGTTTGGGTGCATAGATCCTGAGAAATCAGTACCCAGAACAACCACCTCTGGGCGTATTAACGGCCTTGATACGCCTGGGCATTAAGTCAAACAGAGCTTGTATGGCATGTACAGGTACAGCTGCCCATGCAGCTTCAACACGATACCACAGCTCATCAAGAGTAGTGACTGGCGTATTGTGACGAGCCAGTTGCTCGGCCACCATTGACCAGACGTTTTCAGTTGGTGAGAGATCTGGAGAATGTGCTGGCCAGGGCAGCAGTCGAACATTTTCTGTATCCAGAAAGGCCCGTACGGGACCTGCAACATGCGATCGTGCATTATCCTACTGAAATACAGGGTTTCCCAGGGATCTAATGGAGGGTAGGGCCAAGGGGCGTAACACATCTGAAATGTAACGTCCACTGTTCAAAGTGCCGTGTATGCGGACAAGAGGTGACCGAGACGTGTAACCAATGGCACCCCATACCATCACACCGGGTGATATGCCAGTATGGTGATGACGAATACAGGCTTCCAATGTGCGTTCACCGCGATGTCGCCAAACACGGATGCGACCATCATGATGCTGTAAACAGAACCTGGATTCATCCGAAACAATTGCGTTTTGCCATTCGTGCACCCAGGTTCGGCGTTGAGTACACAACCGCAGGCGCTCCTGTCTGTGATGCAGCGTCAAGGGTAACCGCAGCCATTGTCTCCGAGCTGATAGCCCATGTTGCTGCAAACGTCGTCGAACTGTTCGTGCAGATGGTTGTTGTCTTGCAAACGTCCCCATCTGTTGACTCAGGCATCGAGACGTAGCTGCACGATCCGTTACAGCCATGCGGATTAGATGCCTGTCATCTCGACTGCTAGTGATACGAGACCGTTGGGATCCAGCACGGCGTTCCGTATTACCCTCCTGAACCCACCGATTCCATATTCTGCTAACAGTCATTGGTATTCGACCAGCGCGAGCAACAATGTCGGGATACGACGTACCGCAATCGCGATAGGATACAATCCGCCCTTTATCAAATTCGGTAACGTGATGGTACGCATTTCTCCTCCTTACACGAGGCATCACAACAACGTTTCACCAGGCAACACTGGACAACTGCAGTTTGTGTATGAGAAATCGGTTGGAAACTTTCCTCATGTCAGCGCGTTGTAGGTGTCGCCACCGGCGCCAATCTTGTGTGAGTGCTCTGAAAAGCTAATCATTTGCATATCACAGCATCTTCTTCCTGTCGGTTAAATTTCACGTCTGTAGCACATCATCTTCGTGGTGTAGCAATTTTAATGTCCAGTAGTCTATAACAACCAGTGTCGTGTACATAAAACTGATCAAAGAAGAGGCGTGCACTGATGTATGTGCCGACACACTCATGGACTTAAATTTAAGCATCCTGATGGACACATAGGAACAGCGATCGACCACGCTGGATCAGGCGCTCTGAGGGTCTTGGAGCTGCCATTCGAAGTCCCACCACATGTTGTGATGACAACTTTCAAACCGTACGGCAACGTGCTGGCCACCTGGCTGAATAAAGGAAAACGTTTGCAACACACACCGTCTTAAACGGAGTGCGACAAATTAAGATTGCACTGATAAGGCATGTGCCATGCTATCTGGTAATGGGAGGCTGCAGAGCCATTCTCATATACGAAGGACAACCGCGTACTTGGACCGGTTGTGGCCAGGAAGGACATGTCCTATCGGCCTGTATGCAACGCCGACTGACTCAGACACCGGTTGGTGAAGTTCCATCCCCAGCGGCAACTACTTCATTTCCCATCACGTATGCAACGGCCGCAGCCGCAATAGCTGTTCCTGCTCAGGATCGAAACACCATATTGCAGTCATGGTCGACGACAGTGTGGCGGACACCATACGCCCCTCCATGACGTCATCGGCTGAATTACCTTAAGACCTCGATCAATTGTGCTACCAAGACGAGCCTAAAGAGAAGATGGAGGTAGAAACAGAAATTGTCCCAGCTTCTGCCTTCCTACCAATGGAGACCGCACTCTGACACAGAACAATATGTCCGTAAACAACGGTCCCCGTGAAAGCGCAAGAAACGGCTCTATACGCCATCCAATGATTGCCTGCTTCGGATGTGTGACCCGTACGAAGATCCCGCGTCGGATGACAAATAGGACTCAACCAGCACAGCTCACCCTTCCCATCACGATGCTACGGCGAATATAGTTCCTGAGCCTCAGACTGACAACACCACTTCTGCTACTGAACATGCACGTGAGCGCTCTAATAACAGCACTAATCAACAGTTACCACCTGCTGCATCTGATTCTTGGCCAGATGATGTCGAGGATGAGCCACAGCGCCCGGGGGATGCCGAGGGCAGAGATGCTCCCTCGGCTGTACCCAGCTCCGACCAGCCACAGTGACTACGGCTGTACCGTCAGTCTCTGTGGGGCCGCCCCTGCTACCCACACCTGACCTCCTAAACAACCCAGTTGCCGACCTGGCTGACCAAACATACCGTCTAGCAACGATCAACATCAATAACATATGTGCCCGACATAACATAGCCATGGTACAGGATCTGCTCAATGCAGCACACATCGAAATTGCGCTCCTTCAAGAGGTGTATGTCTACAAGGAACCCTGTGGCCACAAGACTTGGGTCTCACATGCGTCGGCCAATGACAATGGTGTTGTGATCCACCTCCACAAAGGTATACCCGCAGAAGATGTCGAGTATCTCCGTGATGCCAGAGGCATGGCTCTTACTATCCAAGGACTCAAACTTATTAACAACTATGCGCCGTCGGGTTCTGGTCGACGTCGCGAACGTTCCACCTTTTTCGCTCATACAATCACCCTCTTTCTGGGCCGTCAGGATGCTATGATATTAGGAGCGGACTCTAAATGTAGCCAAGCACCTAAGGATCAGTTACCACACCATTCTACCTGCACAGAACTTGCGACAGTTATAACTAATCTTCAAATGGTGGACTCGTGGGAACATGTTTGTGGCGATCGGTCCGGATTTACGCACTACACCAGCCATTCCTCCAGCCGAATCGACCGGACTTACATCTCGTGCTCCATAGCCGCGGGGACGAGAGCTGTCGAAGTTTGGCCCACAGCGTTTTCTGACCACAAGGCTTACATCTGCGCCGTTACCCTCGGCCGCCAGAAGGTACGGCACAGCCGTGGTCCTTGGAAGTTGAACGTCACCCACTTAGCCTCTCAGGAATGTCGATGCCTTATACAGAGCAAGTGGCATTCCTTTAGTCGCCGGCGTGGCACCTACCCGTCTACTCTGTCTTGGTGGTTACTCTGCGCCAAACCAGCCCTCCGGAAGACCTTGATACCCTACGGTCGAGATGTAGCAGCATTGAAGAAACATACCATGTACTTTTATTACAGCATCTTAAGGGAATGTACACCATTGCCGTCCTCACCCGCTAGGCAGGTGACGGCGAACCGTGCCAAGGCACAGATGCTCAGATTTACACGTTGCCACCTTGAGGGTGCGATCGTAAGAGTGCGCACTCAAGACAGAGTGGCTCAGGAGGAACCGTCCATGTACCACGTCATTGCAGAGCGATGGCGCCGACGCAGGACACTCATCCAAGCAATCACGACGGAATCCGGACGACGTCTTGATACCCAGCGCGATATAGGAGACGCCCTTCATGCTCAATACACTAGGAACACCGACATGCCCCCAGAGGTGATCGCCGTAGTCTCTCACTTGTGGCACGATCTCTCCGACAGCGGCAGCGGATTTGACTGCAGATGTAACGGAGGAGGAAATCATTGAAGCAATACAGGCGAGGGCTGCTCATATGTCTCCGGGACATGATGGCCTTCCTCTGGAATTTTATCGGACCTATCAGCAATTGCTGGCACCAGCATGGACTGATATTTGCCGCGATCTTACGTCTCCCACGACGCATATACCTGGAGCGTTTCTAGAAGGACTGATTGTGCTCATACACAACCCACGAGGCGGATCCAGACTCAGTAATTATCGCCCCTTCACCTTACTCAACAGTGACATGAAGATATTCGCCCGACAGCACGCCTAAAGCGATCGGTCCATTGTGTTGTGTCGCAGAACCAGGCATCGTTAGGAGGTGAACAGAGTATCCCCACTGCACTACGCCGATATCGAGATATGATCGCGCTAGCCAACGCTCGCGAAATGCCGGGAGTTTTGGCCTCACTCGACTTTAGCCAGGCCTTTGACAGAGTTGACCACACATCTTTGATGGAGGTAGTGCCTGCCACACATCGGGTATGCGGACATCGTAGTTGCGGTACTGATGCTTCTCCTACGCGGCGCGACGTCCAAGGTGTTATGTAATGGCCGTCTCACGCCGCCGATACAGATCCAGCGCTCGGTGCGACAAGGCTGCCCTCTTTTGGCGATGTTGTACGCCTGACTGTGATGTCCTCTGGTGGAGACACTTTTTGCTGCACTGCCTATGCTGATGATCTGGCACTCCTTCTTCGCAATAATGACGATGTTCTTGAAGTACTGGCGTGGGTAGCGACCTACGGCGCGGCATCGGGGAGCAATCTCAGTGTCCACAAATCGCACGCCCTGTCTATAGGCAGAGGTCTATCCAACGAAAGCTTCGCACCGCTACGAATCAGTGACACAATCCTCTGTCTTGGCATTCATTTCACATCTCACATGAAGCACTCGACAGTCCTTAACTACAGGCGTTTATTGAATCAGATGAGAGCAGGAATAAGTGACCACCGTCTTAGAAATCTAGACCTCCTGCAACGGACGCAATATGCTAACGTCTATTTGGCGTCACGCATCCCCCATTTCGCACAGATACTCCCGATATCACCTACTCAGCCTCACCGCATGTTGGCGGTTTTGGGATCCTTTGTTAGTACGGGCGTGTTATTTAAGATTCGTTACGAGTCCCTAACCCTCCCGAGGAGCAGAGAGGGTTAGGCCTTTGTCATGTTCACAACAGAGCGAAGGCCCTGTTCGTCAGCTGTCACCTGCACCTGCACCTGCCCAACATGCCTCACAAGTCTATTACTCGAGGCCTTACGACCCACCTCACTCACACCCCCTGTAATGATATCGGACATCCCAGCACCTTTCTTCTACATTAGCCAGTACTTCCTTGAATTAAGCTACATCCACACCGCTCTACTACCCACACGCTTGATGACGACGAGGGTGATATAAACTGCCATGCAACTGAACAGGACGCAGAATGTGATTGAAAGCAAACACCCCACTACAAAGTGGCGTGCTGTGTGGCAGGCAGTGTATACCACCACCCTTGATACTGTCGTGCAGTCTGCATGGTATATAACTGATAATGGGAAACAGTTGTGCCAGTCCCGCTTAAATCACATCCGCCTGGCCGCCTCACCCCTGTGTGCCACATGTCAAGTGATTGACACGGATGGACGTCGTTTCGAATGTGGGTCGGTAAAGGACGTTTGGTATTTGGTGCGTCACATATTGGCTTTTCTCATACGCTTGTCTCCCGACAGGGTGACTACAAGATCACTTCTTTTCCCAGATGGGATGTATTTTCCAAGAGCCAAAATGAACTCTGTTACGTGGATTAGCGGCCACGCTGTTCACTACCTATTCGGCAATGGCGACAAGACAGTGCCAGATTTTTGGTACTACCTCAACGAACGACATTGTGGATCGTCAAGAACCCTAAGTACAGACAATATTTTTCTAATTTTCATAGGAGCGAATTCCATAACCCGCCTCGCAGCTGGATTATCCATGACATGAGAAAATAACCTTCGAACTTCTTTTCAGTTCCTTTTGTTAATTAGATTGAAAAAACAACGGAAACAATACAGCGACGAGACGAAAGCCATGCTGGCTGGAGTGGCCGTGCGGTTCTAGGCGCTACAGTCTGGTACCGCGAGACCGCTACGGTCGCAGGTTCGAATCCTGCCTCGGGCATGGATGTGTGTTATGTCCTTAGGTTAGTTAGGTTTAAGTAGTTCTAAGTTCTAGGGGACTGATGACCTGAGCAGTTAAGTCCCATAGTGCTCAGAGCCATTTGAACCCATTTGAACGAAAGCCATCGGGAAATCCGCAGCGGGCTATAGCATGGAGCCTCCTTAGTTCGTAACGGAACGACCTTTATTATTCTAGTTATGTCGGCGAAGAAGAACGGCCTTCTTTTATCCATTTGGGTAAAAACAATAAAAAGGTAAGTAACAAAAGTGGGGAACTGCTGGCTGCGGTTCGATTGCCACTCCTCCCAACACTCTTTTTCATTTTACTTTATTCCTCGTGTTATAAAACAGTAAAAAAAAGCGGCTAGCGTTCGAGCCCCGTAATCGCTGAATCGGTGGATCGAGTCCCGTTTGTCAGTTTTTTCTTTTATTTCTAACACAGTCATTTCCTTTACTATTTATATTACAACTGATATAAGGGGGAAAATACGTGAAATCGGATGAACTTTTATTAAATTTACAGTGTTATTTGGCAGTCCAAATTTTTACTATCACAAATAATATAATATTCATAACTATCGACTAGTAAACGACCAAACGGAGAAAATGATACTGAAAATGTATGCTTGTCCGTGATTTGAGAAATCCCTTATACCTGGAAGGAGCCCGAAACGACTTGTTGCCCCCAAGTTTTGACCGGCACAGACGGCTTTCGAAAGATGTACAATTAATCGTCGCTTTCGACATTGCAAGTTGCAGGATGGTATTCTTCGTAAAAACATGGAAAACATAAAGTTAAACGACACCAGCTGCATTGAAAAAATGTTATGTTTCCGCATACGCAAGGTCTTTTGAGATTTTCCGTGGAGAAAGAAACCTCGTTACCATTTTCAAAAACGTGTCTTTCAGACGATAATTTGGAAGCAAACCATGCATTACGAAGCATTTCTTTAAATATCGGCACTGATAATTGGTCATGCAATATCGACTGTATTTTAATAGTGTTTTCACGAGAAGCAATTTCTCGTTCTCTTTCGATTAAATACGAACAATTTTGAAGACACGGACAAGCATACATTTTCAGTATCACTTTATGCGTTTGGTCATTTACTAGTCGATAGTTGTGAATGTTATATTATCTGCGATAGTAAAAATTTGTAGACTGTCAAAATTGTAAATTTAATAAAAGTTCATCCGATTACACTTGTTTTTCCCATTATATCAATTGTAATATAAATAGTAAAGAAAATGACTGTGCTGAAAAAAAAAAGAAACTGACGAACGGGACTCGATCCAGCGATTATGGGCCTTGAACGCCAACCACTTAGCTTTTTGTTCGGTATTGTTCGTTGCCGTTGGTCTGGGCGGACGTCACAAGACATCCGTTCAAGTTGATCGTTGATTCCTTTACTCAATTTTTTTTATTACAGAGGGCGATCAGCTTTCTGAACCCACACGCCTTTTTTTTTTTTTTTTTGCATTTTGTTGGTGTTTGATCATTGTGTTTGGTCGTTGCGGGAGTCACATGACATCCGGTCAAGTTCGTATGTTGATCCTTCCACTCAGTTTTTTATC
This sequence comes from Schistocerca americana, assembly GCF_021461395.2. Classification (NCBI taxonomy): domain Eukaryota; kingdom Metazoa; phylum Arthropoda; class Insecta; order Orthoptera; family Acrididae; genus Schistocerca; species Schistocerca americana. The sequence continues at coordinate 740,787,238 of NC_060121.1, read as the reverse complement.
ACAGAGGCCAACCGGCTCTCTGACCGAACACGCTGAGCTACCGTGCCGGCTGCCACTCGGCTGTCGCGTTTCATGGTAAAAATGGCCACGCACAGGTATATATTGACCGCCGAAATTATCTTGCGATTTTCTCAATAACGCTAGAGAAGTACGCGCTGCAACTTACACTTTTTATTGTCTTCATGGAGTACTACGAGTAATCCGCGTTCCAAACGTCGTGGCCTTCCCGTGTTAGCCACTTAGACAAACAAAGTGGCCGGAGTATACACATTATGGTAGCACTTACGCGGATGGCTTGATAATGGGTTACGGTCCGCAACTGAACACCATTTGAATGAAACAAACTTTTGCCCAACTTCGTATTTTCATTGAAAACTGCATGTTGAAAATTTTGTTTGCTCGTACTTTGAGAAGTGTGGTGTGAGTTGTCTTTCATGCTCCGGTGTGTATTAACGTTCTTTTTGTGATGTGTTGTAGGTACAGGAAGATTTATATGTAAGCAACGAAACGTCCTTGGTGTGGTGCTTGCTTAACGTGCAAGTCTTATAGAAAATGGCAAAACGAATTTAACAGCCTGTCTCCATCCCTACGCTATTTGTGGAAAAACCAAAAATACCACATGGTTTTAGCGAACACGGAACAAGCAAGTCGCTAAAGTGGCGTCCAATAGGAAGACTTGACCAGGCCACCGATCTACACGAAATTATTGTTATTATTATTAATCATATACGTCATTAAGTTTCTACTGAACCCTCAGAACGGTACATACACTTTTTTGCATTTTAGTTCCACTTTATACTGACAAACAGACAGTCCTTAAATTACAAACAGTGAAGATCATATGATAAAACACGATTTAAATGAGTGGCCTACAGTTGCTTGCTCAAAAAATTTCCGTTTCCGGTGGTGGCAGTTAGTCGACTTGGAGTTCACCTAAACTAGACGAGAGGTACTCAATGAATCCGCTACACGTTAATATCTCGGCAACAGGTATATGAATTTGAGTATTAGATACATCTCGTACTAATATGATATTGCCTTTATAAAAATGTAGTTCCCCTGCTGCTGCTGACTGAGCTACACATCCCATTGCGTCTATTGGGCCGGCGGAACACCAGCAAGTTGAACGCAAACTACTTGTGCCGGCCGGTGTGGCCGTGCGGTTAAAGGCGCTTCAGTCTGCAACCGCGTGACCGCTACGGTCGCAGGTTCGAATCCTGCCTCGGGCATGGATGTGTGTGATGTCCTTAGGTTAGTTAGGTTTAATTAGTTCTAAGTTCTAGGCGACTGATGACCTCAGAAGTTAAGTCGCATGGTGCTCAGAGCCATTTGAACCAGAGCAAACTACTTGCCTCGGGGAGCAAGCTACTCATTTTTCCGCATGTTGCAGCTGCCTTCCAACACATTGTGATCTAATAATCGGAGTCTATACCAGCGGTGTCTGTTATTTCAGACATGTGTGCACATTGAATGTGATACGTGCGTATCGATTGGACCTGCCAATCGGCCGTGTAATTGTATCGATGAGGCTAAAATCAGAGGTCGTACTCGTTCCGAGAATAGAAAAAGCCCTCTGCTCGTGCGCTTCAACAATGAGCTATGCGCGTCAGTGGGAGAGGTTCCCTGTAACGAGGTTTGATGGAATCACGTGCGGGGGACGCGGCCCCGCCACGGCAGTCGGCATTCGCCAGTTGTTTTGATGTACCGGAGAGCCTCGAAACCGGGACAATGAGGCACCTGTATTCGACAGGGAATGCACCACTAGACTTTGAATCGTTACTGTGTTCTATCTGCCACGCTAACTGCATGTTGAAAATTTTGTTTGCTCGTACTTTGAGAAGTGTGGTGTGAGTTGTCTTTCATGCTCCGGTGTGTATTAACGTTCTTTCTGTGATGTGTTGTAGGTACAGGAAGATTTATATGTAAGCAACGAAACGTCCTTAGTGTGGTGCTTGCTTAACGTTATCAGCTGATGACTTGTGTTTACCGACTCCTGGTTTCTACGCTAACAGCAAAACGTGCTGGTAAACCGTCTGCAACGAAATGGGTAATGTAATTTTGGTTACCGAGTGCTGAAAAGGTGGCTTTAGGCTCAAGGTACTCTGTGTGATCAGATATTCTTCTTCCATGTTTCCATGAATAATGTTATGCGTTATACTCTCGGTTGACAAGAGTAGGCGGACAGAGTATTTTCAGCGCCAAGTAAGATTATCGAAGATGGCGGCGATGACGTCATCCAAGATGGCGGAGTAACGTCACATGATGACGTCGGATTCTGGCTTGAAGATAGGTCAACTGGGCTACCTCCACTAACCTAACACCCCATCCCCCCTCCCCCAAGAAAATGGCAGAATGTGTAAATTCCATCAGGACATTGCAACACGCCACAGCTACCTCTACCAACCTAAGAAAATGGCGGGAAAATAGGTTACTTGGGCTACCTCCACTAACTTAAATCAACCGACTGCCACCACTTCCTAGAAAAAGGCGGGAAGAGGACTTGGCCTGTGCTAGACATAGGTCTTTATTTTGCATGCACTATTAATTTAAACAATTAGAGGCAGTACCACCATCAAATGTAGTCGCCATGGGGTCCAGAGTCCAACTGACCTAGTACACAGTACTGCCACCATCATCAAGCTGATGATGGTCGAAGTAGAGAGGATATAAAATGTGCCGGCCAGTGTGGCCACGCGGTTAAAGGCGCTTCAGTCTGGAACCGCGCGACCGCTACGGTCGCAGGTTCGAATCCTGCCTCAGGCATGGATGAGTGTGATGTCCTTAAGTTAGTTAGGTTTAAGTAGTTCTAAGTTCTAGGGGACTCATGACCTCAGATGTTAAGTCCCATAGTGCTCAGAGCCATTTGAACCATTTTTGATATAAAATGTAGACTGGCAATGGCAAGGAAAGCGTTTCTGAAGAAGAGAAATTTGTTAACATCGAGTATAGATTTAAGTGTCAGGAAGTCATTTCTGAAAGTATTTGTATGGAGTGTAGCCACGTATGGAAGTGAAACATGGACAATAAATAGTTTGGACAAGAAGAAAATAGAAGCTTTCGAAATGTGGTGCTACAGAAGAATGCTGAAGATTAGATGGGTAGATCACATAACTAATGAGGAAGTATTGAATAGGATTGGGGAAAGAGAAGTTTGTGGCACAACTTGACCAGAAGAAGGGATCGGTTGGTAGGACATGTTCTGAGGCATCAAGGGATCACCAATTTAGTATTGGAGGGCAGCGTGGAGGGTAAAAATCGTAGAGGGAGACCAAGAGATGAATACACTAAGCAGATTCAGAAGGATGTAGGTTGCGGTAGGTACTGGGAGATGAAGAGGCTTGCACAGGATAGAGTAGCATGGAGAGCTGCATCAAACCAGTCTCAGGACTGCAGACCACAACAACAGCAATTATTACAATACAAAACATATGCTCTACACCACACAGCCTACAGCCCTGCAAGCTACTCGTAAATTACCTAAATAGTGCATATATGATGCTGTGACAACATGCTCACAACACTTAAATAGCTGGAAATAATGTAGTCCACAGGCACTCATTGCACGTAAAAACACATTCAAACGATCGTCAACAAATCGGACAATCAGATGGCATGGTCTGGAGATGTCCTAATGCCACAGTGACGGATGAGTGATGGCATCCCCATCAGAGATGGATGGTCTGCTTCAGCTTGTCTCTGAACACTTGCTTTCCCAGAACTTTCTGTACATACCTTTCCTACATCTTGTTCAAATCATTTTGTAGACATTCCTAGGTCCTGGCACAAAGGTTGTCTTCTTAATGAATTGGGTATTAAGACTGGCTCTTATCGAATTTCTGATGCTGCCAGTGGGGAAGCACCGTCAGGCTTTTCTTTGTTTCTGCAGACTAGACTTTCAGTGGCAAAAAACTATTTTACACACATTGCCATATTGCAATTTATACCCGTCCCCTTATGCTAGCTGGAGTAACAAAATGATTTACATTGTGCATCGTCTAGTTTTCTGCGAGAGGCAAGGGATTAGAACATGTTAATGTCAGTTTAAAACCTGACAAAAACCTCGAAGACGTGGCAGAAAAACAAAATGTATGGCAGTGTACAAAGCGTGTTACAGCAGAAAATAAAACAATGCTTCAAACAATGATATAGGGTCACAGGGATCGTCTCGATATGGCCATCCTCCCACAGTACAGGTGATGAAACTTTTAACTGGTCTGTTCAGTGGATCAACACCGGTATATTTAATAGGATTGTCAAATGTGCTCGATGCCGGCAGGTATGCAGTATTTGTTTTTGACATATGAGAGGAGAGAGATACAGTAAAAATCTTATCGAGTTCTCTATCGAATGAAGTTACTCTTGTAGTTGGTAGTTTTTTTTCTAGTGGATGGAATAGAATAACGATGATAGAATGTTGGGGTGATAGACATGAGTGGGCCCTGAGGGATGTTGATCTATAGTACATACTTGTAGTTTGGAGAAACACCACAATGCAGTAGCAAAATCCACGTCCGTCCCATAGTTTCCGTACTGTCTTTTATAATACCTCGTGTTCCAGGAGCATGCTTCGTTCTGTCGAATGGTCACAACATTGTTCTGCCACAGTAACTCAGCTTCGACTGTTTCTACATGGGTTGCTGGAGGTGGTAGATATAGCTGCAGGGTTGGTAGTGGACAGTCTGAGGGGGCAGTTGCAGGATGGATAGGGGCTACCTAAAACGAGGTGGGAATTTTACTGTAGCTGATAGGTACGAGAAAGGTGACTCATTTCGAGGTATGAGAGTGCCAGAGGTATGATTCAGTAGTTGTCGTAATCATTAAAAGACTTCTCCATAGGATCGAACGCAAGTATGTGGTTGAACGGGTGACCTTGATACAAATCCCAGACCGCATTATAGCGGATAGCGTGGCACTAGAGACCCGAAAAAATTAGTGTACATTTCTTACTACCTCAGTCATCACACCATCTACTGTTTGTGATCCTTCCCAATCAACCATTGCTTATAGTCCAGTGGATATATCACCGACCATCTGACTTTGCATCGACACAGAATGCGTTACGAACATAGGAGAAATAACTAGTGATGGCGGCTTCAGGAAGTTGCAAATACTGGTTTCATACCACGCTCCTTAGCTGAATCACTTTCAAAATCCGGTAATTTTATTACGAGCGTGCACCGGCGGCGACATGTAACCGCACTGCTGATGTGATAATATACACTCCGGCGATCACCTTTTATATTCAGTGTCATGGTATTTGACAGGAAGGACCATGTCATTCGTAGGTTATGCCAGTCATGGATTTATAAATCTGGTATAGCTTTTAACTTGGATACTTGTGTGTACCTGTAGAGCCAAGTCCACTTGCGATGGAAATATGGTTGTGTTTTTCCTTAACATATAGTGGTTTGTAACACACGGTGGTAGCACTCGCAAGAAAAACATATGAGACATGTCCACCCATCATTGATTTTAGGTCAGTATTATTTCGTATGACCAGCAATAGGGGCGGCGTGATAGGTTCACCTTGTGCATCAGGCTTATAAAGTACGTGTTTGTGTTCCAACATGCGAAAAGGAAACAACTATGTCCAGTCTTAAGGAAGGTTTGGATTTGATGTGGAGTACTGTGATAGCAAAGGGAAGAGTATGTGAAGTCATAATAATGGTGCCGGCCGGAGTGACCGAGTGGTTCTAGGCGCTACAGTCTGGAACCACGTGACTGCTAGGGTCGCAGGTTCTAATCCTGCCTTGGGCATGTATGCGTGTGATGTCCTTAGGTTAGTTAGGTTTAAGTGGTTCTAAGTTCTAGGGGACTGATGACCACTACAGTGAAGTCCCATAGTGCTCAGAGCCATTGGAACCATAACAGTGGTACAAATATTTCTATTTCGAGAACCATAGCCGTCAGCAGGGTGTATTTCCGATACTTTGCTCATTGTCGAATGTAGGAGCCGTCTTAATGCACAGACCTGTTGGAGTGTAGGAATGTGGCTGACTTAACCGTGTTGTCTTCTAGAAGGAAGAATAGTGAACTAATACATAGTAAGTGTTGGACAGCTTCCGTGGTCGCGTCGAAATTGGAGAAGAGTTACCTCCATATTTTTAGAGTTCTCACATAAAGGTCTTTGCTGACGAGGTAAGTTTCTAGTTATTCATTGATTTACAGCACGCTACATCTCACCTAAGTTTTGGGTTTGTAGAGTAAGAATTTCCAGTCTATATCTTCGGAATTATGTTGCACAAGCGATCAGTAAGATACTGCTGTGTGTTTGATATGGAGAAGTACCGCGAAAATGGTACAATATTAAGACAAACCATGCGAAAATACATGTGATCTTGTAATCCCAGAGTCTGGAGATGGGTGTACAAAAGCAAATGAGTAATCAGGTCTTAACCAGAAACACTAACATGTTTGTGCCAAGGGGAAACCAGCCCAAATTTGTTGAACAGTTCTGAGAGTGACTTTGGTCCACTGAGGGCGCTCTGGTCATCTGTCAGGAGTGGATGACTTGTGTCCGTTGGCTGCGAGAAAATATCTATTGCTGCAAGGGTAAATATGGTGCTGTCTGTCTTCACGGTATACGTAGGAATGATGTTAAAGGGGCGATTTTGTATGGAACAGGATATGATCTGTATGTTTACTACATCGACACAGTACAGGGTGATAAATTGCTGAGTTGGAGATCAGTTTCACGCTATAATATTCAAGCTTCTGTCCTCAATGGGAGAGCAATGTAATTAAGAGTCTTTCTGTATTTGATGATATGTAGAGGCACTTTGTGGGGTTAAATTATCGGTGCAATATGGAGATCTGTGTAAAATAGTTTTTTGCCACTGAAAGTCGCATCTTCGGAAAGAAAGAAAAGGCGGACAGTGCTTCAACACTGGCTGCATCAGTAATTCGGAGAGTAAATTCGATAACAGCCATCCATAATGCCCGATTGATTCTGAAGACATCCTTTGTGTCAGGACATAGGAATGTCTACAAACTGATTCGAACAAGATGGAGGCAAGGTATGTACAGAAAGTTCTGAGAAAGTAAGTGTCCAAAGACAAGTTGAAGCAGACCATCCATCTCTGGCAGGGATGCTGTCATTCATCCGGCACTATGGCATTAGGACATCTCCAGGCTAGTTGCTGCAGGATATGGAATTTTCGCGCCATTTTTCTCTTCTGTAAGGCAGTGCTTCGAATTCTGTTTGCATAATTGTTCTGATTTCCCCCATCTGCACTTATACAGTGTTCTCTTTCCAAACAACAAGAATGCTTTTATGAATAACGGTGTTTTCACGAGTGTGCACAGAGATGATGAAGGCTTTTAGTGGTGAGAATGTTTAATGTTCCTGAGACGTATATTGACAACAGGACAAACATATCATGGTGATGTGTCAGTCACCCTGAGTATGCATACATGGCTAGACAGAGCTCGCATGTCTCGTTAGGATTGCTAGGAACAATGTACCTTGTGCCATTCTGTTAGAAACAGTAAACACATGACCTGTCCAGAGGCGCCTCGTGTATGGATCTGGCGTGAGAACGCCTTGCAGTTCTGTGACGTCAGTATAACACTCGAAGAACTCTAACTGTATACTCGAAAACAGATCTGAGTTTCACCTGCTTCCTGTAGGCAGCAGCAGCGTGAGAGAGATGGTTCGCACAGCCTTGCATCCGGCAGTGGCTCGCAGTGGCGTCAGCGCGCCCGCACCCGTTGGAGTGTCTGACATGTTGACGATAGTTCGAAAGCATTTTTATGTGGAATGAGTGTCTGTGAAAAATATTATTTCGGGCTGTTTAAGCGTTGTGAGCATGTTGGCAGAGCGTTATATATACGTTATTTCAGTGATTTACGAGTAGTCTACTGGTCTGCACATCAGTGTTTCGCTGGACTGCAGGTAGATAGAGGGATCACACCAGCAGCAGTGAGCGGTACACAGTTTGACTTAGCGTTTATTTACACAGGATGTCACATCAGTATAACACTCGAAGAACTAACTGTAGACATGACATTCACATGCCATCAGCAGCAGTGCGACAGCAAACGGCTAGCGTTCTGGCGCTGGCTTGTGTCCCACTGGCCCTGCAAAGTAGCCATGGTGTGTTGCATTGTCCTGATGGAATTCGAGATTCCCGCCATTTTCAGGGGGAGGGGGGTCTGGTTAGTGGAGAAAGCCCAACTGACCTATTTTCCAGCCAAAATCCGCCATCTTGGATGGCGTCATCAGATGACGTCACGGCCGCCATATTGGATGATATCATCGCCGCCATCTTTCATAAAGGTACTTGGTGGACAACGTACTATGTTCTCCTACTACTGAGTACGTAATGCTGAAATTTAAGTGATTAAATTTTAAGGGAATCAAGAGTTGGCGGTTGCTCAATGTGGTTATTGATTTCAAACTGAAATTATCTTTACTCTTGTTACTCACGTAACAATGCTGAAGGAAACTGGCCTACTAACCTGTTGTTTATACTGTTTGGTAACAGAGTTTGAATAATCACGTTGTGCCATAGATTCGGGCTTCTTTGGGGAATATTTCAAGGACGGCTAGTACCAGAAGTTTAAACCTTTTAGAGTCTGCATCTACAAATGTTTGTTGTATTTATCTTGATTCAATACGGCCATGTTTATTGTAGTTTTAAAAAGGTTAGATCCCAGGTCATTTCGGAAAAGCTTCTAAATTTGCGATTTTAATTTTATGTCGTTGATTCCCAAGAACTAGTGTCGGTCTCATACAATTTTGGCGTAACAGTTTTATTTGTGGTAAACAAACTGTGTTCAAACTTCCTATGCTTTGCTGGAGGCGCTACTGCCCATGTTGCTCAGTTAAATAATAAATTTTAAATGGGCTACAGTTTGGTGCTGTACAGCCATTGTATTGCGTACTTATTATCTAGTCGCGTCGACTACTGGCTGTTGGTTTTGCCTTAGGTTGAAGATAATGTAGATGGTGGCCACTTCGCAAATCTGAAGCTGTACCCATTGGCTTTAGATGAAGATGTCACTGAATGTTTTTATTATCTTGTGTCTTTCGCTTTTTTAAAAATATATGTGGGGCTAGTTCTCGAAGTAATTAAAGAAATCATGCTAACTTTTTGTTAAGAACCTTTTATGTGCCTTAGTTAGCTGTTCTTCTTTTATTTGAGTAAAACAAGTCACGATTTGGAATCGCGATATAAGTAATCCTGTTGAATGCTTTATGTAACAATGTATGTTCCTTAAATGATGTTAATAAATGTTTTGTATATCTATCGTCCAGCGGCTTTCCACTCAAGGATCACTGTATTCAAGCTATCCTGCTCTAAATGCTGCGAAAGGTTAATTAGTTCCAAAGTAATTTCGCATACCTTCGCCAATCCGGACCCCCTCCCCCTTTCATACCGGTAGCTTTTGCTAGGTGGTTGCATACCTTGGTACTGAGAGTTCAAAGTTTGCTGTTAGTTAAATACTTACGCTAGTGAAGTACTTCTATATTTTATGTATAGTATAAGAAACTGTTACTGTCACTGGTGTGTTTGCAGTGTTCTCAACAATGACAACTAGGCCAGTACTCAGTTCGAAGTATTTACTCAAAGACAGCTTGCAGTGGCAGTTCCGAATATGCGGAGGGAGGGAGGAGGTGAGTGTGGTTGAATTGTGTCATCGGTTAAGTGGCGCGTTAGATGAACCGGTCACACGATCACAACTGAAACCGTTGGAGAGGTGAGTACCGCTCGCACTGCGTGTACTGCTCTGCTTGGTGTAGCTAGAGAAGGTGGTGAATTGTTAGAAGGTGCTCAGCCGTCTCGGACTCAGTTATTGCGTCCACACGCGATGATGGACCACGTTGCCAACGGGGTTGGTGACCTTTGTCAGGTGTACAGAGATCCCAGAGCAGTGTTACTGCAGTTATACAGGCCATGGACGGCGAAGTTATTTCTGCGCAAAGGCTATTAGCAACCTTGAAATGGCGGGAAGGAAGCGAAGGTGATGGCGAGGTAACACTTACAGAGCAAGCAGTCGCAAGTAAAGTAGATAATTCGTCAAGTCAATTTTATAAACTTCCGAACCCTCTGTTGGCACTAATTCAAGGTTATTAGTGTTCTATAGGTTAAAGACATTCTACATATTAAAGAAGTGTCATGGCTCATTGTTAGGTTGCAAGAATAAGCCCGTCTCTTGCAAGGATCAGAAGTATTGGTGTACCAAACGATTAATCCTTTAGCTGAGGGGTAAGTAAGAAGGTTAACTGTCCAAGTAATGATTGAAAAAAGAGTCCTTTTTATGTCTAAGAGAGCGTAGGTGGAGAGATATGGTTGAGGAATGCATTTATAAGGTGCAGGTTGAGAGATATGGTTGAGGAATGCTTTATTAGAGTGCAGGATGAACATGAAGCATCGGCCGATTATGTTGAGCGAGAAAGAATGCCTATGTTAGTCTTATGTATGGATATTTCTAAGGGGAAGCGGTGGTTATCATACTTCAAGGATAGCGTCTGCAAGATCGATCACGGTTCATGTTTACGGATAAACCAAAGTCATTTGCTGACCTTTGCCGTTTGATCGTCAGTGTAGAAAACGTCAAGCACAGGGATAAATTAAGGCAAAATTTTTGCTCGTCCGCAAAGATTAAGCAGGCTGATCGCTGTGGGAAGCGAGGCATATGTTGGCGGCGTGGAAGCGAGCGCCATTTTGCTAAGGGTTGCCAGGGACCTCATTGCAATGTGGTACGGATAGCCGACACCACTTTTGAGGACAGAGGCCTCACTTGCCGCCTCACGGTTGCCGTAAGATATGCGCAGTTGACACAAATTCATTGCAATTGTATGAGAACAGAACGGGTGTGCACATTGGTTGATTCCGGTAGTAGTCGGTCATGGCTTGAATATGACTCGTATCGTAAGCATAATGATATTGCCGGCCTGCCGCCATTGCAAAACGTTAAAGAGGGGTGTCGTTCTACCGCAGGTGACGTGCTGGAGGTCAAAGGTCAGACCAAGGGGAAATTGAGGCTTGTAAAATTTACGTGGACATGGAAATTTTCGGTGGTTAACAACCTCATGGTGAAATTGTGTTTGATTTTTTAGCTCACGTCACTGTGCTTTAGTGCTCTAAAGAAGAACTGCTTTTTAAAATTTTGTCCTCAGGGCAAGTTAAACTTCAATTGCCACTGGCTTTTCCCCAGTATTTGTCATGCTGACAATTCTGAGGGGAGACCGGATGTTAAACATTTGTCCGTGGGTAAGTCTAAACGACTGTTGAATTTGTTAAAACAAATTGCTAAGGTTCTTACCGAAAAGTTGGGTGTAACGGGCAAAATAAAATATGATATTTGACTGATCAATTTCCAATAAGGCAAGCTCCATATCGATTATTTTCTCCTAAGATGAAACGGCTGCGGGAGATATTAGATCTTTTATTGATGGAGGGGTAACTAGGCCATCTGTATTTCAGTATACGTCTCCAACATTTTTGGTTCCGAAATCTAAGGGAGACAGGTTCCAGCCAGTAGTAAACTGCATGGTTCTCGACCAGAAGGTTGTGGTAGGATCCGTAACTCTACCCGATCTTTAAAACTATTTCACTTGGTTTGCGAGGACATGAGTGTTTACCGTATTAGATCTAAATCAAGCATATTACCAGATACAGATAACTGAGAAATCTAAACAGGTAACCGCCCTTTGTATCGAGCAGCAACTTCTATGAGCATCGGGAACATCTCAGGGATGATCTGACTCGGCTGGCAAAGCAGGTCACACTGTCAAGACTAGCAAGAAAACTGTATCAATGCACAAGATACACTTTTTAGGGCACTTGTTGGCCGAGCATGGAATAAAAGTCGAGCAATGAAGGACTAGTGCCTTACATAACTTTCCTGTACCTTGTAATAAAAAGGCTGTTGCTCGTTTTGTCGGTTTGGCAAATTTTTTTGGAAAATTCGTGCCTAATTTTGATGGATTAGCATTGCCCTTAATCAGCTAAGACGTAAGTGAATGGAATTCGAGTGCATAGAGAGCCACCCGGCGGCTTTTGAGTCGATTAAGTAGGCTGTGAGTAAGTCGCCGGTGAAAGGAATTCCTGATTTTAATTCTCCATTTGTTGTGCAGACTGATGCGTCGAACTCGAGCGTTGCAGTTGTGCTAATGCCAGAACAAGGCGGGGAACATAGGCCTCGGGCCTATACAGGCTAATTTTTGTGATCCGTGTACAAACTCTAAGGTTCGATCGATGGGAAGATATGGAACAGAAAGGGTATAATGAACTTTTGTCCGTAAATTCAAGCTTTCCATGCAAAAGACCATTAATTCAACCACATATTGTTACATATACTGAGGTCTAATACGCATTGTACCATGCAGCCTCAGTTGCAGTATATGTTGAAAATGGTTTCCTTGTGTCTCAAAGCATGTGTGTACACGCCGTAGCATGTTCCGTTCCACACGTTCGCTTCGGCCAGGTTGCATCCAGACAGTATCAAAGGCAGCATGATTACGCTGCTCCAGTGTCTCCACATCTGGAATGGGCTCTGGATACACGACACTTTTGAGATGCCCCCATAACCAGGAACCACACGGGTTGCTGAACGTGCAGGCCGTGCAACGTGACCCCCTCATCCGATCCATCGCCAGGAAAGACACGAATGAGATATGTCCGGACGTTAACGGTGAAGTGGGCTGGAGCACCATCATGTTGTAGTCACGCAACCCTTCGAATCGTCAATGGCACTTCTTCCAGCAGGGCAGACAAAGTCACCACGAGAAATGCCGGTGTTTCCGGCCTGTTAGGCGACGTGGAGGGAAGACTAGTCCCGAAATACGGTCGCCGGTCATCCCGGCCCACACATTCTGGCTGCGCCGATGCTGATGATTCGCCATCACCATCCCACAGATGACTTATTAAAGTTGAAGATCGTGTGAAGGTGGCCTCATCTGTAAATGGTATGGATGACACACATCCCGGAATCGTTGTTGTGTGATGAGGCAGCCAGTGACAAAACTGCTCCCGATGTGGAAAGTCTGTCGATAGTAAGCCCTGCACACGCTCTAAGTGATAAGGGTAGTAACAATGCAGAGAATGTTCGACATGGCCGTCAGGTTTACCCTTTACTGGCGGGCTAATTTTCTGGTACTGACATGGCGGTCGCCTTCTACAGTATTTATGAGGGTTGGCCAGAAAGTAAGTTCTGATTGGTCGCGAAATGTAAACCACAGTGAGAATCAGAAATGTTTTATTTGCAAAAGTTGCTCCAACTTCGAGTTTCGTCGTAGTGTTGTATCAACTTTCCAATATCCTCGCCATAGAAAGCAGCCGCCTGTGCTTTCGGCCAGTTATGTTCACGGGTCTACAGCTCGTTGTCTGTGGAAAAATTTTGTCTTCATAGCAAGCGGTTCTTGTGAGCAGAGATGAGACTCAAGGGGAGCCAATTATGGACTGTATTGTGGGTGATCAAACACTTCTCATCGGAAAAGCTGAAGGAGTGTCTTAATTGCCCCTGCAGTGTGCGGCCGAGAATTGGCATGGAGAAGGAACTGCTCGACAGTTGCGTTCTGTGGGCTGCATGACTCAGACGAAATCTCTAACCAGGCCGTCATAGTTGGCGGAAGACGCTATTTCCTATGCATCGTTACGTGGTCACTGTTCACTCAGAATTGAAAAGAGCGACGTGACACCATCGACGGGCATACTAGAGACTCTGTCCAACACATCTGTGCAAAGCTTTACCGGATTTTACCAGTGGTTTCCATTTCGCGACCGATCGGAACTTACTTTCTGGACAACCCTAGTACCACATGTTCCTCCAAGTCTGGTATACGAACACTTCTGGTACGTCCTTCATGATTTCCTTCTTCTCGAAATGACGCTGTCTCAGACAAACGGCGAAACACTGTTACGAAGATTGTATGCTGTAGTTGTTGTCGCCGGGAATACAACCTAGCTGTCCACCGCCCCTTGCCCGCTGCCGTTTGCCTTTCCGTAAGTAAAGACCATTACGTCAAGCTCTCGATTCGAATACCGAACCATTGAATAAAAAGCTGCATCACATCCACTACAAAGTGAGTCAGGCAGAGAAGTGAATCGGACACAAAACTACCAATTATTATTGCAAGAGAGGACGCTAGGGCATGACGTGGGAGAAACAGTGCCACCCTTTAGGAAGAAACAAGCATTCTGTAACGGTGGCTGCATGTTACGGTGCGTATTAGACCGCAGTCTCTGGTGCAAAGTATTACTGAATAAATGGTCTCTAGTATGGAACCCATGCATTTCCGGACATAGGTTCATTACACCTTTATTTGTTCCGTATCCTCTCATCGATCAATCCCTAGAGTTTGTACACGGCGGAAAATATTACCCTGTATTTCAAGGGCGCTAGCAGATCCCGAATTGAGGTATTCTTTGTATGAACTGAAGGCACTTGCTGTGCTGTTTGCGTTAGAGTGGTTCAGATTATCTCTGGAACATCAAAAGTGTACGTTAGAAACCGATAATCAGGCACTTAGTTGGCTCCTGGCATGGTCTTCTAATACTGGCAGGACAGCTCGCTGGGCAGTACGTGTGTCAGCCTTTCCGTTTGACTTAAAATACATCTGGGGTACACAGAACTAGGTGTCAAATGCGTTAAGCCGTATGTTCGAGCAAGGGACTGAAGAACCATCTCATGTCGATGTTTAGGCGCTGGAAGCTACGGAGGATGAAGAAGATCTCCCTAGTAATGTGGCAGTGGCTATCTTAGGCGAAACAGCGGCATTATTTCAAAACATTCAACTATGATTTTCAGGACATTCCGAAGGAGCTCAAAAAAGGGCGACTGGTACAGGGATATTCTGTCGAAACATGGGTCCTGTGCTATCGAAACAGATGTAACCGTAAGGTAAGAATCTTTCTGCTTCGCAGTTTGGTGCTGGCAATATTTAAATATTTCCATGAATCACTATCTGAAGGCCACCTGGGGGCGCATAAGATGAAAAGGTGAAAATCAGCGAACAAGTGACGTGGAACGGAATGGTTACAGATATCAGACAACTGGTGGGTGAACGCTAGCGGTGTAAGCGGAGTAAGTACGACAAGACCGTAAAAAAGGGACTGTTGCAGTCCACCAGGGGTTTCTAGTCATTAAATAAGCTTTTTGTTGATTTTCTTATCTCCTTCCCGCGCAGTAGCAAAGGTCACAGACTTTCTGGTGGTGGTGGACTCTTTCATGCGTTTAACATGGTTTATTCCGAGTAAAGGAAACACCACGGGAATAAGCAAGGGTTGCTCTCATCGGTATTCGCAAATTTTGATTCACCTCGCGTCCTGGTAAGTGACAATGCTGCGGGATTCACTTCACTTGAATTCCTCAGATTTTGTTTTAATGAGGACGTTAAACATGTGGGCACTTCAACACACCGTCTGAAGCCGTAGTTTGCTGAACGCATTAATTGTAATTTGCAGTCGGCTCTCATTAAATATATCACTCCGGGAGTGTCTTTAGCCTTTAATATGGCCTATCATGAGACTCACAAGACGATGCCAATGGAGGGCCACACTGAAGAATATAATCCATGTCCATCGAAGGGAGGCTCGCAAGTACAACCTGGTAGACACGCGGTATCCATGATGGTGGATGATACGGAAAATGTCCGGAATGTCTGGAGGCAGAGCAAAAAAGAATAGGAGTTGACAGAAAAATGACTACCGCGGTATATAGGCCCACATCCCTTTGTCAGGGTTCTCTTCCCAGTCAATTTCTTGGTTAAGGACCTACAGACATATCGGCGGGTTAAAAATTTAAGCCAGATTAAGCTCAGTGGAAAGAAAAGGTGGGGGTGGTAGGAGAGTAATCCCGGAAATCCTTACAAATTTCCCCCCGCCCTTCCGGTCCTCGTCTTTGGGGAGGGGGGCTGGGGCAGGCTGATCCGAGCGTATCGACTGGGCCTGTCAATCGGCCGTGTAGTTGTATCGATGAGGCTAAAGTCAGAGATCTTACTCGTTCAGAACGTAGAAAAAGGCATCTGCCCATACGCTTGGAAGGAGGTTTGACGGAATCACGTGCTGCGGTCGCGGCCGCGTCTCGGCACTCAGTATTAGGCAGTTGTTTTAGTCTACCGGAGAGCAGAGGAAACGGGACAGTCAGGCGCCTTTGCCCGACTGAGAGTGAACCACGAGTGTTCGAGTTGTTGCTGTGTTCTGCTTCGACCCACCAAGTTAACTGCATGTTAAATATTTTGTTTGCTCGTGCTTTGAGAAGTGTGGCGGGTGCTGTCTTTCATGCTCCAGTGTGGATATTATTATGTGTTGCAGAAACCGTAAGGGTTATATGTAAGCAACAAACGTGCTGAGTGTGGTGCTTGCTTAACGTTATCAGCTGTTAACCGACAGTTTTCTACGCAGACTGCAAAACGCGCTGGTAAACCGTGTGGACCGGTATGTACAATATAATTTCGATTGCTGAGTGCTGAAAACGTGGCTGTAGGTTCGAGACTCACTAAGTGCTCACGTATTCTCTTTTCATCGTTTCCAAGAATAAAGTTGTGTGCTATTCTCTTGGATGACAAGTACTAAAATCTCAAACTTAAGAGGTTAAATTTTGAAAGGAACAGACATTTGTCGTGTTGCTTATTTGGGTTGTTGAGCTCAGATTGAAAGATCATTCTCTTTAATGACAAAAAACTCAAATTCTACGAGCGTCGACTCTTGTTGTATTGCTCATTGCGGTTGTTGATTTCAAACTGAAATTATCTTTTCCTTTGTTACTTATATAAAATTGTTTAAGAAAAATGGCCTGTTAGCCTGTAGTTCGAACTGGCTGGTGCCAGAATTTGAATAACAATACTGTGCCATACGAGGGCAGTTCAATAAGTAATGCAACACATTTTTTTTCTCGGCCAATTTTGGTTGAAAAAACCGGAAATTTCTTGTGGAATATTTTCAAACATTCCCGCTTCGTCTCGTATAGTTTCATTGACTTCCGACAGGTGGCAGCGCTGTACGGAGCTGCTAAAATGGCGTCTGTAACGGATGTGCGTTGCAAACAACGGGCAGTGACCGAGTTTCTTTTGGCGGAAAACCAGGGCATCTCAGATATTCATAGGCGCTTGCAGAATGTCTACGGTGATCTGGCAGTGGACAAAAGCACGGTGAGTCGTTGGCCAAAGCGTGTGTCATCATCGCCGCAAGGTCAAGCAAGACTGTCTGATCTCCCGCGTGCGGGCCGGCCGTGCACAGCTGTGACTCCTGCAATGGCGGAGCGTGCGAACACACTCGTTCGAGATGATCGACGGATCACCATCAAACAACTCAGTGCTCAACTTGACATCTCTGTTGGTAGTGCTGTCACAATTGTTCACCAGTTGGGATATTCAAAGGTTTGTTCCCGCTGGGTCCCTCGTTGTCTAACCGAACACCATAAAGAGCAAAGGAGAACCATCTGTGCGGAATTGCTTGCTCGTCATGTGGCTGAGGGTGACAATTTCTTGTCAAAGATTGTTACAGGCGATGAAACATGGGTTCTTCACTTCGAACCTGAAACAAAACGCCAATCAATGGAGTGGCGCCACACCCACTCCCCTACCAAGAAAAAGTTTAAAGCCATACCCTCAGCCGGTAAAGTCATGGTTACAGTCTTCTGGGACGCTGAAGGGGTTATTCTGTTCGATGTCCTTCCCCATGGTCAAACGATCAACTCTGATGTGTATTGTGCTACTCTTCAGAAATTGAAGAAACGACTTCAGCGTGTTCGTAGGCACAAAAGTCTGAACGAACTTCTCCTTCTTCATGACAACGCAAGACCTCACACAAGTCTTCGCACCCGAGAGGAGCTCACAAAACTTCAGTGGACTGTTCTTCCTCATGCACCCTACAGCCCCGATCTCGCACCGTTGGATTTCCATATGTTTGGCCCAATGAAGGACGCAATCCGTGGGAGGCACTACGCGGATGATGAAGAAGTTATTGATGCAGTACGACGTTGGCTCCAACATCGACCAGTGGAATGGTACCGTGCAGGCATACAGGCCCTCATTTCAAGGTGGCGTAAGGCCGTAGCATTGAATAGAGATTACGTTGAAAAATAGTGTTGTGTAGCTAGAAGACTGGGGAATAACCTGGTGTATTTCAATGCTGAATAAAACAACCCCTGTTTCAGAAAAAAAATGTGTTGCATTACTTATTGAACTGCCCTCGTAGATTTGGGCTGCATTGTGGAAAGTTTGTCACTAACAGTCAGTACCTAAAAATGTGTGTTGTAATTTGCCTTTTGTCGGTATCGGTCATGTGTCATGTAATTTTGAAAAGGTTAGATCCCACGTCATTTTGGAAAACTTCCTAAGTTTGACATTTAACTTTTAGGACATTAATCCCCATGGACTAGTGACCGTGCTAATGCAGTTTTGGTGTAAAATTCTTTTTGTCGTAAGTAAATTGTCTTTAAACTTCCCGTACTTTGTTGAAAGGGCTGATTCCCATGTCTTGTAGTCCACAGATTTTGCTCAGTCAAATAATAATTTTTAAATAGGCTACAGTTTGACTTTGTGCAACGATTGTAGTGCATACTTTTTATCTACTCGCGTGGGCTAATGGCTGTTGGTTTTATCTTCGGTTGCGGGTGCCACTTCGCAAATTTGAATCTGTACCCTGTGGCTTTAGCTCAAGATGCCACTGAATGTTGTTAGAACCTTCTAAGTAACTTGGGTAACTGTTTTCTTTCTTTATTTGGTTAAAACAAGTCATGATTTGGAATCCCCATACTAGTAATCCTCTTGAATGCTCTGAGTACCAATGTATGTTCCTTGTTCGTTAAAGGAGGTTAATAAAC
The DNA here is from genome assembly GCF_021461395.2 of Schistocerca americana. NCBI lineage: Eukaryota > Metazoa > Arthropoda > Insecta > Orthoptera > Acrididae > Schistocerca > Schistocerca americana. Next base: position 740,768,464 of record NC_060121.1, on the reverse strand, counting down.
GTTCTGTAACACTGTTTCCAAGCTATCCCACTCTAAAGGTGTTAAAGTGGTCATCAGTTCCAAAGTAATTCCATCTACCTTACCAATCCCGATCCCCTGCCCCCCTTCCTACCAGAATGATGACATGATCGATCAGTGCAGAGCGTTCTTCGATGCGACCTCGTGTAGGACGAGATGCGACGATGAAAAAACGGCTATGGCACGCTACTTTGGTAGCGCGGGGCAAATGAGAATTTGGATTGAAATGGGGAGGCGTGCTTGAGTACTCCGTGCAGTTTTGTCTAACTGCTGCCTCAAGATGGTGTAGTTGGTTAACGCATCTAACAGACAGAAAACCTGGGTTCGAATCCTGTCCTTGGTACAGATTTCCATTCGTCGCAATGAATTCTTTCAATGGTCGATTGCGGCAGAGATCGGAACTTACCCTTTCTGAACATAATAATCGGATTGTTTTAGTCCTTATAATCTGTTTTACAAATCTAATCGCCGGCCGGTGTGGCCGAGCGGTTCTAGGCGCTACAGTCTGGAACCGCGTGACCGCTACGGTCGCGGGTTCGAATCCTGCCTCGGGCATGGATGTGTGTGATGTCCTTAGGTTAGTTAGGTTCAAGTAGTTCTAAGTTCTAGGGGACTGATGACCTCAGATGTTGAGTCCCATAGTGCTCAGAGCCATTTTGAACAAATCTTATTATATTGTTTGGCTTTTAGTTTTTGGGCCACAGTTTTGTTATTTACTGGAAATTTGCAGATATAATACAAAGTACCCCTATAATCGCAAAATCATGTCAAGGCCAAATGTATGTAATACTGGGGTTCATGTGGCTGTTGCAAAGATATTTTTGCATAGTAGATTCAATGAATATTTGTTGTCAATTTTATGTGAAAAGCACATGCTTAACTTGTAAGTGTCTGTTAAGTGAACATTTAAAGATATTTTTTAGCTTTTTTATGTTTTCGTCTTTTGTATCTTGATGTTGTTGCTCCCCACGTTCCTTTTATCTAAACTACAGGGACCTGATGACGGCAGTAGACGAAATGGCGTAATAAATAAATTTGTTCAGCGATCTAAGGATTTCGTTTGCAAATTTTTCACAGTGATTGCAGTTTCTTGCAGGAAATTTAATGCCTTTTTTTAATAAAAGTTAGTTGTCTTGTCGCAAAAATTAAAAATTCACCAAGTGAATATGGTTCGGAACAAAGGGCTGCCATACCAATAAATCCAATACGAGGTGTGGAAGCGCCAACTAAGGCATATTCATGTCATTTTATTTTCATTGAGTCAATGTTACGACAAAATTTGAAAATGAATTCGTGAATATGGACTCGAAATTTGAAAATATGTTTTGTGGTTAGTAATGGTAAGTTTAACAGAACTGAAAGCTGTGAGAACGATCAGTTGGAGAGACTGGAAATTACACTCCTTAAAATGAAGAAAATGTTTCCTTCCGAGTTTTTATATAGTTGAAGGGAATTTGAGGCGATGCGTGGAAGAGAATAAGGTGCAAGTGACAGTCGAGAGAAAGAAATTAAGTCTGAGCTGCAAAATCTTGGTGCTGAAGTTGTGCCGATGTTTAAGTACTGAGTGACACTTAACTGAACTATACGAAAAAAACGTAAATAAATTTATAAACTATGGCGGGCACACACTTTATTCAACATGTGAATGTCACTACAGATATTCAATTTAGGTTATGACATGTTCGATATGCCTGCCATCATTGGCGATGATGTGGCGCAGACGAAGAGCGAAACTCTGCATGACCGGCTGAAGTGTCGGAACATCGATGCTGCGGATTACCTCCTAAATGGCTGTTTTCACCCAGAACTGATTTTGTGGTTATTGCTGTACATCTTGTCTTCAGTATAGTCCCACAGAAAAGGCTTCATATCAAGGTCGATGCCAGTGACCTCTGGGCAGCCCAGAAATGCAGTCCCAAAAGTGCTCCTCCAGGACATGAAACACTCTCCATCCTTTACAGGATCAAGCTCCGTCTTGCATGAACCACATCTTGCCGAAATCAGGGGCCCTTTCTATAAAGGGGATGGAATTACCTTCCAAAACCTTCACGTACCCTTAGGTATACAACGAGCCATCGAAAAATATCGCACCGATTGTTCCGTGCCTGGGCATTGCACACCATACAGTCACCAGTTGAGGGTGAAGGTACTTCTCAATCGCGAAATACGGATTCTCAGTCCTCAAAATGCACCAATTGTGCTTATTGACGAACCCATCCAAATGAAAGTGGGCTTCGTCGCTGAACCAAACCATGTATGCCCATACTAATTTCCATCATGTCCAAAGTCAACCGCGCGGTTTCAACGTCCTAACACAAACCGTTCAGAAGTGATGACGATTTTATTTCGTAAACTTCAATAATTGTCGCCCAGTACCTATAACGTCTATGACAACATAGTGCTATCCTAAACCGACATCGACGCGACTATGATGCAGTACGGGCCAGTGACGGCAGCTGTGAACGACGGCTGCGGGGATATATAAGGGTATTTGTGTAACTGTTGAGCAATTAACTGCCCAAATGAACCGAGGGGCTACCGCCAGTGTCTCCTCAACGACCGTTCGGCGAACATTGCAGCGTCTGGGTCTCCATAGCAGGCGCCTCTTTCAAGCATCCACGGTGAATGCTGTTCATCGGAGACTAAGGCTGAAATTTGCACGCCGATACAGCAACTGGATCTCCAGTGAATGGTGACAAGTAGCCCCGTCGGATGAATCCCATTTTAAGCTACATTAGATAGGTGGTCATTGCTTGTATGATGTGGAACTTCTGAATGCAAACACCATGCAATAATCATGGCAAGTCCCTGACCAGAGGATGGAGCGTTATGCTCTAGGAAATGTTTCTGTAGGATTACATGGGTGGTCGCGTTCCTCTATAAGGCACAATGGATGAACGTAGGTATCCTCTATCTTTAGGGATCGTGTCCATCTCTCCATGCAGTTTCTTTATCTTGGGCACCGTATCATCTACCAGCAGGACAACGCAACATATCACACAGCTCGCAGTTTATCTGCTTTGTTCGAAGAGCACCAGGATGCGGTTACAATTCTCCCCCAGCCATCATACTCCCAGCCGAGAATCTGTGGGGTGGCCTCGATCGCACTCTTCGCGCCATGGACCATCAACTATGAAACAAAGAGCAGAAATCCATGTCACTATGAACCGTGGTACTACCCAATTCTTTAGAAAATCAAATTTACAATCTCACCACAGTTATTTAAAAGAAATACGAAGCCCGGGATCACGGGTGATGGACTAGCCTGTGATTGTTTTACAATTTTAATTTGACTCAGAACAGACCTTTTTATAAACTTCAGTTCGGACATTTTCCCTCTTACTGGTGCAATATACAAATCTTCACTTTGACTGAATTACATGAACACGAATAAGAATCATATTATTTTGCGTCCGCAACCAAAATCATTGACATTAGGTACGGTGAATAAACAATAACAATCGTTCTTGTTTAACCAGGTCTGAAGATACTAATAACCTTATACACTTCCAACCAAAGTTACACCGACAGCCACATAATACCACAACTTCATAAAGAACAAAGAGATCTTAAAGCTTAATAAAACTGAAGTGCCCACATAATGGTCCACATTTAAATATGCTTATACTAAGAATACAAAGTGGGCCAACCAAGGTCGCAACACTTGCACACAGGAATGATAACAAATTGCACGTTCATTAAAGATACACAAACCAAGAACATAAGTGTTAAGTAAGAAGGGCTAGTAATAACTCAACCAATAAAATGACTTACAGAAACGCCAATATTAACAAGGTTCCCTCACTTCATTAACGGACATAATGACTCAGAATGATTCCCAAACTGCACTTAACTTTAAAGAACAGCGTTAAGGCCCGTAGCAGTGTTTGCAAGCAATAACGCTACGGCCGGCAGCCAATACGAGCGTTCACTCCCCACGGCTTGTGCACACGGCCGAATATTAGGCGGTATATATTTATATATAATCCGACCGGCTCCACAATGAGCGCTCCTGGCAAGAATCCATAGCCGCGCCGACGGCAGGGAACGAGCAGTCTTAATAAATGTATTGCATCACAAATAGATTGCAATGAAAATAAGATCAAATCACAGCCACACTGGAATATGTAATAAGCACGCCCCCCAAATTCTTAAGCAGCAATACTCTAACATTACCCGTCTCCCAGTAAATTAGCAGGGAACTTATAGATCACTTCCAGTTGGCTTAAGGCACTTTCAACATTAAAAAAAATACCAAATGCTGCGGTGACAAATGATTACACCATCAACTCAACGGCTGCCGGGCACGTACACAACCGCAGCCAGTCCCAAAACGGGTCAATATGTCTCAAAACAAGTTAAAATTTGCATGAAAACCACTTAAAACACACACTCCGCGGCTGATCAAAACGGAATGAGGAACATCAGCCTCCTTAAAGTAGCCACTGTGGAAACAAGTTCAGAAACATCGCCGGCCGGAGTGGCCGAGCGTTTCTAGGCGCTACAGTCTGGAACTGCGCGGCTCTGCGGTCGCAGGTTCGAATCCTGCCTCGGGCGTGGATGTGTGTGATGTCCTTAGGTTAGTTAGGTTTAAGTAGTTCTAAGTCCTAGTGGACTGATGACCCCAGTACTTAAGTCCCATAGTACTCAGAGCCATTTGAACCCATTTTTACGAACCATCTCCGGCAGCTACCCATGCCACAATAAGTTTCAATAGTCTTCTTAGTTAAACACAGAATAAAAGCCATACGTAACTTGGAGCTTGCAAATTACGAGCTGGCAAGCTGTTCAGCATGAGACGACGACCCCACCACAATTTTGCACGTCAAGACGCCCAATGATCGGCACCGTACATCCAGAGCGCACCAAAAAACAGGGGTGGCGAACACGGCGAGGCCCATGCACCACTGTCAGGGGCGCGGGCTTGTTTTCAACACAAGTTGGTTCGTTGTACGCCGACCGGAGACTCAGTCGTCACTCGTTCACCCGTAAAACCCGCCGGAGAAGCAGTCAAAGATAGCAGGACTACCGAATATAGATATCAGCGATGCACACTAGTCTCGGCATTAGCTCCACATCCCTGTTGTCGCCTTCCAATAATTACTTAACCTACTCGAGGAAATGGAAATTTAAGTACACGAAAAATGGCAACGGGAATTACTGCTGAATGAACAAATTTATTTTAACTTAAACGCTTATTTTGATGTATTCAGAAACCTAATAGTTTGAGCATTGTCGAACGCCGCATCAGCTTGGTGTGCGGGCTTTTGCGCCGGCCGACAGCGACTATCGGGCTTCTTCCGCAAGCTTCGTCACAGAGAAACAAGAACTTCATGCAAAGAAGTCACTTGGCGGTGCCACTGAGATTCTTGTCTCAGTATCTCATCAACTAGAGGGGCTTTTAATTAATAATCACATTTTTTACTAACTTTTACACAATTGTGTGTTATTTTCTTTGCCAAGCTAGGAGCTCCCCATTATTCCCTTAATACGTTTCATAATGGTTTCAAGTATGGATCTAATTCCACATATTATATGTCAGTTCATGATTTATGTTCAGACGCTAATTTTGCCGTACTAATTATTTTTAATTAGTGATTATGCACCCTGCTTTTTAACTAACCCACGTACCGTCGCCATAGAGCCTTCTGCTGGCCGCAGTTATTTGTAGAACAACTGGATGCATTCTGGCCATCATCAGCCCTTACTATGTACTTACATACATAGATGTTGACGTTGATATCTACATCAGAATATTTTATGGTACACATTTTATGGTATGCATTTGTAGATTTAGAGAAGTGCTATTTACAATTTGTACAGAAACCAGATGGCAGTTACAAGAGTCGAGGGTCGTGAAAGGGAAGCACTTTTGACAATGTTGACTGGAATACTCTTCTCAAATTCTGAAGGTGGCAGGGGTCAAATAGAGGAAGTGCTATTTACAATTTGTACAGAAACCAGATGGCAGTTACAAGAGTCGAGGGTCGTGAAAGGGAAGCAGTGGTTGGGAAGGGAGAGAAACAGGGTTGCAGTCTATCCCCGATGTTGTTCAATCTGTATATTGAGCAAGCAGTAAAGGAAACAAAAGAAAAATTCGGAGTAGGAATTAAAATCCACGGAGAAGAAAAAAACTTTGAGGCTCGCCAATGACACTGTAATTCTGTCAGAGACAGCAAAGGACCTGGGTGAGCGGTTGAACGGAATGGACGCTATCTTGAAAGGAGGATATAAGATGAACATCAACAAAAGCAAAACGAGGATAATGTATTGTAGTCGAATTAAGTAGGGTGATGCTGAGGGAATTAGATTAGGAAATGAGATACTTACAGCAGTAGATGAGTTTTGCTATTTGGGGAGCAAAATAACTGATGATGGTCGAATTAGAGAGGATATAAAATGCAGACAGGCAATGGCAAGGAGAGCGTTTCTGAAGAAAAGAAATTTGTTAACATCAAGTGTATACTTAAATGTCAGGAAGTCGTTTCTGAAAGTATTTGTGTGGAGTATATCCATGTATGGAAGAGAATCATGGACGATAAATAGTTTAGACAAGAAGAGAATAGAAGCTTTCGAAATGTGGTGCTACAGAAGAATGCTGAAGATTAGATGGGTAGACCACATAAGGAATGAGAAGGTTTTGAACAGAATTGGGGAGAAGAGAAATTTGCAGCACAACTTGACTAGAAGAAGGGTTCTGTTGGTAGGACATGTTCTGAGGCATCAGGGAATCACCAGTTTAGTACTGGAGGGCAGCGTGGAGGGTAAAAAATGTAGAGGCAAACCAAGAGATGAATACACTAAGCAGATTCAGAAGGATGTAGGTTGCAATAGGTACTGGAAGATGAAGAAGCTTGGAGAGCTGCATCAAACCAGTCTCTGAACTGAAGACTACAACAACAACAACAACAACAACAACAACATGCATGGCTAGTATGCATGGCTATTAATCATGTAAATATCTTTTTATTTTTATTATGTACCCCTAGGCCTTTTTTAGATACTACATTAGCTGATTAAGTTTGTGGGAAGTTCCTATGGGACCAAACTGCTGAGGTCATCCGTCCCTAGGCTTACACATTACTTATTCTAACTTGAACTAACTTACGTTAAGGACAACACACACACACCCATACCCGAGGGAGGACTCAAACCTCCAAGGGCGGAGCCGCATGAACCGTTGCAAAGCGCCCGAGACCACGCGGCAACCCCACGCGGCCTGAGCTAGTTGAACTTATTTGGTTGCACCACCGTTTTTGTATTTGTAACGGATCTGAGGATGACAGTAGCCGAAACGGATAACTGTGACATCACTCTAGTTAAGACGTTAAAACCACGTTATGGTTTTAAAGTCTTGACTAGAGCGATGTCGTTCATATTTTCCTTTTAACCACATGTAAGGTAACATATTTTTATGAAGAAGGCGCCCCTAGTTGGCGTTGAAAACTAGTTAAAGAATTTTAAATTCTGTTTGCAACCGGTTGGCTGGAAGTTTTATCATTGTAATTAATTACTGTGGCTGAGCACAGCCACGTTCAAAACATTACCACGTACCGTTGCTCCTGGAAAGACCAGTAATGATACGAGTAAATACTTCTTATCATTACTCACGTGACAAGCGGCCTTGATGATTGCATCTTTTTGTTGCTGTGTGAGGTCGCGTCGAAGATATGAAGGTCAACTTTGTTTTTTTTGTTTTTAAATGGGGTGCTATAGTTTGGTACTCATTTTCCGATAGCGGCTATCGAGACCAATCCGATGATGTGCGACAATAAGGTCTTTGAAGTTAAACGAAGGTCAAAAAGGTAGCATGAAGGTCCATTTACAGAAGGTGTTCGAAGTGATACCATTGGTATCATATATCTGAAGCGACCCCACCTAGCAACAAAAAACCGACGTCGTATTATGGCCCCCACTGTCACAAGCAACTTTCGTCCCACAGATCCTATCATACTTTCGGAGTTATTCTTGTTGGCAATATGAAGTCATTCACCCTGTATATATATTTTATATGAAATTTTCATGTATGTATGAAATGCCATACATAGCTGTTATTGTCTGAATCAAAATCCACCTTACAGATAATTATGTTCCTTATTTAGACAAGTATTATAAAGAAATTAGTTGTTTTGTTCGTATGTTCGAAACAACCGTTATCATTCGAAAGTACGTGCGACTCAGCCGTGGAAGTGTAACCCCACATGTAGCAGAGCTACGTATGGCTCCCGTTGCAGGAAATTGTCTGCTTGGGAACGATTATCACCCGATTAATTTATGAATTTCACATGATTCTTATCTGTAGGGCTATACCACACTCACCTTGCTGATGCTGTAAGTTCTTGTTGCAGTTTTACCGTGTTAATAAATGGAATACGTTTTCAAAAATGATTTATACAAAGCGCAGTGTTTGAACTTTAATTTTCTTACAAAAATGTTACGTTACCTATATATCGTGTAGAGCTCTCGTTTTAATTTTGTACTGCATTAATTTCAAAATTGAGAGTATACAGCTTGACGTGCTTTAATGGGTTTTATGGTTTTCACAATGTTACGTTTTCGGTAGTGCTGTACATGGTGGCTTTGTTTCTTTGTGGGTTGCTATTATACACACTGACAATCACACCTTTATCAATTCACTCTCACCCACTTTCGCACGTTTTTATACGCAAAACGAAATGTGAAGAAACATATTTCACCTCACTCACCAAAATTACCACACAGCTCATGATTAATTACAATTTGAAACAACAATGTGCTTGATTTTTATGGCTTTTATTTTAGGACCACCTATTTCTTTCAGTAGTTTAACACGTGTGTAAACCTGTTGGAAGAGACTGCCAAGCCGCTCTGCCTGCTTAGCGAGATATCTTCATTAAGTGACAATCTCGCTAAAATGAATTGTCTGCGGTTCTTTAACTGAACAAACGACTCCTTTGCTTGAGTGATGATGCTCCCCCATCCATAAACATCTTTCGTTGCGTTTCTTTATGAATCGAAGCTGAACCTACAAAGGGCAGCAATATGGGAATCCTTTCCTGGCAGAAAATGGCAGAAGTTGACATAAAAATGGAAGTAAAAATTTCCAGGACGCCCAATTTCGGAACTCGTCCTTTGTCAGTCTTGGAGTAAATGAGAATACGCGACCCTTTGTGTGAATAGACGCCCCTCTGCTGGGCCAGGAGCGAAAAGAATGGGAGAGGGGCGGCACAGAGGAGATTACCTTCAGCAGTGCTCTAGTGCTCCAGTGAGGAAGGCAAAATAAGGCTCAGTGAATTCCAGGGAGTTTCAAACAGAAATATAGAGCAACCAAATTGTATGGAATGCAGAACTGTACATCTGTAGTGAACAATCGTAAAACGGGCATGTAACACAGGAGAAACCCCAGTTGTAGATGAATATGCTTGGCGGTCTGAAGTGAACGACTTTCGCGAAGATTTAAATATTATGAAAGAAGAATTTCGTGTCGAACGCATGTTTTCACACCTACGAATATAAGGATATATTTCTATATACATCAATATTCCATATTCAATCATTTTTTTCGTAAAAACTTTATGGTTGCTACATCGAATTAAAAATAAATGTGCTTCCTGATTTTGGCTGTATTTTATTTGTTAGATCACTTTTTGCGATCTGCATTTCATTTTCAGTTATCATTTAGGCATTTCGCAAACGTAATGTCTCAATTTTATATGGCTCGGCTCTTATTTTGAGTCCAAAGAACGGCAATTTTATGTTCTTCGAAAAGAGAACTAAAGAAAATTGGATTGCGACCAACCAAATTTAGTAAAACTATCCATTATTTTTAAGAGAAGTAAGAAAATGAAAGTTATAAATTTATAATTAGATTTGGGACCTATCTTGTGGTTTTATAAAGTGAAAAAAATGAAAACTTTGTGCTTCCTTTCACCCCACAGAGATGTGTGAATAGAAACAACAATTTTTCTGTTAATTTGGGGTTAACAGAGGCGTGTCAAAATCTGTTTTGGCTCTAGGCGAATAATAAACAAAATTTATCTGGTACAACACACCTGTAACTCAATACAAATTCTAAACTGTTACATGAATTGTGATATTTTATTCTATTCTCCAAATCAAATTGTTTTATCTCTGACTACTTTATTGTCCGATGAATTTGGTTTCTTTGTTAACATATTAACTCACTGACATAATATTTAAAAGAAAAGTCTTTAAATCTACGAGTCCTACCCGCAGAAGTATCGAATTTCATCTCCTTGTCAGAAAAAGAAAAACAAAAGTGGCCCTTCATCTGTTAACGTAAACGTGTTTAATACCACCACATTACAAAAATCGACATTACCTTACACTTAACAAATTTTAAGTGCGTAAAATCTACATTATTGCTTACTACTTTCTTATAATCACAACAATATCTCCAAGATTAAAAACAGTGTCAGTTCGTTCTCCATTTGACCTCCTTCTTCTGAAGAAATACTGACGATCACTGTTTCTGTGCACTTCACATAGTACGTAACAAAATCCCACATTTTCAATCAGCCGAAACATAATTCACATTAAGGTGCACTTCAAAACTCAACTTTAGGTTAATCTACATCTACATTTATACTCCGCAAGCCACCCAAGGGTGTGTGGCGGAGGGCACTTTACGTGCCACTGTCATTACCTCCCTTTCCTGTTCCAGTCGCGTGTGGTTCGCGGGAAGAACGACTGTCTGAAAGCCTCCGTGCGCGCTCTAATCTCTCTAATTTTACATTCGTGATCTCCTCGGGAGGTATAAGTAGGGGGAAGCAATATATTCGATACCTCATCCAGAAACGCACCCTCTCGAAACCTGGCGAGCAATCTACACCGCGATGCGGAGCGCCTCTCTTGCAGAGTCTGCCACTTGAGTTTATTAAACATCTCCGTAACGCTATCACGGTTACCAAATAACCCTGTGACGAAACGCGCCGCTCTTCTTTGGATCTTCTCTATCTCCTCCGTCAAACCGATCTGGTACGGATCCCACACTGATGAGCAATACTCAAGTATAGGTCGAACGAGTGTTTTGTAAGCCACCTCCTTTGTTGATGGACCACATTTTCCAAGCACTCTCCCAATGAATCTCAACCTGGTACCCGCCTTACCAACAATTAGTTTTATATGATCATTCCACTTCAAATCGCTCCGCACGCATACTCCCAGATATTTTACAGAAGTAACTGCTACCAGTGTTTGTTCCGCTATCATATAATCATACAGCTCCTCAATTGGCTGAGTGCACCCCGAAACTCGCGAATGAGGTACAGAAAAATATGATCAGTGCTAGTTGGATCATTTCATATTTGCTTATGACGTACTTACATTAAAACAGAACACATATATCGATACATCCAGCGTTTGTCCTAGAATGAATAAAACATCAGCTGAAGTTGTTGGCAACTTTAAAATACGTAATTCCGCTGTTAGCCTGCTTCACTTCCAGTCTAGACAAACAACTCTTTGAATTATACCCCTATTTTTCTTTAAACACTATTTAATAAGCCTTTCGGGAAGTTTCGTTTCTATTCTCCCCATTGTTTCAATTCATCACGTTTTACAGTACACGTGTATAAGGCACTCCGTCTTCAGGCCACAAGTGGCCCTTCGGGACCATTCGACCGCCGTGTCATCCTCAGTTAAGGATGTGGATAGGTGGGGCGTGTCGTCAGCACACCGCTCTCTTGGTCGTTAGGTTTTTTTTTTTTTTTTTTTTTTTTTTTTTTGAGAGGAGCCGCTACTATTCGGTCGAGTAGCTCCTCAATTGGCTGAGTGCACCCCGAAACTCGCGAATGAATGAGGTACAGAAAAATATGATCAGTGCTAGTTGGATCATTATATCTGTCCTTCGTTGATCTATTAAAATGTCGATGGAATTCTCATCAGATTTTCATGTCATGTAACACCAAAAGAGCAGATGTAGTCAATTGTACTTAACTTTTGTTAACAACATACGTTTTAAATATGTACTGATGAATTAGTACGGTACAGAACCTGAAAATACCTTTTAGCACAATCTTAGCAATATCAGCTCATTTTCCGTAATGTGTATAGCGAGGGGAGCGGCAATTTATGACCGTCACAAAAAATTCTAAAGAGGTGACTCACACAGTGGTTACGGTTACTACAAGCCACACCACAAGTTGGGAAATGGGGCCAAAATTCTAGTAGTTTAATGTCGAGTTGAGATTTTCACAAATGTTTTATTCGTATCTTACAGAAACTAGCAGTACGGCAATAAACAGCCTTTTAAACACGCCGCTAACGGCAATCAAAGTAATTTATAGCAATACAACAATTAAAAAAATTTGAAGAACATTAATAAACAGGCTACTAATGTAAATACAGAACTTAGTTAATATAGTACGGTGAGGTACTAAAGCTAACAACACCGCCATTAAAAAAAGTTAAACAGGTCTCAGCAAACACACGATTAATGGAAATAAAAGGAATTTACAAACTTGGAGGAATTTAAAAAAAATTTAAACAAAAGTTTCCTGGAATATCATTAGAATAAAACAGATATGAAGGACCCATATAAGGCGGCCACAAATCACTCACTCAGGGATGCTCAATCTAGACGGAATACTGAGCAATTTAAATACGCCCGTAAACACAATTTCCACTTTCAGGCTGGTCACTGCACCGACTTCTAGCCAGCGAAAACTTATTATAAGATGGCTTAACTTGCTGACACAATTACAGCTAACCTCATGCAAGGAAATATTACACCACACAGTCCTGAATGAGCGACCACATGATTAACCAACAAGAAGCATGAATTTACTCACAAAACACGACAGAATAGCGAAACAAACTGCCAAAACTACACCTCCCATAGGACAGTAACGAGAGGAGGAGAAAAGATCACTGTCTTCAACTACACCGGTGCCAGGGACAGGAAATCCGGTCGCCGGAGCCACAAGGCAGAAGAGACGCTGGTTACACAAAATTATTACTTAATGATCAAACCTTCCACGAACTTAACTTGCAATTATGCTCGAACAGGCAGTACACGTCCTCCGATGGCAATGATCCACGCATCCGACCGCGCATGCGTCGCCAGCGTGCCCAACACGCCACGGTCACGCGACAACACGCTCTGTGACCGGAGTTCACGTCTTCTCTGCAACGTTGACGGGTAGTGACCGCTCCATCATGTTAGGTGTCTCCTTTTAAACTTCAGTGTTGAAACAGAGAATTTAAAGAAGCTTGTTAACGTCCCACCAAGGCGAAATGAACAGCAACTACTCGTGTGGCGATTCTGTATACAACCAACACGCGGGGAGCTCTTCCGCCAGCTCGACCCGCTCATTACACACAACCGACATACATCACGTGGCGACTCGGTACAACCGACCACGCCTGCTTCGCGCTGGAGAGCCACACTGCCCTCCCGTGTCCACCACACTCTCTACGCGCAACCCCCTCCTTCCGCGCCACCACACGAGGTTACAACCGGTCAAAGTTCTCACTTCCTCCATAGCAGTTTTCCCGGAAGCAAAAACGCAGATGTCGATAGCAGAGGGAAAAGACAACCAAGCAGCCACTTAATGACAGACAACATATCAAACAAAGCTGTCAGGGGAAGACAAGAAAAACCAATGCAATCTAAACATAAGGTGTAGCACGAGTCGATACACGGCTCAAGATGAATCTGGTGTAAGCAATCATTAAAAACGATAAATATTTTTTCCAAACTTTTAAAATATGAAGTTCATTATAATAATACAATAATTTGAAAAGGCGGGCATAAAGTACCCCCTCCCCCTATGGTACTGGGAGTAAAGGTGCACTATCCAAATGTACCCTCACAGAGGAACAATGGAATTCTGTTGTAAACATTTGAAAGACGATTCAAATGTACGGAAAGAAATGGTTAAACGTTTCGTCCGCTACGGTTCCATTAAATACGGAGCACTCGGTTTAAGTCGCAGAAGAAATCCTACCGCTGAGTTACTAAAGAAACAAACCTGGCCTTCCGCTGAAAACATAAATCGCCAGCTCTGAGACGAACCGACAGAGGAAAGGAATTGGTAGGAATAGTCGCCAGTGGGCTTCAATAAACATCTTTTCAGATACTAGGTTGTTGTTTCATCATGATCCCACAACAGGTCCTGCAAAACACGGTTCATTCTCTTACCAACAAAGCTGTTAACGGACAGCTGAATACCTAGTAAAATGACGAGTAAGTAGACGGCCAGATGTAATACTAACTATTGCCACGAAAGCTTTTCTGTGAGTGCGTGAATATGGCCAGTAGTGCAGCTGTGTAGCAGAGAGACTTTCCTCTGACAAATCAAAAGGTGTGTAGCAGGAACGACTGCCACCCAGTGCAGTCTTTTGACTGTGTCATAAAAAATACCTTTTACTTTTCTGACGGTAGATTGAAACTACAAATCATCTTACATATCACAAAGGTCATCTGATCAATATTGAAATTACTCGTCAATTAAACCATATCAAACTAATTTGCAGCATACGCTTGCCTAACCGGGGCACTGTTGTCATTCTGGAGCGGATTTAATTATCAACAGTAATTTGCAACATAGCGAGCAAACACAAAGTCTTTTCGAGCTGTTACTTGTATTCCAGACGACAGCTTCGCGGCGGTGGGACGCCAGTCTGTTCTTTCCTTTTCGCCGGATTGGCATCACTCCAGGGAATCCAACATCGGTACGGTGAGACCAGACCTTACGGGCCGGAACAAAACCGTCACTCTGCTTAGGTTGCCTACGGCCTCCTCTTTTTCCCGGCGGAGGCTTACTGGGTTGCGATACCCTCTGTAACAAGACTGACGGGACGGGCCCTCTCGCCCTGAGTAGTTGCAGTTGTTAGTTGGAGTTGGTCGAAGAATCCGTCTGTATGTCATTGTGCTTGCTTACTGCTCTCAATAGCAGTCATGGGCCTTGTAACTCCGGACTGTTTCGCATTAAAGGTAATTCAACCGAAGTCATTTAAATCGTGAGCCATCAGAAATGCAACGGTTTGCCAGTCGATCGGTAGGCTCGAAAAGTTAGCTATCGTTACGCGAAAGCGATTTGTGCTGTGTAATGGGGCACCCGTTTCTAACATAACCATTTGTACAGAAGTAGCTGATACCCGGATTAATCCCGAATCTTGTATAGCTGAACATTCTCGGCTGTTTTACTGAAAGGATTTCATTTGATTTTGTATACGATCTACTAAATTTTAGACTAAAATGTATAGAAAAAATTAATTTGTTACACTCTATATAGACTGATAAAATTGTTCTTCTTTTAGAAATATTTGAAATCACGAAATTTCTGGCACATTTCAAATTCCTATTATTAATTGCACAACCCAACGCTGATTATTAAATTTATTTCTGGATTCATTTATTAAATAAACTTATGTCTTGGTGATGATTGTTCTTTTGTCAAGAAAGTTTGTAAACTCTCTTGCTTTGTAAACTCTTTGGAATAGTGTGAGTACCACAGAATGTAGGTAGCAGTGGGCATGCGTCTGACGGAAGCAGACGAGTTTTTGATTGTCACTAAAAATTTAATTTGTAGTGTGATAGAAGTGGAATTTGTAAAGATGGTGTGATATTGAAAAATGTGTCAAAGAATAAAATTCAAGAAATATACAGGCAGATCTTAATCAGTTATTTAGTCGTCAAGAACCCCCTTGAAAAACTGAACACAGATCAATCGAGAAAACAGGAAGAAGTTGTGTGGAACTATGAAAAATATAAGCAAAATATACAAACTGAGCAGTCCATGTGCAAATAAGCAACATCGGCTTTAGTCAGCCATAGTGCCAGTAGTGTCAGTGTCGTTGTAACTGCCGTCTGCTTCACGTCTGCTGTGCAGCGAGCTACCTTAATTTAAGTATTAACTGTATTTTTCTTACTTGTCACTTCATCTTCCGTGTGTTTTTGCTCTTAGGAATCTTTAATTGTCGAGCGCTAGTAATAGTGTTCCATAGATTTCGTGTTTGTTTTGAATATAGTCAGAGAGAGTCCCTTTAGTCAACCATAGTGCCAGTAGTGCTAGTGTATGTTTTCTATACAGTCCAGAGACAGGTTGTGCTATTTTCATTGTTTTCTACAAGAAGTGGCTAGCAACCACAGTTTAGTCAACAATTAGCCGCCTTTAGTGAATAAGCAGTCTAGTTAAAAGTTGATTAACTCTCTACAGTAAATTGATTTCTTAGGATGGATAGGATGTGTGACTGCTGTGTACGTACGCAGGAGGAGCTGGCCACTGTTCGCGAACAGCTGAACGTGTTGATGGTGGCGGTCAGCCGTCTTCAGGCTGCTGCCTCGGAGTGTAGCGGCAGTGGGGAGTCTGGTGCGTCGCATGGTACACCCCAGGTGTTACATGCTTCACCCACCGTCCCTACTGTCGAAACATCTTCGCGGGTACCGGGAACGGTTGGGCCACCCTCTCCCCAAGGGGAGTGGCGGGTTCAGCGGCGTTCGCGGCGCACGAGGCGAAGGGTCAATGTGGAGGCTGGCCGTGTGGAATCGCCCGCTCTGCCTGTGAGTGGACATGTGGCCGCTCCTTCAGCGAGGTCCGAGCAGGCACACGGGGGCAGGGGTTTATTAGTTATTTGGAGCCCCTTAGGGAAATAGCGGAAAGGTCGGAGAAGAAGGCCAGTGGCTGGCTCTGAGCACTATGGGACTCAACTGCTGTGGTCATCAGTCCCCTAGAACTTAGAACTACTTAAACCTAACTAACCTAAGGACACCACACACATCCACGCCCGAGGCAGGATTCGAACCTGCGACCGTAGCAGCAGCGCGACTCCCGACTGGAGCGCCTAGAACCGCACGGCCACCGCGGCCGGCAGGAGGCCAGTGCTCACTCTGTCTGCTTGCCGGGGGGTCTCATCCGAGATGTGAAGGAGGCCCTGCCGGCGGCGATAGAGAGCACTGGGTGCACCCGACAGCAATTTGTTGCTCATGTCGGCACCAATGACTCCTGCCGTCTGGGTTCAGAGGTCATCCTCACTTCGTACAGGCGGTTGGCGGAATTGGTGAAGGCGGAAAGCTTCGCTTGCGTGGTGGAATCAGAGCTAACTATTTGTAGTATCGTTCCCAGAACCGATCGCGATCCTCTGGTTTGGAGCCGAGTGGAAGGCTTAAACCAGAGGCTCAGACGATTCTGCGGAGATCTGGGGTGCAAATTTCTCGACCTCCTCTATCGGGTGGAGAAATGTAGGGTCCCCTGAAGCGGATACAAGGGTAGTGGAGTACGTGTAGAGTGCACATGTGGGTTTTTTAGGTTAGAGAATTCCCTCCCTAGGCCCGACAAGACGCCTCCTGAGATGCGGCAAGGTAGGAGTAGGCAAAATCCAACAGGGAATAACAATGTTAATGTGCTAATAGTAAACTGCAGGATCGTCTATAGAATGGTCCCAGAACTGCTCTCATTAATAAACGATCACAACGCCAATACAGTACTAGGACAGAAAGTTGGCTGAAACCAGACGTAAACAGTAATGAAATCCTAAACTCAGATTGGATTGCATACCGCAGAGACAGGCTGGACAGTGAAGGGGGAGGCGTGTTTATAGCGATAAGAAGTGCAATAGTATTGAAGGAAATTGACGGAGATCCGAAATGTGAAATAATTTGGGTGAAGGTCACGGTTAAAGCAGGCTCAGACATGGTTATTGGATGTCTCTATAGGCCCCCTGGCTCAGCAGCTGTTGTGGCTGAGCACCTGAAGGATAATTTGGAAAATATTTCCGGTAGATTTCCCTACCATGTTATAGTTCTGGGTGGAGATTTTAATTTTCCGGATATAGACTGGGAGACTCAAACGTTCATAACGGGTGGCATGGACAAAGAATCCAGTGAAATTTTTTTAAGTACTTTATCTGAAAACTACCTTGAGCAGTTAAACAGAGAACCGACCCGTGGCGATAACATATTAGACCTTCTGGTGACAAACAGACCCGAACTATTTGAAACAGTTAACGCAGAACAGGGAATCAGCGATCATAAAGCGGTTACTGCATCGATGATTTCAGTAGTAAATAGAAATATTAAAAAGAGTAGGAAGATTTTTCTGTTTAGCAAAAGTGACAAAAAGCAGATTACAGAGCACCTGACGGCTCAACACAAAAGTTTTGTCTCAAGTACAGATAGTGTTGAGGATCAGTGGACAAAGTTCAAAACCATCGTACAATATGCATTAGATGAGTATGTCACAAGCAATATCGTAAGAGATGGAAAAGGGCCACCGTGGTGCAACAACCGAGTTAGGAAACTGCTGCGGAAGCAAAGGGAACTTCACAGCAAACATAAACATAGCCAAAGCCTTGCAGACAAACAAAAATTACGCGATGCGAAATGTAGTGTGAGGAGGGCTATGCGAGAGGCGTTCAATGAATTCGAAAGTAAACTTCTATGTACTGACTTGGCAGAAAATGGTAAGAAATTTTGTTCTTATGTCAAAGCGGTAGGAGGATCAAAACAAAATGTCCAGACACTCTGTGACCAAAATGGTACTGAAACAGAGGAAGACAGACTAAAGGCCGAAATACTAAATGTCTTTTTCCAAAGCTGTTTCACAGAGGAAGACTGCACTGTAGTTCCTTCTCTAGATTGTCGCACAGATGACAAAATGGTAGATATCGAAATAGACGACAGAGGGATAGAGAAACAATTAAAATCGCTCAATAGAGGAAAGGCCGCTGGACCTGATGGGATACCAGTTCGATTTTACACAGATTACGCGAAGGAACTTGCCCCCTTTCTTGTTGCGGTGTACGGTAGACCTCTAGAAGAGCGTAGCGTTCCAAAGGATTGGAAAAGGGCACAAGTCATCCCCGTTTTCAAGAAGGGACGTCGAACAGGTGTGCAGAACTATAGACCTATATCTCTAAGGTCGATCAGTTGTAGAATTTTGGAACATGTATTATGTTCGAGTATAATGACTTTTCTGGAGACTAGAAATCTACTCTGTAGGAATCAGCATGGGTTTCGAAAAAGACGGTCGTGTGAAGCCCAGCTCGCGCTATTCGTCCACGAGACTCAGAGGGCCGTAGACACGGATTCACAGGTAGATGCCGTGTTTCTTGACTTTCGCAAGGCGTTGGATACAGTTCTTCACAGTCGTTTAATGAACAAAGTAAGAGCATGTGGACTATCACACCAATAGTGCGATTGGATTGAAGAGTTCCTAGATAACAGTACGCAGCATGTAATTCTCAATGGACAGAAGTCTTCCGAAGTAAGAGTGATTTCAGGTGTGCCACAGGGGAGTGTCATAGGACCGTTGCTATTCACAATATACATAAATGACCTTGTGGATGACATCGGAACTTCACTGAGGCTTTTTGCGAATGATGCTGTGGTGTATCGAGAGGTTGTAACAATGGAAACTTATACTGAAATGCAGGAAGATCTGCACCGAATTGACGCATGGTGCAGGGAATGGCAACTGAATCTCAATGTAGACAAGTGTAATGTGCTGCGAATACATAGAAAGATAGTTCCCTTACCATTTAGCTACAAAATACCAGGTCAGCAACTGGAAGCAGTTAATTCCATAAATTACCTGGGAGTACGCATTAGGAGTTATTTAAAATGGAATGATCATATAAAGTTGATCGTCGTATAGCAGATGCCAGACCGAGATTCATTGGAAGAATCCTAAGGAAATGCAATCCGAAAACAAAGGAAGTAAGTTACAGTACGCTTATTCGCCCACTGCTTGAATACTGCTCAGCAGTGTGGGATCCGTACCAGATAGGGTTGATAGAAGAGATAGAGAAGATCCAACGGAGATCAGCACGCTTCGTTACAGGATCATTTAGTAATCGCGAAAGCATTACGGAGATGGTAGATAAACTCCAGTGGAAGACTCTGCAGGAGAGACGCTCAGTAGCTCGGTATAGGCTTTTGTTAAAGTTTCGAGAACATACCTTCACCGAAGAGTCTAGCAGTATATTGCTCCCTCCTACGTATATCTCGCGAAAAGACCATGAGGATAAAATCAGAGAGAGAAGAGCCCACACAGAGGCATACCGACAATCCTTCTTTCCACGAACAATACTAGACTGGAATAGAAGGGAGAACCGATAGAGGTACTCAGGGTACCCTCCGCCACACACCGTCAGGTGGCTTGCGGAGTATGGATGTAGATGTAGATCAAGGATAGTGTGAGCTCAGGACCGCCGTGGTCCCGTGGTTTGCGCGAGCAGCTGCGGAGCGAGAGGTCTTTAGTTCAAGTCTTCCCTCGAGTGAAAAGTTTACTTTTTTTTAATTTTCGCAAAGTTATGATCTATCCGTTCGTTCGTTGACGTCTCTGTTCACTGTAATAAGTTTAGTGTTTGTGTTTTGCGACCGCACCGCAAAACCGTGCGATTAGTAAACGAAAGGACGTGCCTCTCCAATGGGAACCGAAAACATTTGATCCCAAGGTCATAGGTCAACCGATTCCTCCACAGGAAAACACATCTGATATATTCTATACGACACTGGTGACGTCATGTGCGTCACATGACAGGAATATGTTGTTGACCCACCTAACCTATACACTTGGCGAATGGGTAAAAAGATTCTTCTACCTTGCAAGATTTAGGTTTTCTTCTGCATGTGATAATCACTCCAAAAAAAGTGATGAAAACATAAGAGTTTGTCACATAAACTGCAACAAATGAATGTAACAGTTTCACAGTAGCACAGTTTTCCCTGTGCTCAGTCAAAACATATGTTTTTAACGTTTTCAAATTTTTCCGTGTGTAGACCGTCAAATCCTGCATATGTCCAAGTAAATTTGAACATGTTCTGGAATTTTGGAGAGCGAAGTTGATTATGTGTGAGTACCTGAACTTTGATAATTGTCTGAAAATAAAAAATTAAACTTTTCACTCGAGGGAAGACTTGAACCAAGGACCTCTCGATTCGCAGCTGCTCACGCTAACCACGGGATCACGGCGCTCCTGAGCTCAGCCTATCCTTGATGTTGCCTGTCTTCCACACGGACTACTCAGTTTGTAAATGTTGCTTATTTTTTCAAAGTTCCACACAATTTCTTCCTGTTTTCTCGATTGATCTGTGTTCAGTTTCTCAAGGCCTGTGCCAACTCATAACAAAACTGAGGGGGGTGCGATGGGGAAGTTCCCTTGTAAGTTCCACAATGAACGCCGAGACGTGCGCAAACGCTGGAATGATGCTACCGATCAGGACCGGTGGAAGTAGGGGCCATTGCGCTAGGACCGCAAGAAAATGGAGCGTAATGGAAACTCGACACTGTACCAATGTTTATACACCGTAACCATGTAAACTGCTGCTACACAACAGCAGAAGTTCGTAAGACTAAGCCCTCCTGCACGCGGAGGGCGAGTAAATGTCTGACAGAGTACTTTCAAGATGGATCCAGCCGAATTCCGCTTGAATACAACGTTCTTTCGTAATCGACATCCATTCTGGATGCAGCATAAGCTGCAACACGCTGCAAAGAATCTACGCGCCGTAGGGAGTTAAGACTGATCATACGGGTATTCGCAAAACTTAACGAAAATTGTCCGCCGCTGTACTGCGCGTTGACGACGTAAAGGTGATCCCAAGATAGCAGATACGTTGGACACACGGCAGGGACGCCAGATCTTCCGGGGATAGACCGCGACCAATAGACAGCGCCGTGAATCTGCGCACATTCATCACACTTCCATCCACTCTCCCATGAGCCGTGACGGTGTCGAGGATCCGTGCGACCTCCTCCCGAGAACGAACCAGCAGCAGGTCACCTACGTATCAGCGACATCGCAAGGTGAGTCCAGACACCTGGTCCGTGAGCAGGCCAATGGGCGGCTCCAGTACCACTGCATAAAGATACATGGATAGGGGGCAGCCTTCCCGGATTGACCAGTGGATCGGTAGTGGACTCGTCAGAAGCTCATTGACCTGGACCAAAGAACACGCGCTGCTAAAGAGTCGCCGAAGGCTCTGATGAACCGGGCAGGGAAGCCCATCCGTTGTAAGATAGGATATAGAAATACGCGCAGTCAAAACCTATGTCTAATATCGCCACACGAAGTCTGCACGTCCCTGCCAGCGCAGTCACGTCACGACGGCCTCCAATGTCTGTTTCGTTGTTAACTGTGTCGCCTGGCCGGGTGGCTCAGTGAAGAGGATACGTGGTAAGTGCGTCCACTGCGAGCCTATAATAACCTCGCAAAAATATTTTAATGCGTATTTAATAAGGTAATAAGGCGGTAGTGGGCAGCAGTAATTCAAGGTGTCGGTTTATGAACGGGAACAATAATGCCCTCGACGAAAGCTTGTGGAATCGAAGTTGCGGAAGTGGTTCATTATACATCTCCGCCCATCGTGTAGACATGAGACCACAAAACGTACGAGCATATTCAATGTGGAGTCCGTCGATGCCTGGCGCACCAATGAAGGTAGATGTAGTGACCTCCTCGGAGGTTAAAGGTTCCATTAATGTAACCCACTTGTCAAGCTTGAGGGTGCGTGGAACGTCCACGGCGGCAGGGTCGAAGTGCAGGACAGCCACATCACTGTCACGGTAGACGTGCCGATAATGTTCGACAGAGCTGTCGACTATGTCCGCTTGGCAGATGACCAACTGTGCGCGGTGATCTTAGAGTTGTCTGCGGTGTCAGTGTTAGTGACCAATATGATGCATAGAGGGATTTTCCCGCCTCACGACATCATTTCTATGTGCACGCAACATAGTCCCTTACAATTTCAGGCGAGTAATCACTGTTTGTTTGTTTTGTTTTTTTTTTCTTTTTGAGTCATCAGTCCTCTGACTCGTTTAATGTGGCCGGCCACGAATTCCTCTCCTGTACCGACCTCTTAATTTCAGAGTAGCACTTGCAACCAAAGTCCTCAGTTATCTGCTGGATGTATTCCAATCTCTGCCTTCCTCTACAGTTTTTGCCCACTACAGCTCCCTCTAGCACCATGAAGTCATTCCCTGATGTCTTAACAGATCCTGCCTCTTCTTCTTGTCAGTGTTTCCACATTATTCCTTTCCCCCACGATTCTTCGTGGAACACCCTCACTCCTCATCTCATTAGTCCACCTAATTTTCAACATTCGTCTGTAGCACCACATGTCAAAGGCTTCGATTCTCTTGTGTTCCGATTCCTCAGAGTCCATGTTTCACTACCATAAAATGCTTTACTGCAAACGTACATTCTCAGAATTTCCATCTTCAAATTAACGCCTACATTCGATACTGGTAGACTTCTCTTAGCCAGGAATGCCCTTTTTGCCAGTGCTAGTGTGCTTTTGATGTCCTCCTAGCTCCGTCCGTCATTAGTTATTTTTCTGCCTAGACAGCAGAATTCTTATGTTTCATCTACCACGAAACCATCAATTCTGATGTTAAGTTTCTCGCAGTTCTCATTTCTGCTACGTTTCATTACTTTCGTCTTTTTTCGATTTACTCAATAGACTGTCTGTTCCTCTGCACTGAATGATCATAGTTGCCTTCACGGGGCGTATATTTCTGCAGGAGATGTTAGAAAGAACAGACCAGATTTCGGAGTTTGATCCCGCGGCCGGACAAAGAACATATTCGGAAATAGGAAATTATGATCTTCGTCGCATTCGAGAAATGAAAGAAATCATTGGCGACAAATGAAAATTGGCACAAATGCCGGGAGTTGAACCCACAATAGGTAGATGCGTTAACCATCTACGCCACCTTGACATGGTGGTTAAACACGTGTATCGCTTGAAACCGTCTTCGTATTTGTATTTGGCTTAATACAAATGTTCGATTGAAAAGGTCTGTTTCAGCTGCTTGGTATTCTTTCAGAAACAGGGGCGTGAAGAAAACGCGCCCCTAATTCAGAACGACTAGGAGGTCTTGTTGTGAAGGCACTGGCCAGTGTCCGCTTAGGCACGGAAAATAGGTCAATATTCAAGGGCGTCCGCACCCAGAGGCAAGGGCGAGCTGCCCCCCCCCCCTGCCACCACCTCCACTTGTTTCTCACAGAGTGAGGAAATACAGTGTAGTCAGGTGTTCGTCTTTCAAGAAAATGAATTGAAAGTTTAATGAAGATTAACATGGTCGGAATCGAAACTTTTGTTTTGTTCTTAGAAATTTACATTCGTCTTCCAAAATATAAAAAATACTCCATACCTCCAGGTCTAGCACATCCTCACTCTCAACCCCAACAAACTATAGCATGGGCGCCCTTGTAACTATATGTCATCCACCATAAAATTGCATTTAGTTGCAATACTTTATTTTGTTCTCCACTTAATGATATTTGGTGTGATACCTTATAATATTTAGCGTCAAGAAATGCAAGTGATAAGCTATCAATAACCATGGTTTGGTGAAAATTGAATTTCTGTTTGAGTGGCCACTTTACACCCCCTCCCCTACCCCATCCGCCCCCTCCTATGTGACCTGAAGCGTTGCCCTAAAATGTCAGTATCGGCTATTAAACAAAAAAAATTGATGACCATTTACATAAAGTACTAGGCCATTAATTATTATTTTGTGGTCTAACCTGTAAGTCTGCTTCATGAATTTTAGACAGTTAAGTTATTCCCCTACTTTATAAATCAATATTACTGTGGAACCGGTGGGCACTTAGAAAATTTTACTACTAACAGATACGAAAGTGGGTAAGAGATAAAACAGGTTGAATAACACTGAGTTAGACATTGCCGAATTGGTGTGTAAATTGCGTTACGCTGATCGTGTTAACACTTCAGCTAATGCTTTGTTGCATGGCGGCTTGAATACTGTGAAGGATCGGATGGAAGTATTTTTATATAACTTTTCTGTATGCACAAAGAAGTGAAAAGTGCTATTACCGGCAGTGTCTATGTGCATACGATCATAATTTATTATCAATATATTTGTGACCGTATCTCTGAGAAATTTCAGTAACATTGCTAAACTGAATTGTAAACATGAATTGTCTAAACGTGTTTACTGACAGTGCGATACCAGGACTTACGAGCAGAAACTTGACTCCACTTCCTCGTACATTAATGAACAATGGAGAATTAGTTACGGCCACACACGTGTCATTGACCACTGTCACATGTATAAAGTAATCCGTTATTTCATTGAAGGGTTTTAAAATATACGCCCATGTATTTTGAAGATTGTCATGCGTTATTCGCCAGTCGCTTTGCTACATACATAGATAGCAATTTCAAGTATGGGCTGTTGCAATATGAACAGTCAGTAGTTGCAACCTATGTACTGTCGAACAGTGAGTGGCACATATAAACTGTATTCTGTTCTTGTTGGACGTTTGTAAACATGCAAATGCACTACGAGACTTTGGTTTTGGTAATGCGCTATGTGTCGGTACAGGGAATGCGGTCAAGTATCACTAATAAAAACGGTAATGATATACCACTAATTTCAACAGGTGCATACAACCTCGCATCATGCCTTTAACTGTGTAGTGAGGAAAGTTGTGTCTGGTGATGAGCGCAAGATTTGCCCCAGTAATGTAACCGTCGTTTCGGAAATACGTGACAGAGTGAAACTTAGTGCCTGACAAGCACTCGAGCCTGCGACCTTCCCTCTTTGCACGTAAGTGTCTGTCTACTCCAAGCGCACTCACGATTCGTCTTCACAGCTTTATTTCCGGCAATAATTCATTTCCAACCTTCTGAACTACGTAAAAGTTCTCCAGTATCCCTTGCATGGATACCAGTCCTGGAAGAAGGATAATGAGGAGACATGACTTAGCTACAGCCTAGGGGATTCTTCCGAGAATTAATTTCCACAATTAGTGGAGTGTGCGCTGTTTTGAGATATCTTGACAGGTCAGTAGTAACGGAAGGTTTGCAGGAGAGCTTCTGTGAATTCTGGAATGAAGGAGTTGTGGTACTGGTGGAAGTAAAGCTGTGAGGGCGGGCCATGTGTCGGTAGAGCACTTGCCCGCGAAAGACTTATATCACAGGTTTGAGACCCTGTCCGCCATTCAGATTCAGTAATCTCACAGTCCGCTGCAGAGTGAAAATTCATTCCGGAGTCTGTTTGAGAAGACTAGGGACGTGAATCAAACAATGACACACAATTTATCCACTCATCGTCGTATGGAGAAGGGGGGGGGGGGATGATAGCAAAATTGCTCGATCAATGTAGGCTGTTTCTTGAGAGGAATACCGAACGGTATAGGACGTATAGACAATTCTTTCGGCTCCTTCCGTAAACTTACTCCTGTACAGACGTTCCGCGATCCTTTGTTTCAGCGCAGCTGAATGATGGACGAACATGTTCACTGATCTGTATGTAAAAGATTCGACGGGATAGCTTCTGACCTTGTCTGCACTGGCAGCAACATCCCGAGCCCAATTACGTTAGCAACATTTGGAAACATTGCTGTACTATCTGTCCAGATTACATCCGCCACTTCTATAATTGCTGTTAATCACGATGACTGAACAGCATTGGAACGTAGGAGACGAGGTACTGGCAGAAATGAAGCTGTGAGGACGGGTCGTGAGTAGTGCTTGGGTAGCTCAGTTGGTAGAGCACTTGTCCGGGAAAGTCAAAGGTCCCGAGTTCGAGTCTCGGTCCAGCACATAGTTTTGATCTGCAAGTAAGTTTCAGGGCAACATAGTGTCTGGAAGGAGCTTATACAAAGTGCTTAATTTGTTATGCAAGAATATCTGTCCCGTGGGTATGAACCTCCGGTTTTGGCCATATGCAAAATGCAGTCTGTATAACATTTGTACAAAAGTTCATCAGTATTAGACAACTGCTCCTGAATCATTTTTATATTCGACTGACGTTTATACTGTAGTGCTGCAACTGCTGCTTTTATTATGACAGGGCTACTTGGAAATACGGCGTAATATCGTCCAATATGGAACGGGACGGGTCGAGCAATATCGTGCACCGGGAAGTGTGTGGACGGAGGAGAATCACCGTCTATTCTGGATCGTAGCCATGAGTCACGTGCTTAATGAGCGACCTTCAGACTACTTACGCCACCCACTTCTGTGACGTGTCGCTACCATAAACAGGCTAAAAGTCTCTCCATAAACACATGCAAGTAAGTGAGGAGAGGCGGTTGTTCGAATACGGATTGTGGCTGTCGATATAACTGCCACATAAGTCACGGCTCCCGCTGCTGTTACGGACCGCTCTATGTCGACCGAACGGTTGACATCTGTCAGCCTTCTACTCTTTCGCATGGCTTGTCAGCGTGGACAAAAGCTACTGGTGCACAATTCAGTCAAATATATTTCATCATCTCACAGAGCTCAGACCAGAGAATTCTCCGTGTAGGCCTACTGTCAGTTGTTTTAGATGGACAAATACGTTTCATTCGTAGTGCACATTATATTTCGATAATTTGTCAGTCATAATACTGTTATTGACAGGTTAATGACAGTTTCATACATGTGCATTGAAGGTAAATTAGTATTTTATTTGTAACAGCTTTCGCATCGGCGCGATGTTTAAGATCCACATGAAAAAGTATATAAATAAATAAAATTACACTGCTCAGTGGTGCAACACATAAGCATGCGCAACGCATACAGCTACAAAATCATAAATTACAAAACCATAGCTATATAAACACATCAAAAAAAGTTTTGCATCAGCTCGGTTCCGAGAGTTCCGGAACCTGTACAGAAAATTGGAATAGAGATCAACATAAACATCATTTCCGCTCTTTTTATTGCTCCCGAAAACCACACATTGCATGTTGTACCACCATACAGCGTGACCTTCAGAGATGATGATCCAGACTGATGTACACACCACTACCTCTAATACCCAGTAGTGCGTCTTCTTGACGTGATGCATGCCTGTATTTGTCGTGGCATACTATCCACAAGTTCATCAAGGCACTGTTAGTCCAGATTGTCCTTCCTCAACGGCGATTCGGGATAGATTCCTCAGAGAGGTCGATGGGTTACGTCGTCCATAAACAGCCCTTTTCAATCCATCACAGACGTGTTCGACAGGATTCAGGTTTGGGGAGCATCTAGGCCACTCTAGTCGACCGATATCGTCATCCTGAAGGAAACATTCACAAGATGTGCACGATGGGGGCGCTAATTGTCATCCATGAAGACGAATGTCGCGCCAATATGCTGCCAATATGGTTGGAACGTCAGGGAACATCCACCTTGCGCCACCCGCTGGCCAGTGTGACTAAAGCGTTCAGTCTGACCGGGTTGCCTCCAAACACGTATCCGACGATTGTCTGGTCGAAGGCATTTGCGACACTCGTCGGTGAAGAGTACGTGATGCCAATCCTGAGCGGTCCACTGCCTATTGTGGGCAGTTTCCTCCATCTCCGAACATCATCGCTTTGGTTCACTCCGAGACTCCTGGACAATTGTTGAGAGCCCTTCCTGGCACAAAGTAACAATGCGGATGCGATCGAACCGCAGTATTGACCGTCTAGGCATGGTTAAACTGCAGACAACAAGAGCCGTATACCTCCTTCCTGCTGCAATGACTGGACCTGATCGGCTGTCGGACCCCCTCCGTCTAATAGACGCTGCTCATGCATGGTTGTTTACATCTTTTGGCGGGTTTAGTGACATCTCTGAACAGTCAAAGGGACTGTGTCTGAGATGCAATACCCACAGTCAACATCTATCTTCAGGAGTTCTGGGAACCGGGGTGATGCAAAACTTTTTTTGATGTATGTATTATCCCCTTTTGTGACCAAGCTCTACCATTACAATGATTTATAAAAAAGGAACATACGTAATAATTCAAAACTAGTGGAAACTTACTTGCTGAGCAGAGATGTAATGAACTTGTTAGAGACACCCCAGGAGAATCTTAGTCTATGCCGTTATTCTGCTCTCTGTATATGAATATCAGATTGGTCTAGCTTTGAATGGTTTGACTCGAGTTCTGTCTGAAAAGATATTGATTTCTGTACTAAGCTGTACATAAAACTGGAAAAAACTGTGAGAAGAAAGCAAGTGAAGAATTACCCCAGTGTTGTCTAATTAATTATTTGGATTCAAGAAATGAATGACCAATAAATTGTCAATTGCTGATAAGGAACATTTTAGATCTACCCTTACTGATATCATTAAGTAGTAATAAATGTTCAGATCGAGGACAAGGGCGCGATAAGGTGACGCGGAAAAACTGGCAGCACAAGGGCAACTCTTTTCCTCCATACTGTCACGAGAATGACGACTTAGATATAGGGACATACATAACACTGTGTATACTCCATCTGTCGAATTAATCTATTGCAGGAACATCATGAAAATTGGCTTATTCACTAAAAGAGTAGTAAAGGTAGGGTATTTTGACTACATACATCACTCATGCTGAATACACAAAATTTGCACTACGTAAGAATTTAAATACACTACTGGCCATTAAAAGTGCTACACCAAGAATAAAGACAGATGATAAACGGGTATTCACTGGACAAATATATTATACTAGAACTGACTTGTGATTACATTTTCACGCAGTTTGGGTGCATAGATGCTGAGAAATCAGTGCCCTGAACAACCACCTGTCGCCGTAATAACGGCCTTGATACGCCTGAGCATTGAGTCAAACAGAGCTTGGATGGCGTGTACAGGTACAGCTGCCCATGCAGCTTCAACCTTATACCACAGTTCATCAAGAGTAGTGACTGGCGTATTGGGACGAGCCAGTTGCTCGGCCACCATTGACCAAACGTTTTCAAGTGGTGAGAGATCTGGAGAATGATGTGCTGGCCAGGACAGCAGTAGAACATTTTCTGTACCCAGAAAGGCCCGTACAGGATCTGAAACATGCGGTCGTGCATTATCCTGCTGAAATGTAGGGTTTCGCAGAGTTCGAATGCAGGGTTGAGCCACGGGTCGTAACTCATCTGAAATGTAACGTCCACTGTTAAAAATGCCGTCAATGCCGTGACGAGCAAGAGGTGACCGAGACGTGTAACCATTGACACCCCTTACCATCAAGCCGGGTGATACTCCAGTATGGCGATGACGAATACACTCTCCCAATGTGCGTTCACCGCGATGTCGCCAAACACGGATGCGGCGATCATGATGCTGTAAACAGAACCTGGATTCACCCGAAAAAATTACGTTTTGCCATTCATGCACGCAGGTTCGTCGTTGAGTACACCATCGCAGGCGCTCCTGTCTGTGATGCAGTGTCAAGGGTAACCGCAGCCAAGGTCTCCGAGCTGATAGTCCATGCTGCAGCAAGCGTCGTCAAACTGTTCGTGCGGATGGTTGTTGTCTTGCAAACGTCCCCATTTGTTGACTCAGGGATCGAGACGTGGCTGCACGATCCTTTACAGCCATACGAATAAGATGCCTGTCATCTCGACTGCTAGTGATACGATGCCGTAGGGATCCAGTACCGCGTTCCGTACTACCGTCCTAAACCCACCGATTCCATATTCTGCTAACAGTCATTGGATCTCGACCAATGCGAGAAGCAATGTCGCGGTACGATAAACTGCAGTCGCGATAGGCTACAATCCGACCTTTATCAAAGTGGGAAACGAGATGGTACGCATTTCTCTTCCTTACATGGGGCATCACATCAACGTTTCACCAGGCAACGCCCTTCAACTACTGTTAGTGTGTGAGAAACCGGTTGGAAACGTTCCTCATGTCAGCACGTTGTAGGTGTCGCCACCGGAGCCAACCTTGTGTGAATGCTCTGAAAAGCTAATCATTTGCATATCACAGCATCTTCCTCTTGTCGGTTAAATTTCGCGTCTGTAGCACGTCATCTTTGAGGTGTAGCAATTTTAATGGTCAGTAGTGTATATTGTAGTTGATGGTCACTACATCAAAATATATCAAATAGGTCGTTGGTCTTTGAGAAGCGAAACAGTTCAGTAACACATGTCAGAATATTTGAGACGCGTAATTAGTTATCCACCTTGCCTACAAAGTGAAGTATTAAAATCGGAAGAACAAGATATACTGACGGAAAAAATTCGCAGCTGCAGAGAAGGAGTTCTTTGACATGAGCGAAAGTTGGTGGAAGTTTTTCTACTCGTGAAAGATGTCTACTCAAATTTCGCCCCAGTCGAATAAGAGTGGCGCTACTAATACCACTATGAAAATGCAAATCAGGTCTGCTGTAAATACACACTGAAACGGTCGTAAATGTTAGCTACCTTTAAGATTGGACGTGGTGAGTTGATGTTAGTCGAGAGTGGCTTTAAGGCGACAAAGGTGACGTTATTAAAATCTCACCGAGTTTGAACGAGGTCGTGGAATAGGGTAACGAGAAGCTGGATGTTCTTTTTGCGGTACTGGAGAAAAATGTAGCCACTGTAGATGATTGTTGGCAGCGGTGGTCACGAGAACGTACGGTCGCAAGGAGACCGGTCTCCGTACGGCCACATTGCAGTCCGAGAGCGAAGACAATCGTGCTCGGCGTATGGCTATGGGGCATCGTACTACATCTGCAGCAGTATTTTGACCTCCGGTTGGTACCACTGCGACACAAAGAACTGTTGCGAATCTGTTATTTCAAGGACATTTCCGAGCCACATATCCTGAGGCGCGCGTTCCGGTGACCCCACACCACCGCCATTTGCGAATTCAGTGGTGTCAAGCGAGAGTTCATTGGAGGAGGTCTGCTGTGTTTTCTGATGAAAGCTGGTTCTCCATCGGTGCCAGTGATGACCGTCTCTGGGTTAGAAGGCCACCTGAGGGCCTGCAGTTAACCTACAAGAGTACTACACACACTGGACCTACACCTAGAGTTCTGGACTGCATTGTGATTTCGTAGGACATCACGTGCACTCTCATGGTAAACCCACGCACCCTGACTGCAAAATTGTGTATCTATCTTCTGATCCGACCTATTGTGCTGCCATTTATGAACAGCATTCGCCCACATACCGCTGATGTAATCCAACGTGCTCCACAGAGTGTCGACATGTTGCCTCGGTCTGCTGGATCGCCAGATCCGTCTCCAATGTGGCGTGCATGGGACGCCATCGGACGACAACTCCAGCGTCATCCACAACCAACATTAACCGTCCCCGTATTGAATGGACCGAGTGCAACAGGCATGGAACTCCATCGCACAAACTGACATCCGGCCTCCGTATAACAAAGTGCATTCGCGTTTGTATGCTCGCATTCAACGTTCTGGTGACTGCACCGGTTATTAATGTACCAGATTTTACATTTTCTTGGGCTTACATTAACCTGGGATCATGCAGTGTTAATCAAGTACGTAAGTTACCTAGAAACGTATATTCCCGTGATTTCATTATTCTATATTAATTATTTTTTCGTGTTGCGATTTTTTTCCCACCCCTACGTTGCTTGTTATGAAGTATAAAAGCAAAATTGCCTCTTCCCACAAAAATTGCTTGATATGTTGATGATGTGCTTTATTTTATGGGATCAGGCCCAGAGGACCGTGCACAGCTACACGGTTCCTCTTCCATTGGGTTCTGTTTTGTGCCTTCTGTCGCCTTCTGTCTTAGCCGATCTGCAGCATGTCCTCAAGCAATTCCGAAAGGAGTAAACTCCGTGGATTTTAAAGGCCTTCGGTGTTAATCCATCCGAGCAACATGTCCTGCCCGTATGATCGCTTACTTCTCTTCAGGAGTACAATTTTTGGCCTGTTATAGAATTCATCCACCTCACAATTATGCCAGTGCCCCACTCTCCAATGATCTTATTTTGCGCCTTACATCTTCTCACACGAAAACGAGAAGGCCATTTAAGTCCCTTTTTCGGCTGCTCCAAGTTACGCAACCATACGGCCCTGCGGAGTGGATCATTGTTTTGTACAGATTAAATTTGAAATACCTTAAGTGGCTGCTAGCCGACTAAGACTGAAGTATAATTGGTTTGGGGCTACGATATTGGCTTTGATTTCTGCCTCAAACGATGTGTCCCTTGTAAAACTATAAACGCCTTAGTACGATCGGGTTCCGATTACCAGAGGCAGCCGTTGGTTTCTTGAATAGGCGTGAGTCCTGCTCATCACCAGACACTTGGTCTTTTATTGAATCACCTCCAACCAGTTCTTCCTTAGATCAGGACAACAGGGCCACATCTGCGGAAAATCCGAGATGTGTGATTCCTTACGCTCTTCCTCGATCACTCGAAGTTCTTACGTAAAGCTTCTGTCATTCTTTTCGAGTTCCAGGTTGATGAATATCGGTAACACACCATCTCCTACAATATTAATCTAATGAATTGTAAGTAGGCAGTTTAGGTTTTATTTTGGTAACGCCACGTAGCGCTCTGTATGAAAATCACTGGCTGTGCTGTGTGCAGTCTGTGGCTGGTTGGCATTGTTGTTGGAATATTCGCCATTGTAGTGTTGGGCAGTTGGCTGTTAACAGCGCGTAGCGTTGCGCAGTTGGAGGTGAGCCGCCAGCAGTGGTGGACGTGGCGAGAGAGATGGGGGAGTTTTTAGAGCGGATGATCTGGACGTGTGTCCATCAGAGACAGTAAATTTGTAAGACTGGATGTCATGAACTGATATATATATATATATATATATATAATGACTTTTGAACACTGTTAAGGTAAATACATTGTTTGTTCTCTATCAAAATCTTTCATTTGCTAAGTATGCCTATCAGTAGTTAGTGCCTTCAGTAGCTAGAATCTTTCATTTAGCTGGCAGTATTGGCACTCGCTGTATTGCAGTAGTTCGAGTAAAGAATATTTTTGTGAGGTAAGTGATTTGTGAAACGTATAGGTTAATGTTAGTCAGGGCCATTCTTTTGTAGGGATTATTGAAAGTCAGACTGCGTTGCGCTAAAATTATTGTGTGTCAGTTTAGAGAGAAATGTTTGAGTACGTTCAGTTTTGCTCAGCTGTTTGAAAATCAAATAACGTAAGGGGTTTACCAGAACAGTAATTCACTAATTTTTCTAAGGAGACGTTTCAGAATCAAATGCCGGCCGGAGTAGCAGAGCGCTTCTTGGCGCTACAGTCTGGAGCCACGCGACCGCTACGGTCGCAGGTTCAGATCCTGCCTCGGGCATTGATGTGTGTGATGTCCTTAGTTTAGTTAGGTTCAAGTAGTTCTAAGTTCCAGGGGACTGGTGACATTAGAAGTTAAGTCCCATAGTGCTCAGAGCCATTTAATGAATCAAATTAAGGCACATTTCAGTACATGCATAAAAATTTAAGAGAAACTGGAAGCGGAGACTCCTCGCAGAAGACCAACTCCTCATCCAAGTCAACGGAGGTGAGCAACCCCACAAAGGTGGTGGTGGCATACATGGGTGAAGAACGGTGGGGATTGGTGCAGTGGCTGTGAGGGCCGTGTAGGATCTCCGAAAAGTGCTTGCTAATGGGCTCTGGTGAAGCTGTGATAGGCGTAGCTACCCAACAGTGAATCAACAACCACCTTTCAACGAGGGAACTAGTCACGGAAAGCTCGCGGAATAAGGACTGGAGGTGAACAATTGAAGAAGGTGGAGTGTTCAGTACTTGGGAAGTGTGATAGAGGAAAATGGAAAAATGAGAAAGAGATCAGTGAACGTGGCAGACAGGCAAAAGCATTCCTGAGAGGAGACTCGTTAGGAATAAAGATGTCCTACAGAAAGGCAAAGAAGTAATAGACGTTACTTCATCCCATTAGTGACCCTTGCATATGAAACACGGGTAATGATGAAAAGACACGTAAGCAGATCACAGGCATGTGAAATGTGGTTCCTCGGAAGTAGGATACGAGCAGCAAGATGAGAGGATCAGGAATGAATGGGTTAGCGAAATATTGAAATAGGTATCCTTGCTGAGCCAGACAGAAACATCAAGGTAAAGATAGTATGGGCACTTAAAGAGAATGGAAAACCAGAGGATTTCCTAGGAGAAACACGAAATGGATCTGCCAGGGAAACGACCAAGACCAATGGCTAGTAGACGGCTGAAACGTATGGAGTAGTCTGTTGGAGAAAGAGGCGAAAGCAGGACCAGAAATATGATGGAAAAACAGGATAAGATGGCGAAAGTTATGTTCCAAACATATCCAGCGTTGGGTTTGGAAATGATGACTATGATGATGATGATGATGGAAATGTTGAATGGAATGGACAGGATATGTAACTCGAACAATGTTTATACTCAGCTTTCCTAAAGTGACACTTGTGTTTTGAGCAGATATTGACGACAGAGGTTTCAAGTTTAATATATTCGTACTACCGGTAGTGAGAGCAGGCCTATTACAAACTTGGCCTGCATCGCAACCTGTTATTCGGGCTTTTCTTGTTGGTTTCCTTCTGTAAAATACCTTGAGCCGTTTGGTGCCATTAAATGGCATTCGTTGTGTGTGATTCGCTGGTTATTTAACGATAACAAACCCTCGCTGGGGTAATTTAAGTATAGTTGCTGTGTATCTGAATAATATGTTATTATGTTGGATGGGGTTTTGATGATCTTTCCTAGTGCGTTTAATGTTAATGCATGCAGCTGACTTCAGCTTTATGCACTGCAGTTTACTTCCTATGAGACTTAATAAAACTTCAATCTTTATGCCACCTCTGTATAGTATTAATACCACTTCTCTTCTAGAAGGCCATTTAAAAGTAACTGGCCCTGTCTTTGTTAAGAGATGTATTAAAATTTGATTCTAATCTCTGGCAGTGCTCACAATCCATTGGTTTATGTGGAGTTCCCCATTCCAGATGTAAGAGTGAGTGGGAGGTGTATATTGCTGAAATCTAGCCTGCTACAAGACTTTAATAATTGCATGCAACTGTTTTACAGGATTATTAATTATTGTAATAACTGTCCCTAAATTTACTGTGTGTAATTTAGTTTGGTTTTTGATGACCCTTTCTTGGTTGGTAGTGGACTGTGTAGTGTGTGTTACTATGTGTAATGGGGTTCAGATTGGGGATATGTGTAGATGTGTGGCTCATCCTGGCGGCACCAGTACCACATAGCCAAGAGCAATATCACTGGCGCCAGGGTAAACAGCCGTGCCGTTCGGCAAGGCACAACTTTAATTGTGAAGGTTGTTTCCCATTTAAATTATTGCACTGAGACATATTCAAAAACAAATGTGTAATGAAAGGTGTAACCAGTGTGCAAATTAGCTCAGCTCACCACACCATTTTGGTGTAGAAGTTCAGATATACATTTACATATTCATCTACCTGGACACTCTGCGAATCACATTTAAGTGTCTGGCAGAGGATTCATGGAATTACCTTCACAATTCTCCATTACTGCAATTTCGTATAGCTCGCGGAAAGAACGAACACACATATCTTTCCGTAGAAGCTCAGATTTCCCTTATTTGATCATGGTGACTTTTTTCTCTATGCAGGTCGACGTCAACAATATATTTTCACATTCGGAGGAGAAAGTAGGGAAATGGAATTTTGTGGTAAGAAAAACGCCTTTTTTTTAGTGATGTCCAGCTCAAATCCTGTATCACTTCAGTGACACTCCCCTATTTGGAGGTAATACAAAACGTGCCGCCCGTCTTTGAACTTTTTCGATGTACTCCGTAAAACCTATCCGGTAAGGATCCCACATCGCGCAGCACTAGTCTAAAAGAGGACGGACAGGAGTAATGTAGTCAGTCTCCTTAGCAGATCTGTTACATTTCCTAAATGTCCTGCCAATAAAACGTAGTCTTTGGCTAGCCTTTCCCACAACATTTTCTATGTGGTTCTTCGAATTTAAGTTGTTCGTAATTGTAACTCTTAAGTACTTAGTTGAATTTACGGCCTTTAGATTTGACTGATTTATCGTGTAGCCGAAGTTTAATGAATAACCTCACACTTTCCGTTATTTAGGGTCATCTGCCAATTTTCGCACCACATAGATATCTTTTCTAAATCGTTTTGCAATTTTTTTTATTTTCTGACGGCTTTACTTTGGTGATAAACGTCAGCGTTTGGGTTGTTGTTGTATTATCCTAGCGTTCGGTTGTGGTATTTCAATTCCCGGGCCTCATTTTGTACTTCAGTACTGCTGACAATTCTACTCAAATGTAGCCTATCCCATGGTCTACGCCTTTTTTCATACCTTACTGTATAGTACTTTGTTAACATCTAAATCAGCAATTTTCCACTCTGAAAATCACAACTTTAATTCCCTGACTGGTACAAAATAATATTATAACTACTGAAACATTCTTCTTCTCCTCTGCCTCCTCCGCCTCCTCCTCTTCAGGTAATAGGGGAAATTGCCTGTTACGGTACCCACCGTTGTCGGGTCTTCCTCCGTCTCTCCTTCCTTGGCACTTGTAGTTTCTAGCCTTTAAAGGGAGTCTGTCAATCTCCATTCTTTCTAGGTGTTCGTTCCATTTTCCCCTGTAATCTAGAACTTAATAATTTAAACTAAAAAATTTTGGTTATTTTCTAATATCTTGATTTCTTAGTCTGTCTTCTATTGTGGAACAAATAACTAGTCTCAGGAATTTCATTTATTGTGCCTGAATACGGCTTTTTTGCTTTTGCTAATCACCCAGGTCTCGCTTCCATAGAGCAGTGTGGGAACTGCAACTGTTTTGTAGAATTTCATTTGAGTATCTTTCCTAGTTTTGTTTTTAAGGTTTCTGTAAATTTTTCCACTTACCGGCTGAATTTACTAAGCTTACTTTCTCTATCTTTACTGTAACCAAACTTCACTTCACATCCTAGGTATCTGAAGTGACTCACTTGCTTTAAATGCCGGCCGGTGTGGCCGGGCGGTTCTAGGCGCTTCAGCCTGGAACGCGTGACCGCTACGGTCGCAGGTTCGAATCCTGCCTCGGGAATGGATGTGTGTGATGTCCTTAGGTTAGTTAGGTTTAAGTAGTTCTAAGTTCTAGGGACTGATTACCACAGCAGTTAAGTCCCATAGTGCTCAGAGCCATTTGAACCATTTTTTTGCTCTAAATCTTCTGATTTACAACTATTTTGGCTCTGATGGCTTATACCCCCCACCCCCAATAAAGGCCGTTGTCTTAGTTTTTTCTGTTAAGATCTCCATGTAAAAATTCGCACTTATTTGTTTCACTAAGTAAATTTCTTTCTATTTCACCTGCGTAAACATTAAACAGTGTTGGGTAGATACAGCAGCCTTGTCGTACTCCTTTCTTAGTTGGTATCTAATTGCTCATTTTCCTTTCAGATCTAGAGTGACAGCCGTGTTCTGATACAAACTTTTTATCAAATTTGTTATATGTTTTAGATATCAGCGATTGGTCAATATCACCCAAAATATTTGTACATTGACATTACCAAAAGCTTTTTCGAAATCAATGGAAGCAGTGAGTGGTTTTTATTATATTCTCAGTGTTTTTGTGTTATCTACTGTAAAACAAAAACTGAATCTATCTTACAGTGTCCTTTCCTAAAACCCATTTCCTCCTCATGCAATACAACTTTCATCATGTTTTTAAGTCTTGTGTTTAAAATCTTAGCACATATCTTGTATGCTGAATCTAGTAAACTTATTCCTCTGTAGTTACTGCATAAAAACTGATACCTCCTAGCAATCTTCCAGTCTTTGGGGATACTCTTGCAACACGTGTTTAAGAGATGTAGTAGTCCCAAATAAAACTCATTCCTTCATATTTTACCAATTCAGCGTTAATGCCATCTGTTCCTGTCGTACCATCCTTTCCTGCCGCTTTTCTGTTGAAACAGATGCTGTTTTGTCAGACTGTATTTCATCTAATACCTCCTTATCTAATGTTTCAGTTTCAGTTTCTTGAGCTGTATCATCATACCATAATCCTTTCGAATAATGATTCCTTTGTGATACCGTAGCCATTATTCTTCTTCAATATCGTTGA
Organism: Schistocerca americana; assembly: GCF_021461395.2. NCBI lineage: Eukaryota > Metazoa > Arthropoda > Insecta > Orthoptera > Acrididae > Schistocerca > Schistocerca americana. Next base: position 740,729,774 of record NC_060121.1, on the reverse strand, counting down.
CTTGTTTCTTCCATTTTTCTGGCTTGTGTAATGTATTTAAGACATTAAAGGCCATTTTCTGTCTCTCATGAACATTACTCTCCATATTAGGAATAAATATATCCCCATGTTCTTGGTGTCCTTCCCTCACTACACATTTAGTAATACTGCTTCTCTCCTTAGAGGACTGCATCTTTTCATCTGTGGGATTGATTAAATGTTTTATATATGAATCCTATTTATCTTTAGCAGCATTTCTTATAGTCTCATACCTAATTTTTAGGCCCTTGCACTTCTCATTTTTTTCCTTTTTACCGAGAGCTTCTCCTGCAACTCTGTACGTCACATTCTTTTAGTTTTGCCATTCTTCTTCTATATTACCTTCAGTTTGCATGTGTTCTAACTCTTTGTTTAATCCGGTTTGGTAAAGATGTTTGATGCTGCCCTATTCAAGAAAGAACATAAACGCCTTGATCTTGTTGCTTGCTTAGTTATTTGTTATTTCGCTCCACTTCACGAAAAGGTCTATTTTGGAGATTACTAGAGAATTAAGTGATCCTTTGACATTTCCTCTTTCCCTTGCTTGAGCCCCTAATTTATTAGTTATTAAAATGTAGTCAGTTATTGGTCCAAGACCACCACTGGCACAAGTCCACTTATGTATATGTTTTACTACAAAAATGAATTTGTTATTTATAGGTTATTATTAGTACCAAAGTCTCACAGAATTTTTCAATTTTCATTACACTTTGGTTCTCCGAAGGGACATATAATATTCCTTACCGAAATATTTCACATTCTGGCATTGAAATCATACTTCATAATAATCTGGTTAGTAGCACTGTATTTGTTCCAAGTTTTCTGTAATTCTTCACGGAAGTTTCTAGTAGATTCATTGTTCTTTCCCTTTTTCTGGTCCTTATGTGTTTATAATGGTGGCCTCAGTTTGTCTGACAATGAGTATTCTTTCGCTTGTGAATGTGCAATCTTTGATCCCTTGTTCACATCTCTTATGCAGAAGTAATGCTACACCTTTATTTGCTCGTTAATTTTGTTCGTCTACACTACAGAACGTACAGTAACTGCGTACATATTTATTATCTCTCATTTCATTTTAGTTGCGGTGACTGCCACAGCATCGATATTCACGTCATTTATTACATTTGCTATTTCGATGTCTTTTCGGGAAATTACTCTAACATTCCACATTGCTGCTTTGATATATCTGTTGATCCCTTTTCGTTCGATCTTTTTCATAGCTCTGTCACTAGTCTCTAGGACCATTGTGTTTCCGAGGCTTCTTGGGCTAACGGGAGTAATATATGTTTTGCGAGAGTAGGTTTCCGACCACCCACTCAGTCCCATTCTAGAAGGACCAGGATTTTCTTTCGGGGTTATCTCTCTTATCCGATATGTTTTTGTTATTTAAAGACATCGGGAAACACGCCTTTCATACTCTCCCGTTAACTACATGACGTAGAGCTGTTGCACGCCATTCATTGAGTAGGGTTCACGTAACTCATATCTTCCTGGACGTGGAAGTAGAGTTTGTTGAATTCTTCAAGGTCGAATTTATTCATCAAATTTCAGAGGACGTTTCTCAGAGTTATCTTTATGAGTAGGTATCCACAGCCTGAACAGACTCTAGGGTCGATTGACAACCTTTGACCGTTGGGAATAGAAAAGGAAAATGAAAGACACACGGCCTCGTAACCTAATACCTTTAGGGATACGAAAAAAGATGAGTTTCCCAAGGGATGCCGATAGAGAAGAAAAACAGAAGGAGCCTGATGTAAGTAAGTGGATGTAATGTTAGTCTTAGCTAAGAATCCATGTAGCTGCCCTAGGGGTACTACACTTCGTCTGAAATCATACCAAATGACCAGTCTGGCACAGGTGACCCTGCAGGCGCATTGCTCCCACCAGCATAGCTCAATGGATCATTTAAACACAGAAACCTTCCCATCAACGTTACAATGGTAGATCATTTTTTCATTTTAGTTCTTTTAAAAAGCAAATTTGGCGCAGTAGTTACTTTTACAGTATTTGAAATCACTCTGTTTTGAAGCCTGTTCCATTTGCCTCACCCGCTCAGTTGGCTGTACGTTCTGTCGTCACCCTATTTCCTGCTTCAAGAAAAGGATGGAGTCCTTCTTAACTCATACAAGAAATTAAATGTTCCTAAAGGAGACACTCTAAAAGCTCTTCCTGAAAATACCTCTAAAAAGTCAGTAATGAAACTTCTGTTAGCCATGTGGTGGAATATCCCAGGCTAAGGAACATTTAACCAAAGAATATGACACTGTTTCTAATAATGAACATTCGCTTTAATGCCACAGGTGTAATCTGTGTCTTTTATGTCATGGTGTAGTTCATACAGCAGTTCGCTAAAGACTCAGGGATAGTTTCGCAGCATTAGTAACGCATACCAACGTCAGCAGCGTGTAATACCCATATTATACATGGTGTTCGGATAATCCTGTCACAGACTTCCAGGATTTGTAGAGGAGAATAAGTACATTATGCTTTAAATAGGACCCATGTTCGGAAGCGTACTATTTCCGCTGAATAATGGTTCCACTTCACATGTTTAACTCATTCACTTCTGCTTGATGAATTGAATTGGGCGTGACGCTGTAGAGTTACTAGGTACCAAATCGAAAGGTAACGTAACAAAATATCCACTTATCGCTAAAGCACATTTGTTTGTACGTATTTACATTATTCCAAAATAAAAAATAACCCAGCGTACTGTACGCACAGAACGTTAATACGAACACATTTGCTTATGTAATAAATGGATGTTTCGTTACATTTCATTTTGAATTGTTACCTACTAACTGTACTGCGTCACGACTAATTCAATTCCTCAACCAGAAGCCCGCATCTCGTCGTCGTGCGGTAGCGTTCTCGCTTCCCATGCACGGGTTCCCGGGTTCGATTCCCGGCGGGGTCAGGGATTTTCTCTGCCTCGTGATGGCTGGATGTTGTGTGATGTCCTTAGGTTAGTTAGGTTTAAGTAGTTCTAAGTTCTAGGGGACTGATGACCATAGATGTTAAGTCCCATAGTGCTCAGAGCCATTTGAACCATTTGAACCTCAACCAGAAGTTGACGAGTCAAGTATTTGAATTGAAACTGTCGCAGAACAGAAACGGTACGTTTCTGGACATGAATTTCCATTCAAAATATTAAGTATCCATTCTGATCTTCCAGTCCTAGAACTGTATAACGGGAATTGCCGAACACTCGTCCTTCAAACAACTAGAAGAGGTACTATTAAATGCTACACCAAAAATTTGCTTGTTTTAATGTAATACGAACTACCCGCTTAAATTTCAGTCAGTACTGCCGCCATCCACCGTATTTTGGATCAAATCATAATCCTAGAATGACAAAGAACTCATATTAATAAAGGTTTTCCTACTTTTAAATATGTTACAATACGAGAAAGAGGGTTCAGCCTATGCATCAAAATCTAAGTTTTGCAGTATTTATTGCTGAATCCAACTTTCAGTTGCCATGAATCAATGAAAGATATTTCGAAACAGAGTTGAGTGAGTTATCGTGTACTTCGATTTATGCAAAAGCTCTTGCCCTGTGCCAATCGACAGTCAGTAAATAATAGCTGTAGGCTTTCACTGCTGCACTGCATTCTGATCTACGCCATGAAAACAAACGACGGCTGCTGCATATTGTTTATCAAGTACGGAGAGATTTAAATGGGTGTTTTGCTAAACATTATTCTTCAATACATTCTCTCTCTATCCCTCTCATCTCATATCTCTCTCTCTCTCTCTCTCCGTTTGAGGTTTGTGTGTGTGTGTGTGTGTGTGTGTGTGTGTGTGTGTGTGTGTGTTTGTGAGAGTGGGTGTGAATGAGCATATTATGGTAGGAATATGATACCCAGAAAATTCCGTTAACCACCACGTCTGTTGTTTCAGCCTTCGTTGATGTTTGCAGAATGATAATCTATCAAATAGCTGCTGAAGTATGCGCCGTTAATGTAACTGAAACTAAATATTTTATAAATTTTCAACCAAGTCCTCAACATTTCCCATCATATTAATACTGCACAGAGAAAATGAGTTGCTGGAGTGGAAGTGACGTGTTTTTAACTGGTCTGGACGTTTCACATGTCCAGGTCAAGTACCCAGCAGGATACTGAGAGAAAAGGCGAGTTTGGCCCTCGCGGAGGCCCTGCCAACGGCTTCCGGCAGGTCCTTCGTCTTCTTAACGACAGCAGGACGTTCGAAGTGGGGCGTTACGAACTCCACCAATAGCGCTCTCGTCGCCTGTGACGAGAATACAAGTGGAGTATGCTACAGATAGGTGTGTGCGGAAGTTATTAGTATCTTCGTGAGATCTCTCTACGTCACGGTCACACAGGACGGACTTTCAATAGTTATTCAGATATTTTAGTTGCAAAAGAGCCCGCACTTCTTGAAAGAAATGAGCGTCCTGCTTTGCCTGTTTTTCATTTCCATTTCATTTCTGTTTTGTGTTCTAAGAATGTATCACTCGGCTATAGACCAGTGGATTGTGCCGCTGCCCATAAGGGATTGGGGGAATGAAATCACAATAAAGAAAAAAAACATGAACTAGAACTCCATGCAAAAACAGGTTTTTTTATTATATTACCTCTCAAATGTCATAGAAATTAAAAATGACCAGTGATGAAGAAAATGGATTTACAATTTAGTTCGAGCGGGAGTCGATCCGTCGTCTACTTCTAGTTCCTTTTGCGAAGCCCGAACGCTAATCACTTGACCAGTATGAACTCTAGCTCCGCCACCTGAGCACAGATAATAGATTCGGAAATCTTCTCTTGAGATTTTCTCGGAATTGCCAGAGCAGTACACCTTACTACTTGCATATTATGTTGTTTTAATGGCGTACTAAAGGTGTGCAAAGTATGAAATCTGTGAATCCAGCGTTGAAGCCTCTCTTGTTAGACAGAAGAAGAATGTAATAGCTACTCAGTAGAAGTCTTACAGTCTCCTGTATCAGGAATTTTTGACTGATTTCATTGTGTGATGGTTACGATACTGATCATTAACGTCAGGTAAATTATTTCAAATACTTTTATGAAAAGTAATCTATTAGTTATTCTTTGGTTATTATAAAATTTCCGCCGGTGTTGAAATTTTAGCAGTCATGGGCTGGAACAAGCTCTGCTCGAAACCTCACATAGGCAAACACGAATTTATTAGGGCTTACTACATACAGAATGCAGCACTACCAGGGATTTATTTTAGTCTCCCTCTGTCCGTGTTTTCATCTGGGTCAGTCAATGATCTTTGGTTCAAAAATGGTTCAAATGGCTCTGAGCACTATGGGACTCAACTGCTGTGGTCATAAGTCCCCTAGAACTTAAACTACTTAAACCTAACTAACCTAAGGACATCACTCACATCCATGCCCGAGGCAGGATTCGAACCTGCGACCGTAGCGGTCGTGCGGTTCCAGACTGTAGCGCCTTTAACCGCTCGGCCACTCTGGCCGGCAATGATCTTTGGTGCTTCCAGGTTCTGGGAGGTAGTAGAGTGGACTGTGGACTGTTGTCGGTCAGTCAAGAAGTATATTTCAAGACCTCCCTACAGCAAAATCGCCACACTGGCAATTAATTAGTTGAGGGAGTGTTTGAGAGAAGATGCCAATCCTGTTGGTGCAGCCAAGTCTCGCCACCGCCTGATGGTGAGATGTATGTCGTCACTCGCAGGCTACCGTTCCATCCACACTACCACAGCGTCAACACAACACATGTAAATGCCTCCCAGCTGACTGTTCTACATCTGGTTCAGTGACAACATTATTCTCCTGGCAATCAGTTTCGCCTCTCACACTCTGAATGATTTCATCTTTACTGAGAAATTGTAATCCAGAATCTCAAGAATGACAAACCGGCCACTCCCTATATCCTCTGCTCAGAATCACAAGAAATCCACTGGCCTATATCCTCTGCACAGCAATCTGAATGTCAAGGGAATTTCAAAACAATCTTTCATTTGTCCTCAAGTGATATTTCGTCCTCTGCAGCTTCTCCTTCTTTCTCTTCCTTTCCACACTTACTCTTTCCACCTTCCTCTTCCTGTACCTCAATCCTGGTTTAAATACTTCTGCATTTATCCTAAGCTCTTTTTCATGTAGTTTTCAAGAAATTCTATGCTTCCCAAACCACGTAAGACCAGCCTTTTAAATTCAATTTTTGGTGAATACATGCTTCATATCCATACTCCGTCAAAACCTTCCTCAACAATTATCTTTTCTTAACGACACTTCATAGTTTCGGTAACCGACTGGTCCACTGACTGCAGCAAACACGTTACGTTTGGCGGTAGGAAGAGTGTTTGGAAACGTCCATAATCTCTACGACGAAGGCTTTATATGGGTTGGTGGGTACATTGACCAGAATTAACATCATAATGCTGCTTTCCGTTCCTAAGGCTTTTTGGTATATTCTAATCTCAGGTATGAAAACTGAATCGTTTCATTCGCTAAAAAGTAGCCAACCTGGTCTATCGGTCATTCTTGTAAGAGGTGAAAAGTCTTCTTTTTAACATTTTCAGAATTCCGCGGGTTTCTCGATTTTCCTGTTAACAGAAGGGGCGTTTATGGATTCCTAGAGATAGCACGGTTCAGTGTAGTATCACGGTCTCCAATAACCTTACGGCCTTTTTAGAAGCTAAAGTTCTTTTAGATAAAGTGTTCCAAATGTGGTCTGTCTCATCTGCTTTGTACAAAAATGCAGTGTCATAAGATTCTGCTTCACTTTTGAAATTTTCAATAAGATTTTCTGCTGATTTACATCTGATGATAGTTTTTCAGCACTTACATCCATCTCACGTATACCGTGCCTTGCCTTGAAATTCCGTAGCCAACTATTGCTAAACGGAAGACTAGCTGTCGATTTTCTTGGCTAAAGGCTTCTCTTGTTCGCAAACAATCGGTCCTGGAAGAGGTTTGCCAATGCTGGCTGCTGCAGAAACCACTTGGGTCGGGATTTTCCAGATCTTTGTTTTCTGCTGTTTTCATTGCTTTTTTCAGCGAACTCTCATCTTCATTCTCAAGCACAAAGTTTAAACGTGAGGACTTGTTTTCTCTACGTCTGAAATTGTTGATGTTCCTATACATCTCAGCTAAGTGCTTACCACTTGCGCCTCTACCTAACTGATCAAAGATTTTATTTTTTTCTGCCGGCAATAAGACAATGTGTTTCCTTTTTGAAGACGTATGTCGCAAAATAAATCACACAGCACGCACAAAGCAGAACAAAAGGCATGGAAGATGGAACGTATAGCGGCAAATCAGTGTATACGCCAAGGTCACGCTACTAGACTGATGTAGGCCGCAGTGAATGACAGGAACCGCATACATGACAATGCACGGTATTGCGCGTACGACAGTGCACGTACTCTATTCCTTTTTGACTTTGTCGTTTTGTCATCGAACACATTCACTGGGGATTGATTTTAGAAAACGTACAGAGGACTGGGCTCTGTAATAACTATGGAACAAGACCAACAGTTTTACTCATACGGTACAAGTTTCTTTTTACTCAAAGTAATCCGCATAATTGGTGATCCGAATAGTTGGGGTTCTGGTAAATGGAGATCTGTTGTACCTAATGGATGGGTACAATGCGCTGCGTTTCTACTTAACAGGTCTTATCACTGGTGTTTAGACCAGTCTGCAGCAGCGACTGGTCGTGGCATAGATAAGCAAGCATATGCAAGTACATGGTACCGCAGTTAGCGTATAACGGTATGCGGCAGCGGACGGTGCGTTGGACCTATCAATACACTGAGCTACTGAGCAACCAGAAATTCGCTGGTAGCTTGTTGATGTTCAGGATGACGATTGCAGTCTGAAGTCGCAGATCTATCGGCTGCATCCATGAACGTCGGCAGCTGATCCACCATCTAGCTAATCCATGTTGGTAAGATGCAGCTAACGATATTTGCCTTGTGGGACTTATCACACCTCGTCAGAATAGCACGGAAAACTAGATATTATTAATTAGATACTCTCCAAGCCAACAGATCCCCTAGATTACGGGTCGCGACCAGAAGGTCATCAGCAAGAACAACATCACAGCACTTGAGTTGTTGAAAGCTGCGCTCTGTCAACAGTCACAATCAGGAATGATGAGCAACACACGACATATGCTTAGCCCATTACCTGTAGGCATCTAAACATCAGTAGTTCACTGCATGCGCAGTTTCGCTTAGCACAGTACGAGTATTAGCAATCCTGGCAGAGCTGCACTCAGCACACGTTCATCCAGTCTAATCTTCGAACAGTGTCTCTGCCAGCTATGGCATGTCGTGCTACTGCTCCCGATTTTTTAGGGGGCGGGGAGGAACAGTGACGTTGGACACTATTGGCTACCAAGTATTAACAAAGCTGGTAATTGGTAATTACATCATTCTCCACGATTTACTGAGTTGACGTTTGGGCAAACTCACTAGTGATGTATTCAAAAGCTGGTCATCATCATCTCGGACGGTTTCCAACCTCTGGCCGGTTCTGTATGGAACACAGGCCTCTTCATCGTCTTCTGTCTTGTCATCATCTCCCCATCTTCACCTTGGTCCAGTCTTCTCCTTTCTTCTGGACTCATTCCTCTACTCCTTTCAGCCATCTGTCTCTCGGTCTTCCTCTTGGTTTCTTTCCTTCCAGTATCATCTCTGTATCCTCCTGGGCATCCTCTTTTCCTCCATTCTCTTAACGTGTCCATACAATCTCAGCCCCCCCCCCCCTCATGAATCAAGGACCTTGCCGTTGGTGGGAAGCCGTTCGTGCCTCAGCGACACAGATGGCCGTACCGTAGCTGCAACCACAACGGAGGGGTATCTGTTGAGAGGCCAGACAAACGTGTGGTGCCTGAAGAGGGGCAGCAGCTTTTTCAGTAGTTGCAGGGGCAACAGTCTGGATGACTGACTGATCTGGCCTTGTAACACTAACCAAAACGGCCTTGCTGTGCTGTTACTGCGAACGGCTGAAGGCAAGGGGGAAACTACAGCCGTAATTTTTCCCGAGGGCATGCAGCTTTACTGTATGATTAAATGATGACGGGGTCCTCTTGGGTAAAATATTCCGGAGGTAAAATAGTCCCCCATTCGGATCTCCGAACGGGGACTACTCAGGAGGACGTCGTGTTCAGGAGAAAGAAAACTGGCGTTCTACGGATCGGAACGTGGAATGTCAGATCCCTTAATAGAGCAGGTAGGTTAGAAAATTTAAAAAGGGAAATGGATAGGTAAAAGTTAGATATTGTGAAAATTAGTGAAGTTCGGTGGCAGGAGGAACAAGACTTTTGGTCAGGTGAAATTCAGGGTTATAAATACAGAATCAAATAGGGGTAATGCAAGAGTAGGTTTAATAATGAATAAAAAAATAGGAGTGCCGGTAAGTTACTACAAACAGCATAGTGAACGCATTATTGTGGCCAAGATAGACACGAAGCCCATGCCTACTACAGTAGTACAAGTTTATATGGCAACTAGCTCTGCAGATGATGAAGACATTGATGAAATGTATGATAGGATAAAAGAAATTATTCAGGTAGTGAAGGGAGACGAAAATTTAATAGTCATGAGTGACTGGAATTCGAGAGTAGGGAAAGGGAGAGAAGGAAACATAGTAGGTGAATATGGATTGGGGGTAAGAAATGAAAGAGGAAGCCGTCTGGTAGAATTTTGCACAGAGCATAACTTAATCATAGCTAACACTTGGTTCGTGAATCATACAAGAAGGCTGTATACATGGAAGAATCCTGGAGATACTAGAAGGTATCAAAAAGATTATATAATGGTAAGACAGAGATTTAGGAACCAGGTTTTAAATTGTAAGACATTTCCAGGGGCAGATGTGGACTTTGACCACAATCTATTGGTTATGAACTGTAGATTAAAACTGAAGAAACTGCAAAAAGGTGGGAATTTAAGGAGATGGGACCTGGATAAACTGACTAAACCGGAGGTTGTACAGAGTTTCAGGGAGAGCGTAAGGGAACAATTGACAGGAATTGGGGAGAGAAATACAGCAGAAGAAGAATGGGTAGCTCTGAGGGATGAAGTAGTGAAGGCAGCAGAGGATCAAGTAGGTAAAAAGACGAGGGCTAGTAGAAATCCTTGGGTAGCAGAAGAAATATTGAATTTAATTGATGAAAGGAGAAAATATAAAAACACAGTAAATGAAGCAGGCAAAAATGAATACAAACGTCTCAAAAATGATATCGACAGGAAGTGCAAAATGGCTAGGCAGGGATGACTAGAGGACAAATGTAAGGATGTAGAGACTTATCTCACTAGGGGTAAGATAGATACTGCTTACAGAAAAATTAAAGAGACGTTTGGAGAAAAGAGAACCACTTGTATGAATATCAAGAGCTCAGATGGAAACCCAGTTCTAAGCAAAGAAGGGAAAGCAGAAAGGTGGAAGGAGTATATAGAGGGTCTATACAAGGGCGACATACTTGAGGACAATATTGTGAAAATGGAAGAGAATGTAGATAAAGATGAAATGGGAGATACGATACGGCGTGAAGAGTTTGACAGAGCACTGAAAGATCTGTGTCGTAACAAAGCCCCGGGAGTAGACAACATTCCATTAGAACTACTGACGGCCTTGGGAGAGCCAGTCCTGACAAAACTCTACCATCTGGTGAGCAAGATGTATGAGACAGGCGAAATACCCTCAGACTTCAAGAAGAATATAATAATTCCAATCCAAAAGAAAGCAGGTGTTGACAGATGTGACAATTACCGAACTATCAGTTTAATATGGCACAGCTGCAAAATTCTAACGCGAATTCTTTAGAGACGAATGGAAAAACTGGTAGAAACAGACCTCAGGGAAGATCAGTTTCGATTCCGTAGAAATGTTGTCACATGTGAGGCAATACTGACCTTACGACTTATCTTAGAAGAAAGATTAAGAAAAGGCAAACCTACGTTTCTAGCATTTGTAGACTCACAGAACGCTTTTGACAATGTGGACTGCAATGCTCTCTTTCAATTTCTAAACGTGGCAGGGGTACAATACAGGGAGCGAAAGGCTATTTACAATTTGTACTGAAACCAGATGGCAGTTATAACAGTTGAGGGCACGAAAGGAAAGCAGTGGTTGGGAAGCGAGTGAGACAGGGTTGTAGCCTCTCCCCAATGTTATTCAATCTGTATGTTGAGCAAGCAGTAAAGGAAACAAAAGAAAAATTCGTAGTAGGTATTAAAATCCATGGAGAAGAAATAAAAACTTGTATGTTCGCCGATGACATTGTAATTTTGTCAGAGATAGCAAAGGACTTGGAAGAGCATTTGAACGGAATGGACAGTGTCTTGAAAGGAGGATATAAGATGAACATCAACAGAAGCAGGACGAGGATAATGGAATGTAGTCGATTAATTCTAATTATGCTGAGGGAATTAGATTAGGAAATGAGACACTTAAAGTAGTAAAGGAGTTTTGCTATTTGGGGAGCAAAATAACTGATAATGATCGAAGTAGAGAGGATATAAAATGTAGACTGGCAATGGCAAAGAAAGCGTTTCTGAGGAAGAGAAATTTGTTAACATGTAATATTGATGTAAGTGTCAGGAAGTCGTTTCTGAAAGTGTTTGTATGGAGTGTAGCCATGTATGGAAGTGAAACATGGACGATAAATAGTTTGGACAAGAAGGTAATAGAAGCTTTCGAAATGTGGTGCTACAGAAGAATGCTGAAGATTAGATGGGTAGATCACATAACTAATGAGAAGGTATAGAATAGTACTGGGAAGAAGAGGAGTTTGTGGCAAAACTTGACAAGAAGAATGGACCGGTTGGTAGGACATGCTCTGAGGCATCAGGGGATCACAAATTTAGCATTGGAGGGCAGCGTGGACGGTAAAAATCGTAGAGGGAGACGAAGAGATGAATACACTAAGCACATTCAGAAGGAGGTATGTTGCATTAAGTACTGAGATATGAAGAAGCTTGCACAGGATAGAGCAGCATGGAGAGCTGCATCACAACAGTCTCAGGACTGAAGACCACAACAACAACCATCTTAGACTTGATTTCTCTATCTTCTCCTGTAGTGGTTTCATCTTCATTTACTTTCTGATCCTCTCTTTTCTTAACCTGTCTATCTTTGTCACTCCAATAGTGTTTCTCAAGAATCTCTTCTCACTAGCTTATACTTTGCTTTTCTCTCTTCCATTCATAACCCAGGCTTCTGATGCATAAGTCAGGATCGGGACGTAATATGATCGGTATATTACCTTTTCTTCTGGTTGGGGTACATCCTTGCTTCATATCAGGCTTCTGGCACTCTTCCGAAAAGCTTCTGCTTTTCTCCTCCGCTCGTTTATTTGTCTGTCGTTTTTTCCATCTTCCTGTATCATGCTTCCTAGGTCCTTGAAACTCTCCACTCTCCTCAATTGTTCCCCTCCAATTGTAATTCCAGTTGTTCCTCTCTCCTTCTTTCTTGTTGAGATAATCGTCTCAGTCTAACTTATACTGAATTTCATCCCATATTCTTGTAAAGTTCGTTCCCATACGTCCAAATGCTCTCGTACTTCATCCTCCCTATTCCTCCAAATAATCAGATCATCTGCAAACACCATAGCTTTCACCTTCCTTCCACCAATTACTTGTGCTTCTGTACTCAGTGTACTGTACTCACTGTATTCAACAGCTGCTAATCTCTGATAAATTACTCGCATTGGATAACATGGTGTTTCGAGTAAGAGTTCGTCCCACTCCACTCATTTTAACAAACTCTGCGAATTCTCTACAGACATCCCCAATAAAAGGTAAGGTAGACTAATTTTCCCCTAGGCTGTGTCTGCAGATAGACTCTCCCATAAGAACCAAAGTGAAGAGGTGCGTTAACTTTTACATCGTGTCCTTATAATTATCCTTGCGCTGCGCCTCCTTTTACCGGACACCGCTCTCTTACTTGCAATTCTGTATGGAGATATTTGGCAGTCGCCAGCCGCAGCTACTTGCGAACACGCTATCTGGCCTCCTCTCGCTGCAACCGCCGCTGACTAAGTCCTGATACGTTCACTGAATTAAACTCAAATATCTTTGCTACATATACTCCGACCATTATGCTGCTTTCATTAATCTTACTGTAGTAAAATACTGCATCAGTTAACGTGTTTTCCACAAAACTACTTTCCTTAACTATAATGCATAGTTGTATGATTCGTTTAATTATCAACTTGAGCATGGAAATGTTCTCGCAACACACTGCACATCTCACAGCGTTGAAATCTGATCTTCAGATTCAAACTCGTGATGTAAGGAACAAATTAAAAGAAAATTTTGGGCAGTCGGAATACACTGGCACTGACCAGGTGGGAAGTACTGAAAAGGTGCCATTAGAATTTTCATAGATTCAAGGAAGATGTGTAACAGAAGGAATGATGATAGTACCGTAAAGATACAGATCTTGAGAAAGAATCAAACTGACGCTATTGGTGCCGTAACAAATAAAGTATCTCTACGTAAAAAGTATGTCTGACGTCGTGTGTAAGAAGAAATGGAAACGGTAACAAATAATTCAAAGCAGTTTAAACCTGTGGTAACAAGAAAGGTTGCTGACATGGAGCAAGAGTGTGTAAAGGACAACAGGATGCTTAGGTAGAGCGTACATGGCTGTTTTAATGAAGACAATGAAGTACAGTCAGCACATAAAAAGAAAGTGAGGAATATTCTTTAGAGAAATCTATGGATTAAACAAACCAATGGATAAGTCTGCAATTAGAAGAAGCTAAGGATCTATAATTGAATGGGTACAATTGTAAAAGGAGGATTGTCTGCAGAAGAAGAGCTGAAGTTACGTAACTTTCGGATATACACTCCTGGAAATGGAAAAAATAACACATTGACACCGGTGTGTCAGACCCACCATACATGCTCCGGACACTGCGAGAGGGCTGTACAAGCAATGATCACACGCACGGCACAGCGGACACACCAGGAACCGCGGTGTTGGCCGTCGAATGGCGCTAGCTGCGCAGCATTTGTGCACCGCCGCCGTCAGTGTCAGCCAGTTTGCCGTGGCATACGGAGCTCCATCGCAGTCTTTAACACTGGTAGCATGCCGCGACAGCGTGGACGTGAACCGTATGTGCAGTTGACGGACTTTGAGCGAGGGCGTATAGTGGGCATGCGGGAGGCCGGGTGGACGTACCGCCGAATTGCTCAACACGTGGGGCGTGAGGTCTCCACAGTACATCGATGTTGTCGCCAGTGGTCGGCGGAAGGTGCACGTGCCCGTCGACCTGGGACCGGACCGCAGCAACGCACGGATGCACGCCAAGAACGTAGGATCCTACGCAGTGCCGTAGGGGACCGCACCGCCACTTCGCAGCAAATTAGGGACACTGTTGCTCCTGGGGTATCGGCGAGGACCATTCGCAACCGTCTCCATGAAGCTGGGTTACGGTCCCGCACACCGTTAGGCCGTCTTCCGCTCACGCCCCAACATCGTGCATCCCGCCTCCAGTGGTGTCGCGACAGGCGTGAATGGAGGGACGAATGGAGACGTTTCGTCTTCAGCGATGAGAGTCGCTTCTGCCTTGGTGCCAATGATGGTCGTATGCGTGTTTGGCGCCGTGCAGGTGAGCGCCACAATCAGGACTGCATACGACCGAGGCACACAGGGCCAACACTCGGCATCATGGTGTGGGGAGCGATCTCCTACACTGGCCATACACCACTGGTGATCGTCGAGGGGACACTGGATAGTGCACGGTACATCCAAACCGTCATCGAACCCATCGTTCTACCATTCCTAGACCGGCAAGGGAACTTGCTGTTCCAACAGGACAATGCACGTCCGCATGTATCCCATGCCACCCAACGTGCTCTAGAAGGTGTAAGTCAACTACCCTGGCCAGCAAGATCTCCGGATCTGTCCCCCATTGAGCATGTTTGGGACTGGATGAAGCGTCGTCTCACGCGGTCTGCACGTCCAGCACGAACGCTGGTCCAACTGAGGCGCCAGGTGGAAATGGCATGGCAAGCCGTTCCACAGGACTACATCCAGCATCTCTACGATCGTCTCCATGGGAGAATAGCAGCCTGCATTGCTGCGAAAGGTGGATATACACTGTACTAGTGCCGACATTGTGCATGGTCTGTTGCCTGTGTCTATGTGCCTGTGGTTCTGTCACTGTGATCATGTGATGTATCTGACCCCAGGAATGTGTCAATAAAGTTTCCCCTTCCTGGGACAATGAATTCTCGGTGTTCTTATTTCAATTTCCAGGAGTGTACAATCCGACTAGGCATTTGTGCCTTCAGGCATGGACGGAAAGTCATGAGATCAGGTTTGTGGTAGGATATGTAAGAAGGGCGCGGCCTAGTGAGATATTATGTCTCAGAACACCTACTGGATATTTGTCGAATTTCAAGTAGTGTTTAGCAACCATTTGCGTCCCAGAGGGGGGCAAAGACGTCGAAGTTTTTAAATACTAGGTCCTAGAAATACAGAAATAAATACACAGGCCTTAGACCTTACTTTGCACGTTATATGAACCAAGTAAAATGTTTGGATGACCCACAGAGTTGAAAACCTTTAATACACATCCCTGTGAGCAGACTCCCTGTGAGAGTAAAAGTCACGTCATAACCATTGGGGATGTGCAAGGTTTCCTGGCCACGAATTGCTCTCCTGTGCTAACCTCTTCATCTGAGAGTAGCACTTGCAGCCTATGTTCACAGTTATTTTCAGTCTGTATTCCAATCTCTGTCTTTCTCTATAGTTTTTGCCCTTACAGCTGCCTTTAGTACCATGGAAGTCATTCCCTCATGTCTTAACAGATATCCTATCATCCTGTCACTTCTCCTTAGCAGTGTTTTCCACATTTTCCTTTCCTCTCCGATATTGTGCAGAGGCTCCTCATTCTTTACCTTATCAGTCCACCTAATTTTCAACATTCGTCTGTAGCACCACATCTCAAATACTTAGATTCTCTTCATTTCCGGTTTTCTCATAGTCCATGGTTCACGACCATCAAATGCTGTGCTCCAGACATACATTCTCAGAAGTTTCTTCCTCAGATTAAGGCCTATGTTTGTTATAAGTAGACTTCTCTTCGTCAGGAATGTCCTGTTTGCCATTGCTGGTCTGCTTTTGATGTCCTCCTTGCTCCTTCCGTTGTTGATTATTTTACTGTCTAGTTAGCAGAATTCCTGAACTTCATATACTTCGTGACCATCTATCCTGATGTTAAGTTTCTCGCTGTTCTCACATCCACTACTTCTCCTTACCTTCGTCTTTCTTCGATTTACTCTCAATCCATACTGTGTACTCATTAGACTATTCATTCCGTTCAGTAGATCATGTAATTCTTGTTCGAACAGTGCACGGGTATACTGCCGGTTCATAGTGTCCAACGGGGACAATATTTCGGCGATCAGCCATGTCGCCATCGTCAGGTGCGCTGACCAACTGAGCTCCTCGCGTGGATCTGCACGGAGATAACTAGTCCTCCGAGGTGTGATGGAGTTTGCAGCAGTTATTGCTTTGCTTCCCATGCATGTCGATGTAATGCGTCTTCACGGGTAGGTTGTCTTCTTTGGTGTCTCCTCAGCACAGTTCTGCAGTGCTAGCAGAGTTAAAACCGTCTTTTGCCCGCTCAATAAAACACGGGCATTACTGGGAAGTGTGAAAGATGACCTCGGTTCGAGGAAGGCCAGCATATACCAAATTCCCTGTGAGTGTGGGAAGACTTATATCGGACAAACAGTAGGCACAATCGCTGATCGTTGCCGAGAACATCAAAGGCACACTCGACTGAAATATCCATATATGTCGGCGGTAGCAGGGCACTGTTTGTCCGAGTAACACGAGATGGATTATGAGCGTACCAGGATCCTGGCTGAGACTTCTAAATATTGGGACAGCGTTATAAGGCAGGCTATCGACATTCGCACCAGGGAAGATCTTGTCAACCGAGATGGCGGCTATAATCTCAGCAAGGCTTGGGACCCGGCATTGAATGTAATTAAGAAGACTCTCCGCAAGAAGTACGAACTGGCGACCAGGGAGTACGTAGCAAGCACATCGACGCTACGACAGATTCCGATCCCCGCGTTTTCGCGACCGCCGGCGCGCGGGCGCGGACGGCGAAGAGAGCGGCCCGCGGGAGGAGGGAATTTAAAGCTGCCGCCCGCCCTTAGGAGCTGACTTCGTCAGCGCACCTGACGATGGCTACATGTCTGATCGCCGAAATATTGTCCCCGTTGGACACTATGAACCGGCAGTATACCCGTGGACTGTTCGAGCAACAAATACGCCGGGAGAAACTGGAGAATCACATCATGTAATTCTTCTTCACTTTCACTTATGATAGCAATGTTATAAGCAAATCGTATCATTGATATCCTTTCATCTTGAATTTTAATTCCACTTCTGAATCTTTCTGTTATTTCCATCATTGCTTCCTCAATGTACAGATTGAACAGAATTTGCGAAAGGCTACATCCTTGTATTACACCCTTTGTAGTAAGAGGACTTCATTCTAGGTCGTCCGCTCTTATTATTCCCTCTTAGCTGTTATACATATCGTATATGACCCATCTCTTCCTGTAGCTTCCCCCTACTTTTTTCAGAATTTCAAACATCTTGCACAATTTTACATTGTTAAACGCTTTTTCCAGGTCGACAAATCCTATGAAAGTGTCATGATTTTTCTTTAGCCTTGCTTCCATTATTAGCCGTAAAGTCAGAATTGCCTCTCTCGTGCCTTTACCTTTTCTGCAGCCAAACAGATCGTCATCTAGGGCATCGTCAAATTTTCTTTTCCAATCTTCTGTATATTATTCTTGTAAGCAGCTTCGATGCATGAGCTGTTAAGCTGATTGTGAGGTAATTCTCGCACTTCTCAGCTCTTGCCGTCTTCGGAATTGTTCGGATGATGTTTTTCCGGAAGTCAGATTGTATGTCGCCAGAGTCATACATTCAACGCTCCAACGTGAATAGACGTTTTGTTACGACTTGCCCCAATGATTTTAGAAATTCTGATGGAATGTTGTCTGTCCCTTCTGCCTTATTTGATCTTAAGTCCTCCAAAGCTCTGTTAAATTCTGATTCTAGTACTGGATCCCTATCTCTTCTAAATCGACCTCTGTTTCATCTTCTATCACATCAGACAAATCTTCCACCTCATAGAGTCTTTCAATGTATTCTTTCCACCTATCCGTTCTCTCCTCTGCATTTAACAGTGGAATTCCCGTTGCACTCTAAATGTTATCACCCTTGCTTTTAATGTCACCGAAGGCTGTTCTGACTTTCCTGTAGGATGAGTCTGTCCTTCCGTCGTTCATTTCTTTTTCGATGTCTTCACATTTTTCCTGCAGCCGTTTAGTCTTAACTTCCCTGCATTTCCTATTTATTTCATTTCTCAGTGACTTACATTTCTCTACTCCTGAGTTTCCAGTAACATTTTTGTACTGCCTCCTTTCATCGATCAACTGATGTTACCCATGGTTTCTTCACAGCTACCTTCTTTGTACCAATGTTTTCCTTCCCAACTTCTGTGATAGCCCTTTTTAGAGATGTCCATTCCTCTTCAACTGTACTGCCTACTGAGGTATTCCTTATTGCTGTATCTATAGCCTTACAAAACTTTCTTGGTTACCTGGATCAATTAGTTGGGCTAGAAAAAGGTGGAGCAATTAGAGGGATTCAACAGGGGAGAGCGAATCGTAGTGGACTTTCTTGTCATCCAGTTAGAATAAACTCGGGTCCGAACCGAGGGAAAGTATTCAAAATGGTTCAAATGGCTCTGAGCACTATGGGACTTAGCATCTGAAGTCACCAGTCCTCTAGAACTTAAAACTACTTAAAACTAACTAACCTAAGGTCATCACACACATCCATGCCCGAGGCAGGATTCGAACCTGCGACCGTAGCCGTCGCACTGTTCTTAACTGATGTGCCTGGAACCGCTTGGCCACACCGCCCGGCGGGCTAGTATTAATTATTTCCAGTCAGAGGGGCTACCGAAGACTTATGAAGGGCTGCCAGACGAAATAAAAAGACCATGTAAAGGAAGGATCTGTGTCCAAAGGGTTATAATGATATCCCATATAACAATGGGGACTTAGTGGGGTATTAACAGAAGTAGGTTAACTAGGTGCGGTGGGAGAAATGCTCTTGGCTTAGACAGATAGATTGGAAGAGGCTATTACAGAAGAAATCGTTGAACGTAGTATGTCTATCATGGTAGAATGTGATGTCAAGTAGGTGAAATGCTTGTATTACCTCGATCCAGGGGGCGGCGGCTGCATTATGTTTTCAAGCTAATAGTAAATCATGGCAGATGTAATGTTCTCCTAGAGAGTAGGATAACTAGAGAACTTACACGACGCTGGATATGGAGGATTGTATTGTTTATTATAACGCAAGATTACTGTTATATGTCTGTGGAAGGTAATGAAATAATTTTATGTGAGCAGCGATTTATGTAATAAGAACAGCCAAGGAACCTATATAGGGGATTAGTAGGGTATATGAATGTGGCAGAAATGCTTTAATACTTGATCGCAGTGTGTGAAGGAAGTACATTTATTGCTGGAGACGTTCACCAACTTGAATACGACTGTAATGAGAATGTAGTCTTACTAACTACTTGGGGAAAGTATCTCTGGTGTTAAATATTACGTGGGTGATTACATTAATTCATCTGAACGTCGATCATTATAAATAGACTTTACACTTCTTGATATAGTGTTTGACATCCTTTCTCCTGTCGTAGGGCAGCAACTCGGAGTGGCATGGACTCAAGAAGTAGTTGGAATTCTCCTGCAGAAATATTGCGCCACGCTGCTTCTATTGCCACCCGTATCTGCGAAGATGTTACTGGTGCAGGATTTGTCCACGAAGTGACCTTTACGTTATGTCACATCAATGTTCAATGGTACTCAGGTCGGCGATATGAGCGGCCAAATCATTCGCTCGAATTGTCCAGAAGGTCCTTCAAACTGGTCATGAAAAGTTGTGGCCCGGGAACTTAGTGCACTGTTGTGCGTAAAAACTGAATCATTGTTTGGGAACATGAAGTCCGTGAATGGCTGACAATGGTCTCCAAGTAGCTGAACACAACCACGATCCAGTCAACTCCATGTAAACAGAGCCCACACTACTATGGAGCCACCACCAGCTTGCGAAGTTCGTTGTTGACAAATTGATTCCATGGTTTCGTGGGGTCTGCACCAAGATCGAAATCTACCATCAGGTCTTACCGACGGAAACCGGGACTATTTTACCAGGTAACGTTTTTACATCTGTCCACGGTCCAACCAATTTGGTCACAAGCCCCGGAGATGCGCTGCAGGCGATGTTGTGCCTGTTAGCAAATTCACTACCGTCAATCGTCTGCTGCCATAGCCCATTAACACCAAATGGATACGTTCGTCGTAAGTCAAACATTGACTTCTACGGTTAGTTCATGCAGCCTTGCTTTTCTGGTAGCACTGGCAACTCTAAGTAGACGCCGCTGCACTAGGTCGTTTAGTAAAAGTCGTCGGCCACTGTCTTCTCGGTGGTGACAGATAACGCCTTAAATTCTCGGCACAATCTTGACACTGGATCTCGGAATACTGAATTTCCTAACGATTTCCGAAATGGTATGTGCCATGAGTCTAGCTCCAACTAACTATCGTCGTTAAAACTCTGTTAATTCCAATCGTGCGACCATAATCAAGCCGTAAGCCTTTTCACATCAGTCACCTGAGTACAAATGACAGCTCCGCCAATGGACTGCCCTTTTATACCTTATGCCCCTATTGCCACATGGCAGTAGTAAGGTTAATTCTTCTTGGGAACATCACGAATAACATGGAAGTTGTGCCCCTCACACCAACCAACCACAATGTTGAACAGCCTTACAGTCATTTCTAATTTTTTTGGTATTATTTTTACTAATTAACAATCTTGTTATTAGTGTATATGAAGTATTACCGTTAATCAGTTAACTGTCTGTCTGATGATGCAGAAACTGATAAGATCAAAGAGAATCGTTTTTTCAGCAACTGACTAAAAGATTAAGTTTAAGCCTATTGTTAACAGGCGTTACTGTAGGTTTAGCCACGTAGTTGTTTGTCGAGATTTACTATTAAATGAGTATGTTATTCTTGAAAGAGTGGTTTGTGGTATGTAGGACTTACGTGAGCGTATAGTGTTTCTAGTTGAGCATTTGGAAGCATTTTAAACTACAGCAGATATGGAATTGACGTTGGAATACAGGGGCAGAGTTACCCTTATTTTCATAGTTGTTGCTATATGACAAGAAAATAATGAAAATACTTCATTTAATTAGTCTAAGATGGCTATTAATTGTCCAGTTGTTTGTCTGCTAGAGCAGAAGTTTTTTGATGATGCATGTCTTTGGACTATACATCAGTTAACTATACATCAGTTACCAATATATTCGCAGGTGTTTCAATATCACTGCACTATATAACTTATAGTTCCTGAAGGCAGACGAATTTTACCTGTCGATATTACGATGAAACTGTAGTTACTTTAAGTTAAAGATAGTTTGTGTTGTATAAAACTTAATTTGGTAGAGAACAACTATTTGATTTCGTTATGGATCAATGGGTGTCACACAAAGTAATAAGTACACTTTACGAGTAATCAAAATATAATATGGAATAATCAGGTCTACTGCCGGATGTTTTTGTCGCTCTGACACAATATTTCGGCCACCTAACTCGTTGCCTTCTCCAGGTGCTACCTGAGACTGTAGTATTGCTGCCGCTGCTGCCTGACAGGGACAGATGAGCCCCTGCGGGTCGGTGGAGTCTAAGCCCGAACGCTATTCCTCCAAACTGACGCAGCGTGTGATGTGTCCTTACTTCTTGTTTTATGTCTTGAAGGTCTGCTGGGACGGTGTTCTGGACGTGCTGGCAAATCAGTGGTCGCGAAGCAGGTGGGGCCTTCTGGATGCGTTAAGACGCTGAACCTGGTGGCCCAGTGCTCGAAGGAGCGGATTTTCGGACCGCGCGTTCTTCTCGTAATAGAGCCGTGCAGCCTGACGAAACCTGTCGCGAACAGTTGGGATGTTGGAGACTCAGTTAAGGTCGTCCTACGGTAAGTCCCGAGGGAGGTGCAATGCCAGACGTAGAATCCGGTTCTGAAGTCTCTGGAGTCGGTCGACGTGGGTCGCTGCAGCATTGCCCCAAACCACAGCGGGGTAGTCGATGAGCGGGCGTATGAGTGTAAGATAAAGCGCCACACCCAGTTCTGGCGGGAGCGCAGGTGTCGGATTTAGGAACGGGTAGAGTTGAGTCATTGTACCCCTGGCCTTTATGACGATGTCGTCGATATGGTGCCTCCATGTGAGCCCTCTATCCAGCGTCACACCCAGATACTTGGCTGTATTGCCCCAAGGTACGGCGGTTCCCCTGATGGTGATCTGCGGTAGGTCAGCCGGGATATGCTTCTTGGTAATGAGGAGGGCTTGCGTCTTAGCCCCATTGAAGCTGAGGCGCCACCTCCTGGTCCACTGACTAAGTGTGTCAGCTGCTGCCTGCATGCATCGTTGGAGCAGAGCTGCATTCATACTTCTCGTGTACATCGCCATATCATCCACGTAGAGGGCGAGGTGGATCCTGTCCACTCGCGGTATGTCTGCGGTATACAGGATGTACAGTATGGGGCCAAGGGCGGAGCCTTGGGGAAATCCAGTCCTGACCCGGCGGCGCGTCGACAGGTTCTCCATGCATACATGAAAGCTTCTGTTGGCGAGGTAACATTTTAAGAGACGGACATGCAGCAGGGGCACACCGAGGTCCAGGAGCTTGAAGAGAAGCCCGTCATGCAATACAGATTCGAACGCCTGTGAAACATCCAAGAAGATGGCCCCAAAATAATTCCGTCATTCGATGGCATCAAGGGCCTCTTCAACGAGTCAAAGCAGTTGGTACATTGTTGCGTGTCCAGGGTGAAAACCACATTGTTCGTCCGGTAGGAGACATTATTCCCTGATGTGACACAGGAGGCGGCAGAGATACAGCTTTTCAAAGACTTTGCTGACTGCTGGTAGCAAACAGATGGGCCTGTAGCTGCTCGGTAGACGAGGGTCTTTCCCAGGATTCCGGATGGGGACTACCTTGGCGTGTTTCCACTCCTGAGGATAGCAGCCAGTGTGGAGGATGCTGTTGAAAAGGCGAGCCACGTGTTCAGTGGCTGTTGGTGGCATCCATCGCAGCATTTCATTTGTAAGCAGGTCAGGGCCTCCTGCCTTGTGTTTGTTGATCCACCGAAGTTGATTGGAGACTTCAGCAGCATCCACCTCTTCGATATGTTCGTCACCCATAGGGGCATCAAGGAACTCCGGGAGATGTTGAGCAACGAGTCGAATGTGATCCAGATCCTTGGGGTCCATGATGGGTTGGAAATTTTGCTCAGAAACATCAGCAATGGCGTTTGCTTTGTCCACTGGGCTGCTGACGATGTTTCGACCAACTTGTAGAGGCGGAATCTTCTGACGCCGGCGGAGGAAGAGATGTGTGTCTTTCCAGGCGGTACCATTATTAACCCAAAGAATGGCCAGGTTGTTGGACTATTCCTGATGGCGGTGGTTTGCAATGGCAACTTTTATGTCCCTCCTCATCCTGTTGAGAGCCCTCTTCGTTGCTGTGTTGCGCATCAGTTGCCATTCACGAAAGAGGCGGTTTTTGGCAGTGATAGCCGCCATGAGATGAGGTGGTAGTTGCCAGGATCGGTCAGGTGGGTCAGATCGCGGCCGCGGTGTGGCCCGGTGCACCGCTTGTAGAGCACAGACTTCGAGGAAGTGGGCACAGCCATCAATCCCAACATCGTTTGCATCAGGCACATCATGGAGACCCTCTTCCAACAGCTCCTGATATCGGGTCCAGTTTGTGTTCCTGGTCGGGATTCCTCTCCGCTTCACTGGCTGGGCATCGACATCGATGTCAAATATAATTGAGACGTGGTCTGAAGATAAGTCATTGTGGGTGCTGGCGGATATAACATAGGGCACCCCCTTGGCCACCGCAATATCGAGCACGTCTGTAGGTCCACCGTTTTTGGGAAAGTGGGTGGGGTTGTGAGGTCTGAGAATGATGGCGTTCCACCGCTGGGCTGCTCGGAGAAGTTATCAGCCGTGGTTGTTGGTGACATGGGAATGCCATTTGACGTGCTTGGCAAAGACCTTTCCAGGTAATGCCAGCAATGCTTCAACGTCCTGTAGGAGTAACTGTCGGCTAGGTGGATGGTAGACAGCAACAAACGTGATGCGCCCATGCGAAGTGTCAACAGCCATAGCAGTGGCCTCCATCGCTTTTAGCGGTGGAAGTGGAACTTGATGGTGCACCAGGGAAGTCCGGACATAGACCGCTGTGCCATCACCATGAGTTGGACTGTCGGTCTGGTAACACACATAGTTGGCAGCTCAGACATGGACACCAGACTTGAGGAAAGTCTCGGAAACCAGGAAAATGTCGATGACCTCATCCCACAGCAGCTGTCGAAATTCGTCATCTTGGGTGCGGATACCCTGGGCGTTCCACACGCAGACTGTGACGCCTCGTTGACTACAGGCTATGCTGGGAGGCCAGTGGTCTGGTGGAGATTGCCTGAATGGTTGCACTGACAACGGCAATGAGTTCTTGCAGGAGGAGCTCCATTTCATCCATGCTGGAAGCGGCCGCCTGGGATGGGACAGGGGCAGCACGTGAGTGTTGAGCCAGGTTTGCCACGACGTCAGCCTGTCGTCCCTGTTGAGAATGGTGGTGTGGTCTCTGGTCGTCACCCCACTGCTGTTCAGAGTGATGTGCTGGTAGTCACACCTTGGCCCATGGACAGCGGTCCATCTCGGTAGCTGTTGCAACAGCAGTCGGCTTCGTCACAGGTATGGAGGCCTGCAGTGAGGAGCCAGAGGTAGTAGCAGCAGGAAAACTGACTCCAGGTCTAAGTGGTGCAGGTCGCTTTATTGAGCCAGGTCATGACCACGGCTCGATGCCACAGCCCGTTGGAAGCTGGAACAGCCGTGGTAGGAGGCCTCATATTCCCCACCACATCCAGCGCATTTGGGCGGTCAATCTGACCGCTGCCATGTGAATTCTCGACTGGCGTGCTCCCCTACACACTTAACACAGCGTGGGGGAAGCGTGCAGAACCGCGCTACATGCCCACCCATTTGACAGTTGTAGCATTGTGGTTTACCCCATTTCGAGCGCAGTTTTTCTGTAGTGACAGGTGTCGCCGCGATCTTCGTGACCTGCCATAGCCCGCGGTTGTGAGGGGATATCACAGGTGACCACGAGGACCAGCGGAGTCTTCTTTCGGGTTCGTCGAGAGGGTAGATGGGTTATCGACGTGAGACCAAATCCATAGCCCAAATCCTCCAGTTGCCGTCGGATGTGATCCAGGCTGTAGTTTTGAGGGAGTCATCGAAAGACGGTTTCGAGTGTCTTGTCCGTTGCAGAGGGGTAAGTGTAGAACAGTCTTGTTCCCCGAATGTAGCCGTAACCTTTCTGTAATCTTCTGCCGTTTTTAAGGTGACCTTATATAGGTTGAAGCCAGCCGGCTTGATAACGACGTTAACTTGGCCCACAAGGCGAAGTAGCATCCTGTAGAGGCCGTCGTAGTCCTCCTTGTGTTGGACCACAGTGGGCGGCGGTTTTGGTTCTCTCTTCTGAGCAGGCATCTCCACACCTTCAGCGAGCTCCTCATAGACGTTTGTCGTCTGAACCGGCGGCGCTGAGGAGAGTTGAGCCTTCCTGGCCGGGCGTTTGACGAGTTGAAACCCTTCGTCATCGACGACGACATCCGCCTGTTTCACCTTTTTGCCCTTAGGAGGGGCGCGGGTTGTTCCCGTGGCAGTGGTCGCTCGCCTTTTCGTGGTCCTGGCGGCGGTGGAAGCGTCGTTTCACGCCGTCGACTCGTCGCCCGAATCGGGCAGAGGAACTTGCAGTGCGTCCGAAACGTATTCCATTTCCGTATCCATATTCGTTGCCACGGTCATCGTAGGTGGGGGCCGGATGGGGCCCGCCGACAAAGCGGGCTTTGCCGGACGGCGATCCGCCACACCCTTCGCTGTACGAACATCCTCTCGCTTCGACATCTCAACACTAACTGCGTGCGTGACTGCCGTATTGGAGGGTCTTGTTCAGAATTTATCCCCAGAGGGCGCTGGGTGCTCTGTTTGCTGTCCGCGTCCACCTGGCGCTGCTTGTAAGGTGTTGTCCCTTCCCCGGTGCTCCCTCGGACGTCCACGCCCGACTTGGTCGCCATCTGTGGCAGCTCTCTGAGGCCCGTCCTTTGTCGGGCGTTCCGTTCGCGAAATAATCATAAATGTTGTGTGAGTGTGGCATAGGCTAAACAGTGATACGATGTGAAGACCGAAAGATGTTTTCTCTGTAATTAACATAACCATAATGTTGTAACGTGAAATGTAGCATCTCGCAGCAGATCACGAAGAGAACACTGCTTGGTTATAAGGGATACGATGAATTAATGAATACACTGATGAGAGAATTCACTCATATTCATATACAACATCTGCATCTACATGATTATTCCGCCGTTCACAATTAAGTGCTTGACAGAGCATTCATCGAACCACCTCCAAGCTAATTCTCTACCGCTCCACTCTCGAACAGCGCACGGGATAAACGAATAATTGAATCTATCTGTGCGAGCTCTGATTTCTCTTCTTTTATTTTGATGATCATTCTTCCCTATGTAAGTGGGCCCCAACAAAATAATTTTCACACTCTGTGGAGAAAGTTGGTGATTGAAATTTTATGACAACATCCTGCCTCAACGAAAAACGCCTTTGTTTTAATGATCACCACCACAATTCGCGTGTCATATGCGTGGCGCTTTCTATCCTGTTTCGTGAAGGTATAAAACAATCTGCTATTCTTTGAACGTTGTTGATGTCCTGCGTCCATAATGTCTGATGCGGACCCCAACCATGCACAGCAACACTCCAGAAGAGGACGTACAAACATGGTGTAATCAGTCTCTTTAGTAAACCTGTTGCATTTCTCAGTGTTGTGCCAGTAAACAGTAGTCTTTGGTTCGCTTTGCCCCCAAAATTATCTGCTTGATCGTTCAAACCTAATGGGTATTATAAGATACTAAATTATATGTGAATATAATTTTGTGGTTGAATAGTACAGTATAACTGTCACTGCTTGCAGTTCGTTAAATCGACTTTAGCAGATCAATGTATTTTGCTTCATCTGAATAGAGGTGTGTAACGGATTGCCTATGCGCCCATCAACTTTAATTCCTAAGTATGTGGCCAAATTGTCAGAGTTTTAATTATTAGGAGGTCAAACAGTCTATAGGTCAGGGGAATTCTATGTGTTTTGATGACGGAACTTGAAACATCCCTTTGGAAAAATTATGAATGACTGTGCTGGTAAACCTCTTACGTTATTTGATTTTCAAACATCTGAGCAAATCTGAACGTACTCAGACATTTCTCTCTTTACTTATTCTGATCAACAGTAAATTGACACACAATATTTTTTTTTAGCGCAACTCAATCTGACTTTCAATAATCCCTACAAAAGAATGGCCCTGACTAACAATAACCTATACCTTTCAAGTATCACTTACAAAAATCTTCGTTACTCGAACTACTGCAATACAGCGTGCGCCAACACTGCCAGCTAAGTAAAAGATTCTAACTACTGAAGGCACTAACTACTGATAGGCATAGTTAACAAATGAAAGATTTTGGTGGAGAACAAACAATGTATTTATCTTAATAGTGTTCAAAAGTCATCATATATATATATCAGTTCATGACATCCAGTCTTACAAATTTCCTTTTTCTGACGGACACACGTCCAGATCGGCCGCTCTCAAAACTCTGCCATCTCTCTCCCCAAATCCACCACTGCTGGCGGCTCACCTCCAACTGCGCAACGCTACGCGCTGTTCGCATCAAACTGCCCAACACTACAATAGCAAATATTCCAACAATGCAAACCACCCACAGACTGCATACAGCACAGTCAGTGATTTTCATACAGAGCGTTACATGGCGTTACCAACATACAAACCTAAACAGCCTACTTACAAACTGACTACGCTGCAGAAGTCTTTTTCTTGTACATGACACGCTGTTAGCTGTGGGGTCAGTGGGACTGCAGTGACTGCCCTCCAGAGCGTGCGGCACGACAGCCAGGATACAGTCCGCTGGCAGCCAAAGAATACTGTGCCGCCTCGACTGAGGAAAATTAAATGCTTCTTATTAATGTTATACGTACGTTTCTTAATTGGATTGTCTAATGAACGGATCTATGTACCAGGCCAAGACTTATGTTACAGTTTAAATGAATCGAGACGTGAAGCTAGACTGGGAAAAATGGCTCATTCGCTGTATAATATTACAAGGATTGTAACATCTGCATTACATCAAAAAACTCATAGTTCTTCTCGAAACCCGATTTTATGAGTATGATCTTATTATTGAGTGATAGTTAAAGTACTGATGATTAACGTCAGGCAAGTTTTTTCAAGTGATTAAAGTTTATGAAAATTGATTGAGTGGTTATTCTTTCGCTTTTATAAAAGTTTCGTCGATGTTGAAATTTTAGCAGTCGCGGGCTCGAACGAACTCTTACTCGAATTTATCAGAGCTGTCTAGCTACTGAATATAGCAATACAGAGGGATTTACTGGAGACTCCTTCTGTTGGCATTAGACCTGGGTGAATTTTAGAACTTCCAGGTTCTGGAAAGTGGGATGATAGACTCTCGACCACTCATTATGTATAACTCAAGACATCCTGATGGCAAAATCGCTACAACTCCTCTGCAATTATGAAATTTGTCTCGTAATATAACACTCATTACAACCCTGCTGCCGCTTCACACCAGCCTCCATATGTATCCCTCCGTCTTCCTGCGTCTCGCTGTCTTTTAGTCGCTATCTGTGGTCGCAAAGGGCCCCATAGTCATAATTATCATTCCACTTCCATGACGATGACCGTTTTCATGTTTCACCACGACACCGTAGTATCACTCGGATTATAACTAGTGATTATATTATAACTGTGTAAACTTGCCATAAAAATTTATCTATAAACTATAATACCGAATACACTGTTATCAAAAGCTCTCTCCTCTTGAATCGTGAGCTTCAGATATCTTATTCATCTGCTGAGAAATACCGACTGTTTGTTGGCCCCGTGTTGAGCTTGGGAACAGTGTCCTGAAACAAAGTTTTAAACTTAGTGAACTACTGAATTTAAAATAATGAAAAGTGATTTACTTAAGTGCAAAAGTAGCAAACTGTGTTGTCAGAGAAAACTATTTAGCTGAAACTTAATACCGAAGTACGTTACGAAAGTTGTGAAATTAAGTGCAACTTCTGACATGCAATGTACACAAAAATAAAATACTGCTCAACTCAGAAAAAATAGCTGTTTTGGAACCTACACCGCTCACTGTAAGTTAATCTGTTTTCTTAGCACAACACTTGATATTCTGACTACGAACTGTTTCCTCATAACAATTCAAAGTGGGATCCACCCTCAAATAAAAGTAACATAGCTCAAGCTCAGCATGTTGTTTCGTATCTAGCGTATTGGCTTTCTCGAAAGCAAATAGAAATCATCATATGCAGCAGCTAAGGAAAAAATAAACGACTCACTACACAGTTTGTTTCTTGCTCATCAGAATGAATCTATAGCTTCGTGTGACGTAAGGTCCAATGCGCACACGACAAAATATGCAAAACTTTATTACGAATGATGGGGGAGAGTTTTTATTTAAAGAAAGTTGTTCTTGAATAATTACTCTGATTATTGTAGAACACGACCATACAAACAAATAGAGCCCAAAAATTACGAATTTATCTGTACAAAAATTAAACATTCCAGCCATTTGCGTTATCTTTGACATGATGAAAACAGAGATATCAAATTAAAACTAATCATTAAAGTTATTAGTTATCTGAGAGACGAAGGTTTCCTTCAGTTAATAGCTTTGACAAACACTTCATTCTTGTGCATTCACTGTACTGCTTGTCCTGCAAAAGTCTTCTCCATCGATAGAATCAATAACAAATGCCTACATACAAGTTTTTATCTCCATAATAAAGTATTCCAGACGATTTCTCTCAGATTCACAAATATTAAATCCCCTCTAAAAGTTCAACTGCTTACACTATGCCTAAAAATTAATATGAATGCCCTAGCGCTGTGCAACTGGTTGGCGAGAAAGCGAATCACAGATAAACTTCAACACAAAGTCAAGGATCTTATTCACTACTCGTGTAGCGCGCTCGTTCATCTCTGTTGCACTACAGTAAATGTGGTTTATTTACGATGGCAGAAAAGATATAATCATCAGTATCGTCCAACGAAGCTTTTTTTGGAAAACGCTTATACTCACTCGTCTCATTTAAAAATCATAAATATTGTTCATCAGTCTCTTTTCAAAAATCATGATTTGTTATCTGTCTTTACGTTTTTTAAAACATATTACCATGTTGTGTGCCCGTCGGCTGAAGAGCATTTTTATCGCTGCCAGTACGCACCTTAATGGGGAATTGCAGAAAGGGAATAGCACGTCCATAAATTACCCTTCATTCAAATGGTGGAAGGTCTACAGTCCATTATCTGTATTCTGGACCTCATGCCTCTGTAGCCTGAAGGAGTACCGAATATCAATTTATTATTGTCGCTTGTAGATGCGTGACCCCTACAACTGCCCATTTGAGCTACATAGAACTTGTCAAGTATTCCATAGTAATTTCTATAGATACCCAAATGACAGAATTAAGATATACTGCCATTTCTTGGTAACTGCTCTGCTTTCATTCATGTAGTAACAGGTTGAAAATCAAAGTTTTTTGTCGCTTTGGGTGTTAATAACATGTTCAAATCGAAATTTCCGTATTTCATTAAATTCTTGGCGTATATTGTGGTTGACACTACGGATTAAGAGTATTTGTCGTCATTATAAAAGTAAACACAACTCCATGCTTGAATAAGGTTGTGACTGCTATTAAAGTTAATTTTTGCTGTGTGTGCTCGTTTCTCATATAATGGAATGCGTACAGGATCTTTCGAGACAACAGCAAAGCCAGGGGAATGACGCCGACATAATAAAAGGTTCGTTTATAATAAGCCCCCTGTGTGTCTTGTTTACTTACATTTGCTCGCATTAAAAGCAAATATAACTTTAGAAAATGTGCTTTTGTGCTTTAGGCCACGTCATTTTGAAAAATAAGCCAGTATTTAAAGGATTGTTTCAAAGATAGTCGAAATGTAATTTTAATAGTGCTTTTAGCTCCAAAGTTACGTGGTCTAGTGCCCGTAAAGCATTTTATTGAAGCTGACAGCGGCAGTGAAAGCCTTCGCACTTACTTCGCACACTTCTTTAGGAATCGTGTTCTACTCTTCGAAACACGTGCTCCTCCACGTCAGGCATACGAATTGTGCTAGCTACCGGCAATCCCTAGTTTTTCTCAGTGAGATTGCTGGTGACAGGAGCTACCAGAAGATAACTTCTCTGATTGAATGCGGTGTTAAGTGTGTCGTTCGGTTTACAATACACCTGTCTGACCATTGACGCCATTGTCTAAACATCTGTAACTTCATATACTGATAATCCAGAACATTATGACAACGTTCCTGCCGGCCGTTGTGGCCGAGCGGTTCTAGGCGCTTCAGTCCGAAACCGCGCTGCTGCTACGGTCGCAGATTCGAATCCTGCCTCGGGCATGGATGTGTGTGATGTCCTTAGGTTAGTTAAGTTTATGTAGTTCTAAGTCTAGGGGATTGTTGACCTTAGACGTTATGTCCCATAGTGCTTACAGCCATTTGAACCATTTGAACAGCCTACCTAACAGCCGATTTGTCCACCTTTGGCACGGATAAGAGCAGCTATTCGTCTTGTCATCGAAGCAATGAGGCCTTGGTAAGTCACTGGAGGGAGTGCACCATTTCTGATCACACAAGTCACCTAATTCCGTAGATTCCGGGGAGGGGGTCGATAAGCTCTGACGCTACATTCAATCACATCCCAGATGTGTTCGATCGGATTTACATCTAGCGAGATGAGGGACCAGCACGTCAACTGGAACTCACCAATGTGCTCCTCGAACCGCTCCATCACACTCCTGCCGGTGTGACATGACGCATTACCTTGTTGTAAACTGCCACTCCAGTCTGCAAACAAGACTGGCATGAATGGATGTACGTATGTGCAAGCATCGTTAGTGTGCAGTCACTTCCCGCCATGTGCCACTGCTATCGCCTGGATGGGTTTACATAGATAATAATGTTCTGTGTGATCGGTGTGCGTACACCACAAACCACCATATTGTGTGTGGTGGACGGTACCCAGTACCACTACTGGTCAGTTTCTTCCCTGTTACATTCCATAATGGAGAGAGTGGAAAACGACTGCGTATATGCCACCATACGAGCCCTAATCTCTCCAGTTTTACCTTCGTGATCTTTACGAGAAATATACGTTGGCGGCAGTAGAATGTTTCTGCAGTCAGCCACAAATTCCGGTTCAGACCCAAATTCCGGTTCTCAAAATTTTCTCAATAGTTCTCCTCGATTCAAACGTCGTCTTCCCTCCAATGATTATCATTTGCGGTCCTGAAGCATCTCCGTATTACCCGCGTCCTGTTAGAAGCTACAGGAAAAAAACCAAGCAGCCCACTCCTGAATTGCTCCGATATCTTCTTTAATTTGATATTTTTCGGATCCCAAAGTCTCAAACATTAATTGGAATGGGCCGCATTAATGTCCTGCATGCGATATCCCTTACAACGAACTGCATTATCCGAAAATTCTCCCAACAAACCGACTGTTCGCCTTCCCTACTACAATCGTTATGTTCTCACTCGATTTTGTATTGCTTTGCAACGTTGCTCTCAGATGTTTTATCGACGTGACTGTTTCAAGCAGTACACTACTAATTCTGTATTCGAATAGGATTTTTTTCAAAAATGGTTCAAATGGCTCTGGGCACTATGGGACTTAACATCTATGGTCATTAGTCCCCTAAAACTTAGAACTACTTAAACCTAACTAACCTAAGGACATCACACACATCCATGCCCGAGGCAGGATTCGAACCTGCGACCATAGCAGGCATAAAGTGGCATAAATAGGAGACAGTTCAAAGTGGCACAACTTGCAACGTGAAGTATGGCAATTCGAGCTTTGCTTTTAAAAATGTTATGTGATTCTTTTGCTGAATTTGGCTGTTCGGTAATGTGAATTTTACATTGGTCCTATTTTTGTTCTTTATATGGTTGAGGGTCATCCATACAGTTTTCTTGTCATTGACAACTAGACAGTTATTTTTAAACCGTTTTTCTGTCAATTGTGCTGTTTTGTCGATGTATTACTGCATCTCATAATTCTTCCCTTATATAATGAATCTGATATCATCAGCAAATAATATGGTATCAGCTGATGAAAACTGTTGTGGTAGGTCATTAATAAAAATCAAGAATAACAATGGTCCTAATACCAAGCCATGGGGCACCCCGTAATTAACCATTTTGTACTCAGAACGGTACACATTTCCATCCTGAGAAATTTCTACTCTTTGTTTCCTATCAGTTAAATATGACATGAACCACGCATATAAAATACCATGGACATCATAATTATACAATGTTCA
Source organism: Schistocerca americana (assembly GCF_021461395.2). NCBI lineage: Eukaryota > Metazoa > Arthropoda > Insecta > Orthoptera > Acrididae > Schistocerca > Schistocerca americana. The sequence continues at coordinate 740,696,145 of NC_060121.1, read as the reverse complement.
CAGCAGTAGGTTATTATTTATAAGGTCAAACGCTTTAGAAAAATCCAAAAACAACCTAGAATAGCTTTGTAAACAAGTTTTACGAAACTGGAAAGATTCCGTTTGTGTAGATTTACCTATTCTGAAACCATTCTGTGCTTTTACAAGAATTTTGTTTTTGTTTAGGAACTCTAGTAATCTGTCATACATTATTCCTTCAACTATTTTCGAAACCACAGATAATAATGATAGTGGTCTGAAATTTGTAATGTCAGACTTGTCACCACTTTTACAAACAGGTATTATTGTTGACTGCTAAGGTTTACTTTGAAACGCCCCAGTTTCAAAGGAGTCGTTGATTATGTCCACAAGTAGAGAGACAACATTATCAGTACTATATTTAATAATTTTGCCAAGGATACCATCAGAACCGCAGGGCACTTTACTCTTTGATTTGCTGATAGCTGTCTGTACTTCTTTGAGTGTTACGGGATATAGGTATATTGTCCTTCCATTTACTGGAGTTATTACCTATGTCTTTGAATTATATTTAGTGGTGATAAAGTTTTGGGCTACATTAATATAATGATTATTAAATAGATTAGCTATTAGAAGTGGATCATCAACAATATCATTTCGATGTTGTATGGTGATTTTGTTACTTGCATTTTCATGTTTGTCTGTATGATTATTAACAACTTTCCACACAGATTTCATTTTGTTGTTACCCTTTCTTATTTATGAATCACTGTGCTTCTTTTTTGCAGTAACTATAGCATCCCTGTGGTTTTTCTTATAATACTTTATATATACTTTCTAGATAGTACTTTGCTTTGCTCACTTATATAGCATTCTAAGATTCTCTGATGACTCTTTAATTTTACTAGTTTCCCATGAATTTGATTTTTTGTTTATTTTAATTGCTCTTTGGAGGGAATGAAATATCACGGCAGTATTTATAAACTGACAAGAACTTGTTGAATTTTATATCTACAGAACTATTGCTTTCCATGTCCCAGTTTACATTTTCTAACATTAGATTAATGCTGTCATGATTAATTAATCTTCTCTCAATATTCCTCCTGTTGTTACTTTTCTCATGAGATTTCTCTACAGTCACTTTAACAGCTTGAGGATCAGAGAAACATGTATCAATTACCTCAGATTCATAGCCACATTTTGATTTGTCAATGAATATTTCGTCTATAGTTTTTTCACTTTTGCTGCCATTTCTGGCGGTATCTTCTACACACAAGTTCATATTGTAAGTTTTTAGTGGAATAACAAGTTTCTGCCCTTTTTTACAGTTGTCCTTGAAATTAACATTGAAGCCCCCCTAGCACAATTATGTATTTCGACTGACTATTTAGATAGTACAGAAGATTTTCCAAATTTTCAGAGAACAATTCAAAATTGCCAGATATTGACCTATATATACATGCATTTGTAATTGTACTATCTGCTAGTTCACATAAGCAATATTCAGAATCTTTTTCAATACAGCAGAAATTCTTAAACCTAATTTCCTTCGATTTAATATCTGTTCTTACGTATATACATGTTCCACCCCCTCCGTATGTTTGCCTGAAAAAGCTGCTGACCAAATGGAAGTCTGAAATACCAACTGCACATTTTTGTATTTCTTACAGCCAGTGTTCAGTTACACACAAGACAGAAATCTCCTTCAATGAACCATTCAAAAGGACCTCTAGCTCATATAGCTTACCGGTTAATCCCTGTACATTTTGATATAGGAGAGTTTAAGAATTATTCAGTTCAATGAGAGGTATATTGCTTGCCCAGTTAGTTCCTTGAAGAGTGGGCTCTAGTCTTATTTTCGTTTCTAACATGCTTTTTACCTCCTGGGTGTCTTGGACTTCTTCTTGGTTGTTTTCTTCTGCAGTTGATTTGGCCATAAGAAATCGTTCATACGTTGTTTCGATGCTACCTTCTGCCTAGTGCTTCGTCTTGATCTGTTGTTTTTAACTTCTGTCCACTCTGGTAAGGCTTCCACCCCAGTCTTTCTACATGGTGATATCGTCTCCTGTGCTGGTTCTGTGCCATTTGTTCGTTCGACTGAAGGCTTATTTACTGTCAAATTTTTCGTTTCTTCTTCTGTTATTTTCGTATCCTGTGGTGATATTGTCTTCTGTTTTGTTTCCTTGTTACTTGTTCGTTCCCTAGTATGCATACTTACTGTCAATCTTTTGGTTTCGTCTTCTGTTATTTTCCCATATTGTGAGCATATATTTTCGGTGAGTGATAGATCAAGCTGTTAACAGAGATCAGTAATGGTGTTGTGGGCTGAATCAGGGCTGAATAATGAACGTTTCGGCATAGTTTTCCTTTCCCTTTCAGCATAAAATGTATCCCATGCTTCTTATAAACAGTCCTCCTTACAAACAGATTAACATCCAGTAGCTTAGCGTGGCTGCAGTGGGCAACATATGACATCAAGAACGTGTTCATTTTGTGTATTTTGTCGTTCCAGACCACACCGTCAAATCTGTAGGGTGCTGTACACTGAATCACTTTAGTGTGCGTAGTTTCTGTGTGTAGCATGTTCACAGTGCGTTGGTAACCCTTTATATCTGATTCTGCATCATGTCACGGACGATTATATAACTTTTTGAACTGGATTCCACTTGATTAAGGTAAAATCTGCTAAATACAATATTTGCTCTGCAACAAAATCTTTCCTTTGCTAACCACATGCCTATTAGTAGTTAGAACCTACAGTATTTAGACTCGTTTTATTTATCTGGCCATATACTTGCTGTATTTGCTGTAGTTCATGTCATGACTTGCGAAATGTATGGTTAGTGTTAGGATTTCTTCTAATTCAGGGCCCTTCTTTTGTGTTAATTATTTGAGCAGTCAGACTGTGTTACGTTTATACATTGTGGATTGTAAATGAATAGAATAAGTGTGAGGTGTATTTGTCAGGGAAAATTCTGTAGGTCAGTGTTGAAATGATAAAGACAAGCAAATTGACAGTACGTTCAGTTTCACTTAGCAGTTTCAGAATTAAAGAAAGAAGTTTCAAATGTCCTTTTCCTCATCACTTTCTTCCAGCAAATGGTGCTACATTAAATTTCGATCACTAGTTTCAGCAGCGTGCATTTACTTTCACGAACTGTTCACGACTGCTTTTGGTATAAATCTGACTCCGTAAAGTGTAAATCATCAACTGTAAAATAATAAAAGCATCGAATTTTATACACGGAGTTCTCATGCAATGCTTACAATCGCTTCCTGACAAATTATGTCCCATAAATGTCTCTTCCTTTGCCCGAGCCGGGCCAGAAATGCTATTTTCTCTAAAACACCTGACTACCTCCAGCTTCCAGTTCTGTGCCTTTTACTTCTGGCCAAGCCCTGCGTGTACCATAATACCGCTGACGCGGCCCCACCTAGCAACAAAAAACCTAGCAACATTTGTCCCACAAACTTTTCAGCTACTGTCATACTTTCGGAGTTATTCTAGGTGGCAATAGTTACTGAGTCACTCTATATAAATGAAGCAAAGTTACATCACCTCTCGAGGCTAGTGTTTTGGTAGATGTTCTTAATAAATTCTTAATAAATTAAAAACAACTGGTTTCACATATCCACGTCTTCTTAACTACTGAATAGCTCTGATTCGATTCTGAGGAAAATATCTGGCACATAAAATTGATTTATTTGGTGTCTTACAGCTTCAAACCACAGCGTGATGCATGACACAGCTCGATGATGAGGTGTATTTTTTCATTATGGCTCATACATGCTGTGATACTTATTTTGCAGTTACTCTTTTTCACAAAATTTGGATGGTTTGCAGAAAAAATGTGTCACTGGCTACTTTAAGTTTGGTTCATTTTAGGTGCATGCTGCTGTGTACTGAATGCTGCTAACATATCGTACTTGATTTTAGAGTGGAAAGGGAAGCCAATCTCACAACAGTAAGGAAAATAGGAGGTTAAACTATTTTTTTTAATTTTATTTACGTAATATAATGCAGTGTTTTACATTTTGTAGCTACATTGGATCTACAGTAACATGTAATTTAATGGATATGTACAAATGAGGACCTCACTCTATATATTTAGTCATGCAGCAGCGAATGTGGTCGTAGTGGATGGAGCTGGAGGGAGCTCCTGTGTCGCAGATGCGTCAGGCACCTGAATATCAGTGGTGGGTTCGTCGTCATATTTACGCCGTAAGACGGGTAATGGTTGCGATCCCGTGATGGCTGGGGTGACCGATTCGTCCTTGATTTGGGCCATCGAGGGTTGGAACACTTCATAGTCACTTTTTGTATATAGGAGAACGATTCCAGGAAGCCAAATGGTGGGGATTGTGACAGGTGCCCAAACAGCAGGCACACTAGGGTTTTTCTGAGGGCGGGAGTTGGCAGTCCTCTGACGGATGTGAGCCAGCACACTTTACACACCAAAAAGGTAGTGAACAATAATTGCTGGTGTGGCGCAAACGTTAACACCCATGACAGATGGAGGGGTCATTGCAGCATTCATATAATTCATTACACACCTTGGAGCACAGATGATCCCTGATTTGGTAAATGCGGTCGACGTCCTCTCTCCTAATATGTGACACTGCGTGGGTGTGCATACGGCTTAATTGCCAGGTCTCAGGGTTCGTCTTGCGGTATTGGTCAACCAAAGGGTCCAGGAACTTGGGACGGAGTTATTCGTGTCTGACGTCTGTTTCCATAACTTCGCAAGGAAAGTCTTTGATGACGATTTTTGTTCTTCTGTCGCCAGAAGCCTGATGAGTGTAGTAATCCATAGCCCTGGACTTCATGAAGTTCAAGACTTGGAGATAATCCTCCATAATGTCAAGCAGGTACTTGATGTGGTCTCTCTGGTATATGGACTGTAGTTGGCCCACAATAAGGCGATGCAGCTCGGTGTTCAGTTTAATGTAGTTCATGGGACTGTAAACAATGATAGGAGAGATCCTTTCCCTCCTTAGGTGGTGGTGGCGGTGGATTCTGAGAAGTGGGTCCGGGAGGAGGACCCACATCCTCGTCTATGGCAGCAACGGGTGCTGCACCAAGTGTGAAGGCATCGGAATCTGAATCACGGCCCATGTGATGAGCGGAAGGGGAAGACCGTTTAGATTGTCGGCCATGGGGGCGACCGACAGGGTCAGAATCCCCATAACTCCTGTTGGGCCAATGAGGTAGTGTAGACGAATCAGCACCCAATTGGGAGTCCATATAATGGTCGTCTGTATTAATGCTGGGGGTCGACATGGCTTGACTATGTGAGAGGTCTATCACCAGGCGGCCATGGGAATCATCGGACGATGAAGAGGAATGTCGATCCCTCATGCAAGGCTTGGTACAGTGGTCACCTGAATCGGTATCACTCTCAGTGGTTTTCAGTGACTTGTAGTGGAGGCACGATGTACTTGGTCCTTAACCCATTGGGTGGTATCAGTATCAGTGTAGCTGGCAGCTTGCTGGAACTCCCATCGAGCGGCCAGGGTCACACTGCCATGGGAGGGGGTGGTGGAAGAGTCGGCTAGCCGTGGATTCTTGTCCTTGGCCCTATTCATGCTTTGCCCAGGCCTGACTGACATAGTCAGGGCGTTCGCAGACTATAGGTAAGAAAGCATTGCCTGTATATACCCAGTACAGCAAGACACATACGAAATAACAATGCTGCCTCATAAGGTGGACGAAAATCAACATCAACTCAGACACTAAAACTACACAACCCTGAGCCATATAGTGCTTAGAGCCATTTGAGGGTGAATGCCTAGGTAGAGGAGACAATTCTGTTTACCTGCCAGCAGGTGGGAGTGGGAAATAGTGGAGGGGAGGGGATGGATGTTTAAATGAGGGTGTTTAGGTGGGTGAACGTAAAGTGGGCAAGGCTATGGAAGTAGGTGGTGTCAAATGGAAGACAGTGTGGACAGCAAGGGATATATGTTGGAGGGTATGGGGACATTGGAAGGTGTGGATATTTTGCAGGTCAATGGTCAGGAACCATATGGTGCCTTCAGCTGCAGGGGATGGCAGACAGAATTTTGGGGGTGGATGGGCTGGTTGATGGGTGAACAAGGACAGTGTGCTAAGGGTTGGTTGGAGGCCTTTTATCTTTGCATTTGGAGGAGTAGGTAGGTTGGGGTTCATTGAAGGTGTTGCAAATAGAAGGAGAGGCAAGGTTAGCACTCTGTTTAAAAAAATGGGAAGCCTTACAGTGGGGGCAGTTGAAGGTTTCTTGCAGTTTTCTGTGAGGTGGTCATTGTTTTTTTTTTTTTTTGTCATCAGTCTACTGGCTGGTTTGATGCGGCCCACCACGAATTCCTTTCCTGTGCTAACCTCTTCATCTCAGAGTAGCACTTGCAACCTACGTCCTCAATTATTTGCTTGATGTATTCCAATCTCTGTCTTCCTCTACAGTTTTTGCCCTCTACAGCTCCCTCTAGTACCATGGAAGTCATTCCCTCATGTCTTAGCAGATGTCCTACCATCCTGTCCCTTCTACTTATCAGTGTTTTCCACATATTCCTTTCCTCTCCGATTCTGCGTAGGACCTCCTCATTCCTTACCTTATCAGTCCACCTAATTTTCAACATTCGTCTATAGCACCACATCTCAAATGCTTCGATTCTCTTCTGTTCCAGTTTTCCCACAGTCCATGTTTCACTACCATACAATGCAGTACTCCAGACGTACATCCTCAGATATTTCTTCCTCAAATTAAGGCCGGTATTTGATACTAGTAGACTTCTCTTGTCCAGAAATGCCTTTTTTGCCATAGCGAGTCTGCTTTTGATGTCCTCCTTGCTCCGTCCGTCATTGGTTATTCTACTGCCTAGGTAGCAGAATTCCTTAACTTCATTGACTTCGTGACCATCAATCCTGATGTTAAGTTTCTCGCTGTTCTCATTTCTACTACTTCTCATTACCTTCGTCTTTTTCCGATTTACTTTCAAACCACATTGTGTACTCATTAGACTGTTCATTCCGTTTAGCAGATCATTTAATTCTTCTTCACTTCCACTCAGGATAGCAATGTCATCAGCGAATCGTATCATTGATATCCTTTCACCTTGAATTTTAATTCCACTCCTGAACCTTTCTTTTATTTCCATCATTGCTTCCTCGATGTACAGATTGAAGAGTAGGGGTGAAAGGCTACAGCCTTGTCTTACACCCTTCTTAATACGAGCACTTCGTTCCTGATCGTCCACTCTTATTATTCCCTCTTGGTTGTTGTACATATTGTATATGACCCGTCTCTCCCTATAGCTTACCCCTACTTTTTTCAGACTCTCGAACAGCTTGCATCATTTTATATTGTCGAACGCTTTTTCCATGTCGACAAATCCTATGAAAGTGTCTTGATTTTTCTTTAGCCTTGCTTCCATTATTAGCCGTAACGTCAGAATTGCCTCTCTCGTCCCTTTACTTTTCTGCAGACAAACTGATCGTCACCTAGCGCATTCTCAATTTTCTTTTCCATTCTTCTGTATATTATTCTTGTAAGCAGCTTCGATGCATGAGCTGTTAAGATGATTGTGCGATAATTCTCGCACTTGTCGGCTCTTGCCGTCTTCGGAATTGTGTGGATGATGCTTTTCCGAAAGTCAGATGAGTCTGCCCGACTCATATATTCTACACACCAACGTGAATAGTCGTTTTGTTGCCACTTCCCCCAGTGATTTTAGAATTTCTGATGGAGTGTTATCAATCCCTTCTGCCTTATTTGACCGTAAGTCCTCCAAAGCTCTTTTAAATTCTAATACTGGATCCCCTACCTCTTCTAAATCGACTCTTGTTTCTTCTTCTATCACATCAGACAAATCTTCACCCTCATAGAGGCTTTCAATGTATTCTTTCCACCTATCTGCTCTCTCCTCTGCATTCAACAGTGGAATTCCCGTTGCACTCTTAATGTTACCACCGTTGCTTTTAATGTCACCAAAGGTTGTTTTGACTTTCCTGTATGCTGAGTCTGTCCTTCCGACAATCATATCCTTTTCGATGTCTTCACATTTTTCCTGCAGCCATTTCGTCTTAGCTCCCTGCACTTCCTATTTATTTCATTCCTCAGCGACTTGTATTTCTGTATTCCTGATTTTCCCGGAACATGTTTGTACTTCCTCCTTTCATCAATCAACTGAAGTATTTCTTCTGTTACCCATGGTTTCTTCTCAGCTACCTTCTTTGTACCTATGTTTTCCTTCCCAACTTCTGTGATGGCTCTTTTTAGAGATGTCCATTCCTCTTCAACTGTACTGCCTTCTGAGCTATTCCTTATTGCTGTATCTATAGCGTTAGAGAACTTCAAACGTATCTCGTCATTGCTTAGTACTTCCGTATCCCACTTCTTTGCGTACTGATTCTTCCTGACTAATGTCCTGAACTTCAGCCTACCCTCCATCACTACTATATTGTGATCTGAGTCTATATCTGCTCCTGGGTACGCCTTACAATCCAGTATCTGATTTCGGAATCTCTGTCTGACCATGATGTAATCTAATTGAAATCTCCCGTATCTCCCGGCCTTTTCCAAGTATACCTCCTCCTCTTGTGATTCTTGAACAGGGTATTCGCTATTACTAGCAGAAACTTGTTACAGAACTCTATTAGTCTCTCTCCTCTTTCATTCCTTGTCCCAAGCCCATATTCTCCTGTAACCTTTTCTTCTACTCCTTCCCCTACAACTGCATTCCAGTCGCCCATGACTATTAGATTTTCGTCCCCCTTTACATACTGCATTACCCTTTCAATATCCTCATACACTTTCTCTATCTGTTCATCTTCAGCTTGTGACGTCGGCATGTATACCTGTACTATCGTTGTCGGTGTTGGTCTGCTGTCGATTCTGATTAGAACAACCTGGTCACTGAACTGTTCACAGTAACACACCCTCTGCCCTACCTTCCTATTCATAACGAATCCTACACCTGTTATACCATTTTCTGCTGCTGTTGATATTACCCGATACTCATCTGATCAGACATCCTTGTCTTCCTTCCACTTCACTTCACTGACCCCTACTATACCTAGATTGAGCCTTTGCATTTCCCTTTTCAGATTTTCTAGTTTCCCTACCACGTTCAAGCTTCTGACATTCCACGCCCCGACTCGTAGAACGTTATCCTTTCGTTGATTATTCAATCGTTTTCTCATGATAACCTCCCCCTTGGCAGTCCCCTTCCGGAGATCCGAATGGGGGACTATTCCGGAATCTTTTGCCAATGGAGAGATCATCATGACACTTCTTCAATTACAGGGCACATGTCCTGTGTATACACGTTACGTGTCTTTAATGCAGTGGTTTCCATTACTTTCTGCATCCTCATGTCGTTGATCGTTGCTGATTCTTCCTCCTTTAGGGGCAATTTCCCACCCCTAGGACAAGAGAGTGCCCTGAACCTCTATTCGCTCCTCCGCCCTCTTTAACTAGGCCGTTGGCAGAATGAGGGTGACTTCTTATGCCGGAAGTCTTCGGCCGCCAATGCTGATTATTTATCAAAATTTGGGCAGTGGCGGGGATCGAACCCGGGACCGAGGACGTTTTGATTATGAATCAAAGACGCTACCCCTAGACCACGGTTTAGTGGTCATTATACAGGAGACAGAGCTGGCAGTGATACGATTGAGGTGGTAAACAGTATGGGTCAAGGATATGGCAGTGGTTGAATATCAGGGCTTCCTGAGTGAAGATATTATCTATGGAGTAGGCGGGCTCAATAAAGACATGCACGAGAAATGTAGGGCCAGAGGAATTGTAAATGTGGTGGGCAGAGCGGATTTCCAGAATGGGGTGGGCATCCCATTCTCCCACCTCCACCTCCATGATCATAGGGCTGAGTTTTGTGATCACAGTGGTGAGGGTTGGCAGATGACAAGGGGGTTAACCCTGATAAGGAAAGGAGGAATTAAGAAAAGGGGTGAGGGACGCATGGTGGCCACAGGTGATGTGGGGACGGCACCCGAGGAGATCAGTGTGGAAGGAGGAAGAGAGCGATTTGATGAGGACAGAGTTTCTGTGGGTCGTAAGTTTGGTAATGGAGGCACTCAGGATGTACTTAAAGATTTCGAATGTAAGGGTGTGGGCTTCTAAGAATTTATGAATGGTGTTGGGGAGGCAGGAGGAGGGTGCGGGTTTTCAAAAGCAAAATGAAATGAGGTGGTCCACAAATACCTAGCCTCAGACTGAGAGTTCAAATATTAAAAGTTTTGGGTGGTTTCGTTGTGTAGAGGCTGGGATACATAGTTGCCACCTTATAAGCCAAATAGTGCTGAGTCTACAGTATACAACATGAATATACACATGAATCGAATGGTCGAAGGTTCCCATCACTCAGCAACTGCGAATTTTGAATGTAACATAGAAATTTATAAATGAAAGATTGCAATTAAATAAACTCTGGAGGTACTGTTTTTAACGATTTTAAATTTCGAGTACGATAGCAGAAGTAATTTTAAGAATGCCGTTTATTATTGCAAAACAATTATTGGTGTCGATGATACAGCAATTAAATAAAATACAAGTTGAATAACATGGAAGCAATAGATTCCTACTTCACATAATTAGTTATGAACAACAAGATAGCTCACGAGATACTCACTTCTAAACGCATACTACGTCTTCACTGCAGAATCCACAGAAGTCTCACAAGTGCACAAGTCGGCACTACGAAATATTTCTATCTCTTGCGACCACGTGCTAACTGCTCCACTCTCCAAGTATTTCCCGCGACCGGCCTTCCCATCCTGCACTGTTCCGTGTCCTGTACGACCCGGTGCTCCTCCTCCCCTTCCATACAGTCTCCCCATTCTTCATTAGTCGCCTACCATAGTAATGAGTGCTGTGATTCGCTGTAGTGCTCCTGCCATGTCTCCAAGCCAACGCACACTCACAAACATATTGAAACGCAAACGAAATACTGGATTTACATTTACATTACTTGAAATTAAATAAATATTCCTACGCTCTAAAACACATTATTAAATACATAAACAAATTAAATAAACGTATATCAAAGGAATAGAAGCAAAATTAGGCCAGTAGCCTAATGTCTCTGTGATCTCCAAAGCACAGTAAATAAGTGACCAATTTCTTCATGAATAGTGTATATCAGATGTAAAATGGTTCAAATGGCTCAGAGCACTATGGGACTTAACATCTGTGGTCATCAGTCCCCTAGAACTTAGAACTACTTAAACCTAACTAACCTAAGGACATCACACACAGCCATGCCCGAGGCAGGATTCGAACCTGCGACCGTAGCGGTCACGCGGTTCCAGACTGAAGCGCCTAAACCGCACGGCTGCACCGGCCGGCTCAGATATAAACAACGACATAGAAAAATAAATATATTTATTAGCATGCTGCTACGGTTTTTCGTGTAACTGTGGAGTACTTATAGCCTGACGTGATTAATAGTAATTGGCCCCTTTGACCTCCAATAACTCATGCACTATTCAAGTTATATGCCTCTAATTCATACCAATTAACGTTTACACTAATAGCTTATATAATCAACAAAATCCGATGAACCATTTAGATTTTGGAAATTCGTATCTGGGTGTTACTTGTATAATTTGCAGTCAGATACTAATAAACTAATACAGATATTGAAAATCTGATTACACTATATGCAAATAATGATAATTTACGTATTTCCTTTTAAGGTATCATGATTCCTTTGGGTATTATTAATTTCTACAGTAACTGTGAAATGTCTGCCATTATGGTTTCACAAAGTCCGCCATCTCTGGCACTCCCGGAATAGAAATCTCCTTCATCGACACAAAGCACATTCCTGATCACAGCATCAACGTGGAATTCCTAGCCATACGATCGGCCTGGACCACGCGCTGGGCTACTCCTCTGGTTCCGGGTAACGTTCGGCACCACATGGCTTGCTGAGTGGGCCGTATGGCCACGCCACCAACTACAATCTTAGAATATTTTCAGGGCGCCACAACTCGCCCATTACCTCACAAGGGGTGGTGTCCATGGGAGGATGTATAGGAACAACGATGGGTTCTTTGGAGGAGGGGTTGGAGCTGAGGTCTCCGCTTGGGTGATTGGGAGGGTTTTTGGTGGGTGTGGCCTGGTAAAGAGTGGTGACGTACTGGATGGACTGGGAGGTAATGGGAGGCAGGCCCCTCTTGTGAGACAGTAACGCTGTGAATGGAGGTGGGGTACAGTCTTCCACCCAGGAGGGAGGCAGGAGCAGTGAGCTGCAGCAGGGGCATGAGCAGGGACCAGGGCAGGAGCAGGAGCAACACACAGGTGGGGATACATGGATGGGGAGGAGATACAAGTGGGGGGGAGGGACTGTGAGGAGGGCAGGTGGAGTAGGCGGGTTTAGCCAGAGGAAGCACTCCACAAGCAAATGGTTGGTGCAGGGGAAGGGGAGGTGTAAATGATGGTGGTAGCGGAAGTATCCATGATGGAATGCTTTGTCCACTGGCGACAGGAGTCGCCGAAGTGGGAGAGGAACTAATATGGGGTGGGGGGGGGGGCAGTGACGACGAGGACCGGGTGGCGGTGGCGAGCACTGGCTGCCTGTGGATGGAGGGGCAGACAGCAGCTTAGGCGTCAGTGAGACTGGGCGGCGGACGGATGGTGGCAGTGGCGGCAAGCATCGGTCGGCGCCTGGCGGTCGGACGGACCAACGGCAGCTGCAAAAAGCAAATGGCTCCAATCACTATGGAAATTAACAACGGCAGCTGCAGATGGCAAACGGCTGGCGGGCTGTTCCAAAAACGTTGATTGCATACTGAGAGTAGGCCAGGCTGCAAAATCTTCCGGTTTGGAAGTGAGGGGATGCAGCCCAGCAGTGCAGAGGTATGTTAACACAAGTGAACGTTGCAAGCCAATACCCAATGAAAACCAAGAGCGAAGCCCCCGCACTCGTCAACATCCGCGGAGCGAATGATGCTGTGTGCTGCGGCGCAAGGCAGCCCCGGAAGTGTGACGTCAGAAGAGAGAGAGCGAAACGTTATCGCTTCCACCTCTTATGAAATAAAAGTTAGTGAATTAACAATTAATAAAATTGGAGCCACATGACTGGCGCGCGATCAAAATTTTATTGTGCATCTAAAATGGTTATGTTTACAATTCAGGTATGCTGGCTGAGGTGACCGAGCGGTTCTAGGTGCTAGTCTGGAACCGCGTGATCGCTACGGTCGCAGGTTCGAACCCGCCTCGGGCATGGATGTGTGTGATATCCTCAGGTTATTTAGGTTTAAGTAGTTATAAGTTCTATGGGACTGATGACTTCAGAAGTTAAGTCCCATAGTGCTCAGAGCCATTTGAACAATTCGGATATGGACTATTACAAGTTGTATCTGTAAGAGGCCGTTATCAACATGTATTACAGAAACATGTTAAGCATTTACGTGAGTAAATATCCAACTTCCCTTTTCCTGTAATACTTCTCGTAAAACAAAGATCATGTGGCTCACACAGTGGTGATACAATGTTGCGATCTCTGCCACAGTTCTGACATGAGTTAAAATGGATCAAATGGCTCTGAGCACTACGGGACTACTTAAATCTAACATAAGGATATCACACGCATCCATGCCCTAAGCAGGATTCTAACCTGCAACTGTAGCAGTCGTGCCATTCTGGACTGAAACGCCTAGAACGGATCGGCAACTGCAGCTGGCTGATATAAGTTAATGATAGCTGATGAACAGAAGTGACAAACGCAGGTGACAAGAATATAAATGCAGTAAATATGGCTTTTCACTGTGCACAGTGTCGGCCGTATTATGTAAGTTCGATATATTCTCATACTCTGTAATACAAGAACTTGCCTATAAGATCAGAAACATGTTTTTTCGACGATGACTCGTCGCAAATAGGTTTGGCGTTATTTTAACACGAAAGCAAAGGTTCCATATTGTAAGACGTAGTAGTCTTCTGACCTTCATTGCTTACATATTCCGCCCTCACAATCATATTCTGCACATCAAGAGGCTTCATTCTAACCCAAAGTGGATAAGATAAAGTCACTGTTGTATGAATTCATGTAAATGATACGCAAAAAACAAGTGCGCACCAGGGTTGAGATACTCGAGGCTGGTATACACACAAACATTCAAGACACGACGGTGACAAGAGATTTTAGTTCCGGAAAGGTGGACCACATGCCGAGACGCCGGTCCCTTCAGAGGACGATTCAGCCTATCTACGTCGGATGGCGACTGCCTGTGAAACAGACAGCGTTTGCTCGAGTGAACGGGGAGAATGAACCTGTGTTTGGCTTAAAAGCAAATTCCGTTACGCTGTATGGGAGCGCCCAGCCTATGCATTCTTTACAAATGTAGCACGCAGTTTCAGAGGTTTTCACAGAGATACAGCAAACGCCAAACGCCAATGCTACAGATTTCCGGATTGGTCGCCTTAAACAAAACGTCATTCTCCCGTTTTAGAAGAGCAATGCTGATTGGCAGACGATATTCCTGATGCCTTGAGCTGAAAGAGTAATGGAAAAGATAAAAAGATATACCCCTTCATGTCTGGTGTGGAGAGGGGCCGTTCTGTTGTCGCTCTTGGAGCGAGAACACATAGCGAGAGCGTATGCGCTCATACATGTACTCAAAGAGCGAGGAACAAGTCTCTCCTCAGTACTTCACTGGGAGTGCACCTCTGTCGAGAGCAAATCAGAGTCCTTGCATTTAAGCGATGTTCACTGTGATGGCCACCACACTGATTGTGTGGTGTGAATGGACAGAGTTATAGTTAAACGCCTGTAAACGAATTTTTGAGTGGCATCGCGGTGGACTGGTTATCGGACCGGTGTACCATGCCAACAGTTAGACTAGGGGCGAACAGGAGTCCTTGACTTCATCAAGGCGTAAGGAGAGTCTGATTGACAAAGGTCAATCCAGATAGAATGAGAGTTATCTTATTTGTCAGAAACGAGCGGCGCAGACAACAGTCATCACAGCTTACAGTATTGTGCACTATAGCTCTTGCGAGCCCCATATTTCCTCCACAACAATACACTTCACTGCATTTCACACACGACAGCCTCGACCATACCTAGCAACATTCTAACAGATAATTATTCAAGTTGAGTAGGTGCAGCTCTCACCCATTCTGCCTAGTAAATAACAATCTTAAACTTTGTATGGAAATTTCATTAGCGAATCCTATCCTTAAGAGGTAACTTCACATTCCGAAAAGAACCAGGAAACAACTTGTTCAGTTCATAACTCCAAGCGCCATTGTGATTTCTCAGAATTTTTGCGAAATAAATAATAATTTTCGTTAGTTTCACGTTTTTCTTGCACTATCTAGCACTACACCAGTACCCAAGTATCCCACTAGTTACATAAGAAATTTTGTAATTTTTTGTGTCATTTCCTTACAGTGGACGACTCCAGCAGAAATTTATTGCTGAAAGTTTTTCAGGTAATTCTCTTTAGAACGTTAGGAGCGTCTGTCTGACTTCTGTAGTAGTGTGGGGGTGGAAATTGCATCTTGCTGGAGCCATGTGGTAAAGGGTACATCTCAGATTAATCCGTTGCGCAGAATGACATAATAGCACCCACACGTTCTCCACAGAAAATGGCGACCCTGCCATGATAGGTAAAATAGTTAAGCTACCAGGATAGGAAAGTGTCAGGTTAGTTTGGTACGGCAGGTCGCAACAGTAGCAGTTTGAAGAACTTTCTTTCATGTATTAAATAGCTATTTGTACAGATTGGGATCAGAATAGATACAGGTAGTGAAGAAAGCAGAATTCTAGGGAAAAGGTCGTGTGTTATTGTGTTGGAAAATCTTGCAATTTTTTTTTACGATATTTGTGTAGCTGTTAGGGCATAGGATTGTCAGGTGATAGACACAGACACAGAGTGACGCAGAGACGCAGTGTGACGCGGCATCATATATTTAGAATTAAGAAATAAAGTTTTTCTCCCTTTGCAAGCGCACAGGTGGAGATTGGAGACTGTAGCAGAGCACACGGATCATTAGCCGAGAAGTCACAACGTTGTTTTAGTTCTTGTTGGTTCAACCAACTGGTAAGTGGTCGTACAGTTTTGCAGATGTGGTTGTGGTGTGTTGAAAGAATTTCCATGTCAAGGAGAGCACAAGCCAAAAGTTACATGAGGGGGAAAATCAACTAGATACACAGCAAGTAAATGAGCTTATTGAGAATAGGACAGAAGGTGAACCTGAGAATAGGACAGACGGCGAATCGGAGAATAGGACAGTCGGGGAGCTGCAGAATCAGCAGGCTCAGTTAGACTGGGATGAAATTGAGACAGATCAGACAGATGGGAATCGAGGGGACGAGAACATCGAATTTCCAGAATATGAAATTCCTGGTAGGGCACATTCTGAGCCAGAAATAGGCAGCCCACGTAGAAAATGGCAAAGATTAGAAGCGAAACGATCACAGGAAACGCGTTTGTTTACCGCATTTTCAGGAACAGAATACTCGTCAATACAGTCAATGAACCGGCAGTTAGGTAACGTTCAAAGAGAAGTAGACAGTGAGGAATAGGGGGAACATTTAGAATACGTCGAACCTATCGTACACATTCTAAATATGCCCCAACAACAGACACAGAATTTTGCGGAGTTACGAGCGCCACGAAAAGGTTCCGTAACAGACGCAACTGTACCAGCTTTCACAAGACATACACAACAGAGAGGGCAGAATGCGGAGTTGCTTGCGCCACGTAATGGTCCAATGAGAAACGCAAGTAGTCTTCAACACAGACAGCACGGGTTATTGCAGTTATCAGACTTAGAAACGCCGCAGCATAGCCAAGTAAACTACGTAACTGACCGAGTAGAAAACAATAGATCGAGAATACATAGTTCAGAAGTTAGTGTTACAGGACAGGACGCGATCATGCAGACGTTACAAAAAATGAACGCTAGTATGACGAAACAAAATACACAGATAACAAAACAGTATCAGGAAACAGGATAATCAGAAACTGAAACAGGATAATCATGAATTGAAACAGGATAATCAGGCTATTAAGACACAGATCCAACAGGTCTAAATCCAGATGAAAGAAGGGATCGCCAGAATTGATAGTCAGATCACTCAGATAAACAAAGACGCGAAAGAATCAAGAGAAAGAATTCTGGTACTAACACAAGGTCAGCAGCAATTACGCACTGACGTGGAAAAGGTCCAATTGGACATCGTGAACGTTGACAAAAAGGTGGAACGTTTTACGAAAAAAGCAACTCGAACAGCAATACAAATTTCGGAAGAACAAGCAATTCAAAGCAAGGTCAGCCGATCAATAAAAACAAAGGTCAGTTTGAAAAGCTTCGAACTGAGTTTATACAAACTACCGAAGAAAAGATCGAGATCAATTACACCTGTAGCGAAACAACTGACACGTCAAGCATTAATTCAGTACACGCGCCATCTAAGAAAGTTCAAGTAGAACCAATGTTAGACGTAACACTCGCGCAGAAATCGAAACAGAAAACCCCGATTATGCCACAGGAGGAGACACAGTATCTAGAAAAACGGAAAACATACATTCAGCCGACACCAATCAAAGACAGGCAACTGAACCAGTAAATACAACGACACAACATAATAGCAGCACAGGTACTATACCGCGCACGACGAGAATTTTCGTTAGTTTCAGTACCCAAGTATCCCACCAGTTACATAAGAAATTTTTGTGAATTTTTGTGTCATTTCCTTACAGTGGAGGACTCCAGAAGAAATTTATTGCTGAAAGTTTTTCAGGCATTTCTCTTTAGGAGGTTAGGAGCGTCTGTCTTACTTCTGTAGTAGTGTGGGGATGGAAATTGCATCTTGCAGGAGCCACGGGGTAAAGGGTACATCTCAGATCAATGCGTTGCGCAGAATGACAGAATCGCAACCACACGCTAACAATATATATAACAACGGCTTATTTTTATGCCCTGCACTGTATGATACAAAAGATTTATTAATTTTCAGTTCAAGTTGCGCTTGAGAATGGTTGTAAAGCTTAGAACAAATGAACAGTTAACAGTAAGATTCCTAAAATTTATTTCAAAATAAATTTATGAAGGAAACTTCCAAGGTCGTGTCGAACCCATGCCCTGTCGAGTTGCTGCGCTGTGCCGGTAAAAATGAGATCCGACACGATATCACACATCAGTGCATTCAGTTTCGCCCCATTAGATGTTTGTTAACCGTACTCGACGTAATACAGTTACGTGAATCCGAGATCGTTCCTGTACTAAGCAAAATGTCAGATATGCTGGAAGGCGGACTTAGATCGTCGGATAATGTTATCTGAGATCGGTTCTAAGCCTGACGTCTGCCATCAACAAGAAAGAAAGTAATGTTCAAATGTATGTGAAATCTTATGGGACTTAATTGCCAAGGTCATCAGTCCCTAAGCTTACACACTACTTAACCTAAATTATCCTAAGGACAAACACACACACCCACGCCCGAGGAAGGAGTCGAACCTCCGCCGGGACCAGCCGCACAGTCCATGACTGCAGCGCCTTAGACCGCTCGGCTAACAACAGGATAGATATGTATGCGTATCTTAAGAGTATTGTCGCTCTTGTAACTGTTCAAACATCACATTCAGACGACTAACATAGAGAGAAACACGACAGAAAGTGAGGAACGGACAACTAAAGAAATTATCAAACTGAAAACAGGGGAGAAATAATAAAGCAAATTATTTGACATAATAGAAATAGACCGCTCCTTACAAATGAATCTGACTGCATCACTAAAAGGCTGGGGAATACCAACAGGATTATACCCATCACCACTGAGTGCTGACTGTTCATGAAATGTTTTGAGACTGCTTTTTGGCATGTGCACTTGTAACCTCCCCCTCACTTATCGACCTTAATGACAGTGAAAAATTAAACCGCGTGTACCTAATGGAAATTTGGGAAAAGCAATCGTCACCGAAGTTAATCTGTCGGTAAAGAGGGAGGAGAGGGTTACATCTAAATGAAAGGAAAAATGCAAATGAAACTGGTGGAAATTAATTTTGAAAGGGGGTAAAGTTAATGAAGAAAGTAAATGTGCGGCCGTTACGTTAACAATTAACTAGCGGTAATTAGATATTTGAGATTTGGGGGAAATTACGGTCGCCAGTCCTAAGGACAATTACTATAGTAACTGAAAAAGAAAGGTAATTACACATATAATTAGCACTAGAAGCGTGGCAACTGAAGGTTGACACGTGTAGTGTGAAAACTGAAAGTTTGTCAGAAGTAATAACTTTCGCTGCACTCTGACTTAATTTAGCAAAAGAATTAATAAAACCAGAAAACTGAAAGTTAATTTAGTGACTGAAATTAATAAGAAGCTTTCTTTCTTAAGCACATCGAAATTCAGTAAAATACGGTTAGTCTTGGACTACCTCAACAATCATTTCAAAAGCTACTTGAATCTACGCAATTTAGAAATAAGAGATTTAGCTTTGAACTTGAATTAAATGATTCTGAACAATTAACAATAGTAAGATTTAGTACGTACCAAGCTGAGCTGCAGTCACAGGTAAGCTAAAATACGGTAACTAAACTCGCACTCTTAATTTGTGCTTGCGTAATCTAAATATTGTAGCCAGCTATGAATACTTAAACTGAACTTTGAAATTAAAGCAGTGAAATGGAATGATTGTACTTTAATGCTGGCATCTGAATTTCAACGACACTCGGGTTGATTTCGGAAAAGGAAGGGACCCTGCTTGGTAATGCAATTGGGACAATGAGCAACAAAGGTTCATGCTAAGTTGCTGTAATTTTGCGAGGCAAATGGAACAATTTGAAAAGCTGAGGTCTGCCATACAGTTCTAAAACTTTACGTGCTTCCAGTCTTCCTTGTTGGTTGATTGAAGGTTTGAAGCCGTCGATCGAGGAGGTGGCGACAGTCACTCATTGTCGGCCGTCGCTGTTGCAGAAGCTGGATGTTGGCGCTCCTTCTTCTCAACACGGTCACCAGACGAAACGGGCTCTTGATGTGCGCCAGCTAATGCTTCCCGTCCGCGACACCATGTCAGAAACTATTATCGCAAGTCGAGCGCAATTACATGCTGCCAAACCCCGAAAGCGCGGCAACTCACGGGAGCTACATACAACACACCTGCTCCACTCGCTACTCCAGCCAGACTCCCTCTGCCCGCGCTCCACGCGGCAGAGTTAACACTACCAAAGATCCTACACA
Organism: Schistocerca americana; assembly: GCF_021461395.2. Taxonomy (NCBI): domain Eukaryota; kingdom Metazoa; phylum Arthropoda; class Insecta; order Orthoptera; family Acrididae; genus Schistocerca; species Schistocerca americana. The sequence goes on along the minus strand of NC_060121.1, from coordinate 740,676,000 downwards.
CTTTGATTCTTCACACGACCCATCGATGTAATCGTTCGATAGCAGTTTTCCCTAGGCAAGACCCAGCGTAAAAATACAAATAAAATTTACGAAACAAACCAATTATACATCGACATAAGTGCATAAATATATATATATACAAACAGTAAAACAATTACAATATATAAAGAGACAGAAATGTCATATCTTGAGGTAACAAAACAAGGAAAAAAAATTATAGTACAATAGATGGAAATAGGAGGATATGCATTTCCGGCGTTACACACTTTTTTCGGTCTCAGAGATTGTGAAGTATTTTACACTGAAAACACCATGTTTCATCATCTGTTACGATGCAAGATATGTAATCTGGACCCCTATCAGCCAATTCTTTCTTGTCTCTGTAGTCTTCCATTCTGCAATCGTTTCGATTGTCTGTGACTGAGTGGGACACGGAGCAAAAACAGACATTCTTCTTGTAAAAACAAAAAACAAAAAAGATTTGTCCATATTAGGCTGCACAGTTATAGTTTAATACACGAATTGGTTCATTTCGTTTCAGCATTTTAATCCATATCCGTTTGAATTTAAGCACATTACCTTATGCCTTACAGAATTACTGTCTTGAATATTTTTTCATATGTGGGTCCACAGCCTCCAATAATTTTGTCAAATAAAATATCTTCTTTTTGCCCTAATTTTCATTCAGAGTGCACAGTAACTTTTCCCAGTTGTTTTAGGGATTCAGGTGACTCCTTAGTTAACCAAGTAGGCGCACAACGATAATTTCAAAGAAGTTAAGCCACTTTTCGAACATTTTTTTCGGCTCGAACTGTCGGTGATGCTACTGCGCGCACGTCATCTTCAACGCTCTCTTTACCATAACGAAATCTTGCATACCACTTACAAACGTTTCTATGACTCATAGTTTAACTAATATAAACAGCCTCTATCATTTCAAAAGAGTCTGTGGCGGTTTTACCCAATTTTACGAAACTTAATGTTTGGGCGTTTATCGATAGCTCCTTTAAGAACAGAATTCTAAAGCGTACTGTTACACTTAACGTTATTGCAAGTAATCAGTGCTGTTAAATTTAAACTAGAAGGTTGTCAAAATACCACACTATTTAATTTATGCATCAGTTCGCAGATGGAATTGGTATTTACACGAATATAAAATTAGTCACCTTTCCTGTGGGACGGACTGTGTTATGCTTTTTATTATCTAGCATGACTAGTGATAACCTGTAAGAATGAACGGCATCTTTGAAAACAGGTGAAATTATTGTAAAATACGAAAACTAATTCACGAAACGGGACTACGATATAATTATGAATTATATCGCTCTGTGTATTACCCAGATAAAAGAAGCGGATTACACTTATTTCCAGAAACGTATAGTTTTAAATGTTATTCGTGTGTTTACCGGTTGTGCATATACTCGTAAATGTGAGGCATAAAATTTTTTGTTTGGCAGACTGTGATTCGAAAGTGTAAACTTTGTTTTCCACGAATAGTTTAAGGCGATCTGATTTTTCAGGCATTCTAGCACAACACGATTTCTTTTCCCTAAGTTTGTCTGAAGTGTTTATATTCTGTAATGCCGCCGTAAATATTCGAGAGGACTGTTGAAAGCTAAACCTGTTATAGTGCCGAAATGGTATAGCCACGTCGAGGTACTTATCATCATCGCACTACATTGTGTTACGGGGCGCTTGGAGGGCAGCCAAAGCAGTGTTCAAACACTGTAAGTGCACAGGAACAGGGCAACAGCGGCAAACTTGGTTCATAGAGGTAATGGACGCTGTGTTAAGTGCCGCGCACGGAAATCGAGTTACCCGGACTTGCACTCCATCACTTTTCCATAGCCCGACTCTGCACTCAGTGTGGCACAAGAGATACGATAATGACAGGTATAGGGTGAGTGACAGCAGAGCGAGTGGTGTCAATAAAGAAAATGGACAGGAACAATGTTTCTTATGCTAAGGCAATAAAAATTTCACTGTGATCATCCCCACGCTATTGGAAATATCACTGCATACTTACGGCGCATAAACAAATGGTACTTATAAACATAATGGAAATACATATTTCTTGTTGCTGTATTGATGTCTACAGACAAATCAACTGATTAAATTCGACAAAATACTAACACTGTTGGCTTTAGGAATTGTATTGTGACCTACCGTTTTGCTGTCGTGAAGCATAGGACATGCTCTGCACGTTCTCTTTTGTAAAATTTACATTTAAGGTTTCAGATACTTTCTGAATGATCAGATAAACCTTAGGAATAAGCACTCTTCCATACCTAGCTTCAGCAGGCAGCTAATAAATTTTTCTCCGAAAAAAAACCCAGTAAATTATGATTGTATTTTAGAATGCACCCTTTACCCTATTACAAATAAGTATCCGAATCTGCGTAAGACACTTACTGCTTCTCGAAGTCCTTCCAAGCATCGGTCTATGTGAAATTCTGTTAGTCGAACACACAACATCGTAATAGCTAAACCCTGAACACTTCTCAAGCCATCTTCATTTTCCTACTAACTCTGTTATTATATGTACTTATCATTATTACTATTATTTGCAGGATTTGTAATAGTATTCTAGTTTTATTCGTTCGTAGTCAGTATTTCTGTACCAGACAGCCTTCGATAACTTAAAACCTAGTTTGAAATCAACGTTTCACTTCTGTTGAAACCTTCAGAATTATTAATTATAATTTCATCGTTATTCGAATGAACTGTTACACAAACATTTTGTACGTATAAAGTCAAGATATGATATAGAAGTTTTAGTGGCCCAAATATTATCAGGTTAAATAAATAGGTAATTATTTCTAATTTCCATTATTACTGAATCGCCTAACAGGTATATTAATTAGGTATTAAGCGTAAAATTGCGAACTATATCCCAGTAAAACTAGGAATTGTGGTAATGGTACAGATGTATGGCCTTTCGGCCATTCACTCAAGGCTGTGGCTTCTATGGTTTCTACATTTCGATTTAAGCGTACATGTAATAGTTACACTGTTTTCTGACCTTCTGCGACATGTTAAAATCCGGGTTGTGCAGTAGTGACGCTACAAGAACCCTAGCGGGAGAAAAGGTATTCATCACCATTATAAGTAATGGACACCTACAGGATAATTTCATACGCTATATCGTCAATAAATATCGTTTACATATTCTCGACGCAACAGATGTTTCGGTTCCCAGAACAATCACTTACCTGTCATATGGCGGAAGAACCATCTCTCCTTTGTCCTGTGTCCCTAAAATAGTACCGACAACGATCAGGAAAACGTGCGCTCATGGAAACAGCGTCGACATCATAGTGTGTGGGAATATGCAAGTTGTATGACAAGAGTATCTGAATTACAATTCACTCGTTTAATTCCATCGTAAACCCATTGAAACGATATATTGTCTTCGGAGTGCTACTGGCGTCAATCAACTAGCTGCCCGTTGTTTAGCCACAGAGATGGGATTATGGGTCGAGCGTCGCGAAACAGTACAATGGAGTTAACTACCCGAGAACATTTCAATTCCACCGAAACGCTCAATACCTTCGAAATGAACAACATTTGTTTAGGTGTATACACTGGGGACAGAGTACATTCAGTTAAAGCAGATTTCTTTCTAACCTACAACACAGCTTGGGGAAGTTGCACAATTTTCCGATTTAAATTAACCTTCGTACGTTGCATCAGTAACATGTCGCATCAGGAGGGCTCCAGCAACACTTTGTAATGCGTCAAGCGATTTTCGTAGGTCACTTTTCATTCATCTTCATTTGTACCTGATATTTAATGTAATGTGAAACGTCCCCTTTGAACAATTATACACGACGGTCCTTAAACTTATACACAATATATTTTTTTTTTTTAGCGCAACGCAATCTGACTTTCAAAAATCCCTACAAAAGAATGGCCCTGACTAACATTAAACTATACCTTTCACAAATCACTTACCTCACAAAAATCTTCGCTGCTCAAGCTACTGCAATACAGCGAGCGCCACTACTGCCAGCTAAATAAAAGATTCAAACTATGGGAGGCACTAACTACTGATAGGGATGGTTAGCAAATGAAAGATATTAATAGAGAACAAACAATGTATTTACCTTGATATCATCATATATAAATATAGCAGTTCATGACAAATTTCAAAACTCCGCCATCTCTCTCCCCACATCCACCACTGCTGGCGGCTCACCTCCAACTGCGCAATGCTACGCGCTGTTCACAGCCAGCTGCCTAACACTACAATGGCGAGTATTACAACAATGCAAAGCAGCCACAGACTGCACACAGCACAGCCAGTGATTTTCATACAGAGGTGGCGTTACCATAAAAAAACCTAAACAGCCTACTTACATAGAGAAAACTTAAACAGCCTACTTACATAGAGAAACCATAAACAGCCTACTTACATAGAGAAACCATAAACAGCCTACTTACAAATGAAACTTACAGAGAACGTGCAGACACGCTTTTCGTGTTGCATAAAGCTATTACAGTGGTTGCAAGAAGCGACTGCATTTCATTTTCTGTACTCTACTACAATTAACCTAGTGCATGCAGTTATGATTTCTTTGGGTGAACTTTCAAGCTACGACTTGCTGCAGTTCATGAGACGGGACATTCAGAGTGAGACGCAGACGAAATTGAACCCCTGCTGATAAGAGACGAGGTGTTCTGAAAATCGGCTGGTGCCCGGCGCAGGTAGGGGCAGCTGGCGTCATATGCATTGTCGGCATGAAAGTGAAGCAGGCAGTCCTCGATCAACTTAAAAAGAACTTGGATTGTGTCCTCTGAGGCGGTACGTGACTGCACCGGCGACTCACAGCCTCCACAGTTCACAGCAGAACACTTCTAGATGCGCACTTGATGGCAGCCATGCACGCCATCAGCGCTCTGCTTACGCTACATTAATGAGTGTAGTGACAGTAACTGGCAGCACAGTAAGGACGAAGGGAATGTAGCGATTCAACATAATTTTCAGTTTAGCCTTCCGATGTTCGACAGTACAGTCATAGTTGCATGGATAACTTTAATTTCTCTTTCAAACCACATTATCAGTGTTACTGGTGCATAGACATTAACCATGGACCTTGCCGTTGGTGGGGAGGCTTGCGTGCCTCAGCGATACAGATAACCGTACCGTAGGTGCAACTACAACGGAGGGGTATCTGTTGAGAGGCTAGACAAAAGCGTGGTTCCTGAAGAGGGGCAGCAGCTTTTCAATAGTTGCAGGGGCTACAGTCTGGATGATTGACTGATCTGGCCTTGTAACACCAACCAAAACGGTCTTGCTGTGCTAGTACTGCTAACGGCTGAAAGAAAGGGGAAATTACAGCTTTACTGTAACAACAACAGGCAGTTTGCAGCAAATTGATGAGGAAGGGGCCGTGAAGTTTAGCGAATTCAGATTCATCACCAATTAACTTTGCCTACGATTATTTGAATTATCTTAGTTTCATGGTAATCAAGGATTTTACTTTATATCAAGTAGGTAGTGTCATGTTATGATTTTTCATTTGTACGTGCACTTAAATTTTTGTAATAGCGTCATACTTCACTCAAATCACGCTTTTGATTCACGTCTTTAGCAAGTCCTCTGCCATGATCAGTATTTTTGAATGATAACTTATGAATAACCCAACTTAAGTAACACTGGTAGTGCCGCAATCTTCTAAAGCGTTAATTTAATCAACTGGACACATTTAATCCAGCACTGATTGTTAAGGGTGGAACTGTCACAATTACTCTAGACACAGATTATTTTTCATGACGCCGAGGTTTCACAAAACACTGGTGGCAGTGCTGTAGAAGTGTCCTCAATGGACACCCTCAAACTGATGAAATCAGCAAATTTCTTCTTAGTAAAATAAAACATCTCTGGACTGATTAAAATAATCTAGGACGTTGTGCACGTATACTCATGCTTCATTTGGCCGTTGTCGGTGATTATCGTCGCTGTAGATATTGTCGCATAGAATATAGCATAGTGAAATATTGTCAAAAATTTCGGTTGAAACTTAGAAGAGAGTGCTAAATTTTTTTTTTCTTCGTGAAATATTACTCCTTCTGAGTCCACAACATATGAAGGGTTTCGAACACGATAACCTGGCATTATGCATGTTTCACTTCAAATATTTTCTAAAATAATCCAGATAGTAGCTCCACGAAGTTGGAAGTACCGAGCTTTTTTTTTCTACACATTTGCGTTTGAAAATGTTTCACCGTTGTACAGCATTAAAAATGAAACATCTCTGTCTTAGAGAGACAGAGAGAGAGAGAATGCACTGCTTGTTCTTAGTAAAATAAAAAATCTCGGGACTGATTGAAATAATCTAGGACGCTGTACACATATACTCGTGCTTAATTTGGCCGTTGTCGGTGATTATCGTCGCTGTAGATATTGTCGCATTGTAGAATGGTTTACTGATAATCATCCACGATTAAGCATTATTTGTTCCTCTTCCTGACGTAAATCGTTGTTGTAATTAGGAGTCTATATCGCCTTTCGGTACAGCTTCCCATACTTTGCGCTCAGCCAGCACCTGTATTTTACGGTGTGTTATGTTAGATCAGTCTTGTAATTTCCAGTCTGCAAAAAGTCCTCCACTTCAGCTGGTTTATCCTTTTCCCTCTTACCACGATTTCCTTTGCGTTCATTTGTTGTCTTTTACACCGTTATCTCAATAGTGCTTATCTATCAACAATTACACAGTATCTCCGTTATTCAGTCTTAATTTCTTCCTCCTTTCGCTCACTGTTAACAGCCACTTTCAATGTCTTCCTGTAGCATCTCGTTTAGTGCAGATGCAACAGGAATTTAATTTTTATACTGTCCACCGAAAGCAGAATATGGGTACGTAACTGGTGGAAATATTCCTAAAATCGCTGCATTCGACCTCTTGCAGCTGGTAGGCTCGAGAAAATGCAGTGTTTACTACAAACAAGAGCACCTTTGTTACGGCTGTTGCGCGAGTTAATACAAATGCCGTTTGCGCGGCGCTACGAACAGCACAACAGGCCGAGCGGCGAGGCCCTCGTCTTTGAGGGCAGACCTTAAATATTTATGGGGACTCAACTCGACGCGCTAAAACTGATATTAGCGGGGGCTCGTCTGGCTCCGAGGAAGCAAAACAAACGGGCAGCGGTCAGGGCTCGCCAGTTGTTTACACGGGCAGTGTGCCGTGCTATCGCCAACAGGGGAACGGTCCGAGCACGGGCGTAGCGCAACCAGCCCGCTCTCCAATGTGAACTGCAAATACGGGCTGGCCGTCAACAGACATCTCTGTATGGCCGGCTTTCCACTGGTGGAGGGACAGCTGCCTCCATCCTGCCAATAATGGAAGGTACGTTTAATTTTTAACGAATAGTATCATAAAACAAAAACCGCATAACATACAAATAAATTACCTTCACTCAGAGCAAATTCCGTTGATAATAGTCTACCTTCAGAAATGTTTACGAAACGCAGATGGTAAGAGCAGTTGAGTACGCCGGACTAAAGTTTACAAGCAGTCGTGCCCAAGAGATACATTTCACTTTTGATCGGCGTTGAATCTGTTTCTAGTGTAGAGCAAAATAAGAGACACACTTTCTTATGCGTGACCATACGAGCGCTAAGAGGGTGAAACTCCTCCTTTAAAAAATTGAGTTCATTATTCTGAATGAATACCGTTGAAATGGTAACAGATATTTTAAAAATTCGAACAAAAATGGTATGGTTTTTTAACGTACGCTACAACGGCGCTCCCAGATTTGTCGAAGAAGCCGTTTGTTTCGAAATACCCTCCCGCCCACTATTTTGTTTTTCATTTCCACATTTGACGAGCAGAGAAACCAATAGCATCGTAAATACCAAATTCAGTCGTGTATGATGGCGTGGCGATCCAAACAGTGACTCCTCCCATGAAACGGCTAATGTCCGATGTGCTTGGTGCACAAAATCAAAGCGCGTTCAGCACTCTTCTTTACCAAAGAAATCTGCTCTTCCACTCCATTACATTTCATGATTAATGTGATTTGAAGAGAAGTAATAAAATGAGCTCTAACATGGAAATTAAGCGTTTCCGGACACATGTCCACATAACATCTTTTCTTTATTTGTGTGTGAGGAATGTTTCCTGAAAGTTTGGCCATACCTTTTTGTAACACCCTGTATAGTGTGTCCCATTTGTCTTGACCGCCATAAATAATTGTTTGTCCAGATGCAAATTACAAAATGTTTCAAGCAAATGTTCTTTAGGCGTCAGGGAGTCATCAATCAGCATGATGGCCTTCGTTGTACCTTTGTTTTTTTACAAAGATATGAACAGTGGTATAACTTTTTCAAGTGCCCCCTGTATTTTTCCTTCGGTAATTCATTTCCTCTCCTAAAGACATTCAAAAATGTACCACAGTGTACCATTCACTGAAACACAACGTTATTAATTACATAACACAACATCGACGTTCACGCTCCCAGCGGTTAGTGCAAGTACTCTGGGCAATGGAACACATCCACGTGCCGACGTTGACAAAGGACAAATGTAATCATAAGTAGAATGCACACCCATCATTCGTCAACCATCGTCAGTTGAAGAGTTGTGTGAGTAGAACGTACACCAACGAACAGAAGGTAAAAATGCTACTCATCTATGGGGAATGTAAGTTAACAGAACGGTAATTGCAATGCGGTTTGCTTATGTACGGGTAAATTTAGTACAATAGTTTAGTCCTTTTAAATACTGTTGCTTAGAGTAGGCATGCAGTAAGGGCTGTCCTTCCTACAAACTGCATAGACATAACGTTTCTTTCATTGTTGTTGTTGTTGTTGTTGTCGAAGGTAGGCGAAATGCTACGTAGGCAGTGTAACTGTACAGAGAGCGATATCCTGACAAGAACCCACCTTCCCGACTGATGTTTTCTCGTCTTGTTGCGACGATTGAGGAAACTGGAAGTTTCAACCCACGACAACGCAATCGTCGTAGCCCTCGCACAGATAAAGCTGCTGAAGTTACTGTTCTCGCTTCCGTTCCTATGAATCCATATGTGAATACACGACAGCTTGAGCACGAGATTGGCATTCCCAAAACCAGTGTACATCGTATTCTGACTCGTCACCGGTTCCATCCTTACCATGTACACCTACATCAAGAATTGCACGGAACTGATTTCCAGAATCGTGTACAGTTCTGTCAGTGGGCACAGCAGCAAATCGTCGCCAACCCGAACTTCTTCTCCAATGTTCTATTTACCGATGAATGTTCCTTCTCAAACAAAGGATAGGTAAGCCGGCCGGGGTGGCCGAGAGGTTCTAGGCGCTACGGTTTGGAACAGCGCGACCGCTATGGTCGCTGGTTTGAATCCTGCCACGGGCATGGATGTGTGTAATGTCCTTAGCTTAGTTAGGTTTAAGTAGTTCTAAGTTCTAGGTGACTGATGACCTCACATGTTAAGTCCCATAGTCCTCAGAGCCATTTGAGCCAAAGGACAGGTAAATTCAAGGAACATGCATTTCGGTCCAGCGACAACCCACCTTATCTTAGACAGGTGGAACATTAGCGTCAATGGAGGGTTAACGACTGGTGTGGGATGCTTGGTACTACAATTATTGGCCCTTATTTCATTAATGGTAGTCTAAAAGGCACACCGTATGCCTACTTTCTCAGACGAATTCTTCCTCGTCTTCTGGATGAAGTGCCGCGAAGAACCAGAATGCTTATGTGGTTTCTGAAGTGTTGGCAGAAGAGCCAACACCGTGTTGCTAGAGGAAGCAGAAATGCACGCTAATAAGCTCACGTAGATTGGCGTGAGGTCTGGAACAAGGTAAAGTAATTATCCTATAAAGAAAAGAACGTAGTTCTTGGAATACTTAACTTTAATCCACGATAGGAGAACATCACTTTTGTTTAGACATTAATATAATCTCAATATAACTGGTGATGGCGCCTTGCTAGGTCGTAGCAAATGACGTAGCTAAAGGCTATGCTAACTATCGTCCCGGCAAATGAGAGCGTATTTGTCAGTGTAGCATCGCTAGCGAAGTCGGCTGTACAACTGGGGCGAGTGCTAGGACGTCTCTCTAGACCTGCCGTGTGGCGGCGCTCGGTCTTCAATCACTGACAGTGGCGACACGCTGGTCCGACGTATACTAACGAACCGATTTAAAGGCTACCACCTAGCAAGTGTGGTGTCTGGCGGTGACACCACAGTTTCAACACGATGGATGTCCACCACATAAAGCCTTGCGTGCACGTCGTGTTCTGAACAGAAGGTCAGAAGGTATCCTGCCAGATGGATTGGTCGAGGGGGAACAGTTACTTATCCTCTTAGGTCTCCTGATTTAAATCCTCTGGACGTTTTTCTTTGGGGAAGCATTAAAGACGTTGTCCATCGCGATATTCCACCAGCTCCTGAGGACATGCAGGAACGTATCGTGCTTGCTTGTAATTCTCTTCAGCAGGCAACACTGGAAGCAGGAAATAATTCTTTCATTCAACGAGTGCGCCAGTGTATCGGTGTCCTGGGTCACAACTCTGAGCACCTTCAACTCCTGGGAAATGGTGCAGGAGAGTCAAAGTCAATTTTGTGTTATGTTTTCACTTGGTTTTCATTTGTCTTCTGACAACTCCAGCAAGCTGACGAGTTTGTGATCCCAGGCTCAATGTCAATGTTGCGTTATGTCATTAATAACGTTGTGTTTCAGTGAATGGTACACTTTGATGCATTTTAGAATAGGTTTTTAGCAGAGGAAATGAATTACGGAATAAAAAATACGGGATGCCATTTAAAAAAAGTCATATCGCTGTTCATATCTTTAAAAAAAAAACAAAGTTATAACGAAGGCAATCATGCTGAATGAAGTCCCTCTTTAGGGTGGTGAAGATAAATGGGACACCCTGTATATATATATATATATATATATATATATAGGTGAGTCGCGAACTATTGCCATTCCGAAAGTATGATAGCAGCTGAGAAGTTTGTGGGACAAATGTTGCATGGAACAACAGGGGCCATAATATGACGATTTTTGGTTGCTAGGTGGGGTCGCATCAGAGATATGAAGGATGTGATAAGGAATACCACTCAATCCATGATAAGAAGATTGCAGTGCTGCATTGATACCAATGATCACCACTTCGAGCACCTTCTGTATAGCCGCTACGGTCGCAGGTTCGAATCCTGCCTCGGGCATGGATGTGTGTGATGTCCTTAGGTTAGTTAGGTTTAATTAGTTCTAAGTTCTAGGCGACTGATGACCTCAGAAGTTACGTCGCATAGTGCTCAGACCCATTTGAACCATTTTTGAACCGTCTGTATATGGACTTTCATGACACCTTTGTGATCTTCGTTGACCTTCAAAGACCTTACTGTTAAACATCGTTGGGTTCGTCTCGATAGCCGCTGTCAGAAAATAAATACCAAACTATAGCATCCCACTTAAAAAACAAAGTTTAGTTTCATATATCTGAAGCGACCCCATCTAGCAACAAAAACCAACGTCATGTTATGGCCCCCGTTGTCCCATGCAACTTTTGTCCCACAAACTTTTCAGCTCCTATCATACCTTCGGAGTTATTTATGGTGGCAATAGTTAGTGACTCACCCTATAAACAGTTGGAATTGAAGCGGACAAGTATCAGGCGTGCATATAGCGATATAGCTATATTTCTATATTATTTCTGATAGATGCATATTTGGAATACCACTTCAGTATATCTGATTGGAGTTGTTACTAACGATGTTATGAGATTTCGAAAAAGAGATGTTTTCGAAAAATCTGTGTGTACCGTTCTACACACATTAAAACCCGAATAACTTTTATTAATATTTTTGTATCTCTTACCGTTTAAACAGTGTTCATTCTGAAATATTAAACGCAGTTTTTTTCCAAGGGGGTGTTCGCTACAATAAGAACTACTGAGAAATTAAACTACAATTGAGTAGAATATAAAATTAATATCATTGTCACTTTACCACAGCACGTAAAGAAGCATGGCTCTTAAAATTTCTGTCAATAGACTGTCACGTAAACTTATGTAAACAATGTTGACGAATACAGCACTGTTTACTTGATTAACGAATTATACACGTTTACCTGCATCAGCTTCTGAAGAGCATTCGGGATATTTGCCTAAGTCATTATTATCCAGGTCATCGTCACATTTCTATAAATAGTCCCTGAAAACATTTTCCTAGAATAGACATTGCAAACGTTCTTGCTACTGGTAGCTAAGTTTCTGACACTAACCACTCTTTACAAGCACGCATCCTGACAAAGCTGCCGTTAGTGAGAAACTGAAACTAGAAACCAGTTAGCCATTTCGCAGTTTGTCGGGAACTATCAACCAATATGAGTAAAGTATATCACGTACCATGTTTTACACGCAATAAATCTCTTTCTCATCGGCTGCTCTTCCTACTGTGTACAGCGGATAACTTCAATATTTTCAGTTGTTCCATATCCAGCTGAGACTGCACATTGATGATTATACCATGTGGACTCACCAAATTGAGGATATTTTGATTCCTACATTTCACCCGCTGTTACAAATGGTCTTCTTCTTCTTCACCTCAAACAGTTGGCTTATAGCCCCTCCTGTCTTATTTAGTCTGGGTATTCTCTTTCCTAGAAATTCAAGTGGTTCAAATGGCTCTCAGCACTATGGGACTCAACTTATGACGTCATTAGTCCCCTAGAACTTAGAGCTAGTTAAACCTAACTAACCTAAGGACATCACACACATCCATGCCCGATGCAGGATTCGAACCTGCGACCGTAGCGGTCTCGCGGTTCCAGGCTGCAGCTCCTACAAACGCACGGCCACTTCGGCTGGCTTTCCTATACGTCTTTCCTATAGGTATCCATTCTTTCAATATACTTCCTCGATTTAGTTATCTCGTTTCCTATTCTTACATTCATGCATAGTATATTTAATTATTTCCTTATTCCAGAATTATTTATTTGGTCCCTTCACTTACCTCAAAAATTTCATTTCAGCTGACTGTATCCTCCTTTGGTCTTTCGTAGTTATTGCCCTGTTCTCACTTCCATATGTGACCATAGTTCTTGCGATTACTTTGTAGAGTTTTGTCTTCGTGTCTTTCTTCGTTTTATTGTTTAATGTTTTACGTACAGTGTCCCATACCATTTGTAACTTATTTAAATTATTGCAGATATTATTATATTCATAAGACGCATCACATCCTAATAGCTGAAAGTGAGATACCTATCAACTGATTTTACATTAAGTATATTTTAGAATGTACTGGGGATTTTTCTTTACAAGTCATACATTGATTTTATTTTCTGATATTTTCAAGTCATAGAGTTTACCTGTTTAGCCCAGATAGTAGAAAACGAATTCCAAATGTCCGTAAATTTTGATAAATTATTTAGTAATTAGAAAAAAGTATTTAAATGGTCCCAGACATTTTCTATGGGTTTAAGATTGGGTGACATAGCGGGTCAGTCGGGCTGCGAAGGGGTTCCTGAGGGTTTTTCTGTCCCAAAACGCATACGTGGAACATGGTTGTTGCCGTCCAGGGAGCGTCGATAGCGTAGTCATTATGAAGCGTAGAAGAAATACAACATGATCACCAAGGACGTTGAATAAAACATCCTGATTAATGTTCACTATAATTATATGAAACGTACAAAACACTGTAGACAATCACAGATGTAATCCTGACCTGAAGTACATCCTCGACACACCATCACCTTACAGCACTGTCGGTACACTCGACACTTTCATCGCTCGAAAAGACACAAAATCGCGACTGGTTGAACTACACCACATACCTCCAGTCTGCTGCTGCATGCTTTCTCTGCTGTTTGTCTCACTGAAGATTTATGGCCACATGTGTCAGTGAGGGCAATACCCTTTTGCAAGATGTCCGACTCTAAATGTCTATTGTAGACAGTTTCTTGCACTATGTTTTTTGGGTACTGGTTGAGGAAGACCTGCATTCACTGACTACAGAAATTTCTGTTTGGTATCAAACCAACTGTCAATGATAACGGTTGACACTCATCTGCGGTCCATTTGAACTACCCATCCACAACCGACCGGTGCACCAACTCGTTCGTCGACGCCTCTGTGTGCGGGCCATGGCGACTACTGGACGGACCGACAGACACTACCTGCCTGCACAGTTCGAGTGTGGGCTGGCAGGTGGCTGTCGGAGCAAGCAGGAAGAATCTTGCCGTTAAACCGACGCTCGTAGACTATGGACTTGCCTCACAGGCAAATGGGTCGACGCACACCCACTTGGCAGGGGGGAGATCGGAAGACTGGTCGGCCTGTGTATGGGGCCCTTTCTTTCTACGACCATTGTCAATACATCGTGTCACGTAGCTGTGAGTAAACTTATGGACGTGTTACGTAGACTGCGCTGATGCACTAATAAATGCTAGAACTTTATTCAAGTTATGCTTATTGGTACTACCAAACAAGATAACTCTTCTTTGCCATTCTGTCACCCCGCCCCATCGACTTTTAGATCGACTTTTAGTCTTCAGTCTTGTGACTGGTTTTGTTGGAGCCCATGATGAATTCCTCTTTTCTGCCTACCTCTTCATCTTATTAGTTCGTTTATTTGATCCATGTAGACTAATCTCTGTCTTGCCCTGCACTTTTTCTATACTCTACAGCTTCCCCTGATAACCGTGGTACAAAGGGAGGAAAATGATTGGCTTTTAACATTCGTTCGTACATCAGGGTCATTAGAGATGGAGAAAAATCTGAGACTGTTTCAAGGATGGGGAGGGTTATTAACAATGACCTTGCAAAAGAGTCATCAAAGCATTGGCCTAAGCAAAGAAGGGATTTGTGAAAAACCTACATCTGGATGCCGGAAATGATTTTGAACTGTTGTTCATCCCGAATGGAAGTGGAGAATGCTAATCACTGCGGCACCATGTTCAGTTAGTACCATGAAGATTACTTTTTCTTAGCACAAGTCCTACCATCCTGTCCCTTCTTGAGGCAAGTGTTTTCCACATGTGCCATTCTTCGCCGATTCTGTGGAAAACCCTGTTATTCCTGAAGGATCCTCCTGATTTTCAACATTCAATAGCACCACAACCCCTACTCTTCGACTCTCCTCTGTTCCAGTTTCGCTACTTTCCATGTTCCTCTACCAGACAATGCTTTGCTCCAAACGTACATGTTCAGAAATTCTCCCTCAAATTATGAACTATGTTTGATACAAATAGACTTTTGTCCAGGAATGCCCTTTTTGCCTGTTCTAGCCTGCTTTTTATGTCCTGGTTGCTTTGTCCATCTTATTTTTCTTCCGGTGTAGCAGAACTAATGCTAACATCATCTGTAACCTTATTTTTGACACTCCTATTTTCTTTGATCTTTCTTCACTTTGCTATCAGTGCATATTCTATGCTCAGTACATTATTCACTCCATTTAGCAGATCCTATACTTCTACCTCACTTCTCCTGAGATAGAAATGACATCTTGTTGCACCGATTCTGTACAACCTGAAAGTCACCCAAAGTTCAAAACAAGAAGCACTGTCACTTAAAATGTTTACTAACTTACTGTTTCAATGAACAAACCTGAGCTGATGCCTGAATCGAAAAAGGATTGAAAATACTTCTGAAAATGTAAGCATCTTCTCCAAGCTCCCTGATTCAAACAACAAAATTTGTTAATTCCTAGCAAGAACTTATCTAAAGTCCATGTCCAGCACTGGATATAAAGATTTGTTTATATTCAATAAACACCGCTGAAAACTTCCCCGCCGGCCGGGGTGGCCGAGCAATTCTAGGCGCTACAGTCTGGGACCGCGCGACCGCTACAGTCGCAGGTTCGAATCCTGCTTCGGGCATGGATGTGTGTAATGTCCTTGGGTTAGTTAAGTTTAAGTAGTTCTAAGTTCTAGGGGACTGATGACCTCAGATGTTAAGTCCCATAGTGCTCAGAGCCATTTGAACCATTTTTGAAAACTTCCCCAAGTCCGGAAGTGTCATGCAGAGCTTGACCTGTCCCCAGATGCAAGACGTCAGAGGCAGATGGCGATGGCAGGGAGTGGCTGACAGAGTGGCAAATGATGGACCTGGTGGAAGCAGCGGTGGCGACTTCAGAGATAAGCATGAGTCTTAAGTGAGTAGATGAACAGACAGTTGTGACCAGAGCACAATCATAAATCCTGGCTGCACGGATGACTACAACTTTTTACTGGATGGTTCCCTTGTCGGTGGATGCATATTGTATTCCTCTCAGAGCACAACGCTGGCTGGTAGTTGCATCGATTGCTGGCTTGGTGTGGCCTCAAGTATCACCCTCTGGCAGCCCATCGGCTGACCCCTTCCAGAATGAGATTTTCACTCTGCAGCGGAGTGTGCGCTGATATGAAACTTCCTGGCAGATTAAAACTGTGTGCCCGACCGAGACTCGAACTCGGGACCTTTGCCTTTCGCGGGCAAGTTTCATATCAGCGCACACTCCGCTGCAGAGTGAACATCTCATTCTGGAAACATCCCCCAGGCTGTGGCTAAGCCATGTCTCCGCTATATCCTTTCTTTCAGGAGTGCTAGTTCTGCAAGGTTCGCAGGAGAGCTTCTGTAAAGTTTGGAAGGTAGGAGACGAGATACTGGCAGAAGTAAAGCTGTAAGCACCGGGCGTGAGTCGTGCTTCGGTAGCTCAGATGGTAGAGCACTTGCCCGCGAAAGGCAAAGTTCCCGAGTTCGAGTCTCGGTCGGGCACACAGTTTTAATCTGCCAGGAAGTTTCGGCTGACCCCTTGTTGCGATTCGAAGGCCGGCTACTAGTACTGCAGGGTCGCATGTGTTTAAATACTGCAGTACAGGGACAGTCATTTGCAGGTGCCTTTTGGAGAGTATGCGACAGCATTGATTTGTTCCCCTCCCCACCAGGATGGAGGTGTAGAAGAAGCGGCAGGTGTTAGAGTCCTCGACAACATCCATACTCTCTGACCCGGGGGAGCAAGAGCGTGTCTGTGGATCGATGTCCATTAACACAACTACTTGGGGCTCTGGGAACCATTGGCATGCCTCCTCCAAGGAGCAGGTCGCTGGTTGCAGGTGCTAAAGGAGGTTCTGGAACACATGCTGGAGGCTAATTGTTCCTTAGTCATGGGGCGTCTTTTCTCCGATGAAGCTGATGGATGTGCCTACGGTGCCTGGACCCACTGACACATTCAATCTCAAACACTGCACAGCCCAGAAGGAGCTGAATAGTGTCTGAGGTACACCTTGAACTATCATTGGTGTACACATTGGCCCAGACAGGATCCCGTGTAGCTTAATAATGAGGCAAAGGGTTCGAGTGCGGAGTTGTTTGAAGCACAACTTTGACTGAGGGAGACAACCATGTAGGCATTCCGTGGGAGAAAGAAGTCATGGGATTTGCTCCAGTAGCAAGATAAGAATAAGAACAACGAATCTGTAACTGAATGATGTTGACAGAGTTTGGCCATCTGGGTTCTAAAATCTGAACGAAAACTTCAGCAAGACCATTACATATCGAATGGAAGGAAGATATGTGTATCAAGGAAATTCCGTTAGCACTCCAAACCTCTTTGAAATGTACATATGTAAGCTGCAGGCCATTGTCAGTCACAATGGTTACAGAATTCCTTCAATGAAAACCTTAATGCCAATGTCTGAATAGTAGAGTCAGGAGGAATGCTGGATCTGGCGTCGATCATTATCAATCTCGAGAACACCATTAAAGGCCAAGCAAAATTGGTACAATAAAGATGTATCCTGGACCGTGAGGTGGAGGGTTAGGCCTAGGAAAATATCTGCTCACCAGGGAGGCTTGTTGCCACTGGCAGGTCGTGCATACTGGGACGTAGGTAGACATGGCTGAATCCATCTCACTCCAATACATATGATTTTGGACCAGCTGGTTGGTATGGAGAACCATCCCCATGGTCCTGGGTTGGAGCATCAAGGAGATAGCCCGCAATGACCACCTGTGGGTGGTAATTGCCCCTTACAGCATCAGAATCCAGGTAGTGTGTGGCTCCAGATGGACGGGAGGTCAGGATTCTGCAGTAGTTTCTGGTTTGCTAGCCACCCATAAATAACACGTCTCAATGCTTCTCTGAGAACTGGAACCTGAGCCACGTGCCGATTCACAAGGGTGGAATCCAATGGCAGTTTAGTGACAGTTTCTTACGCTGCTGTGTCTTGGTGAAAACAAAACGTCGTCAGCAACATCGAATGCAAGATCCACATCGGGGATCGGGTGGGAAAAAAGTCTGCGTTAGTCTCTTGACCTGACAATCGGAACATATTGTAAGAACAGCTGGACAAGAAGAGGGCCCATCTCTGTAAGGCCAAGCTGTCACTGGAGGTACTGTTGCCTAAACCAAAAAAAGGACGTGAAACGATTTTTCATCGATAGGTAGAGCGGCCATACACTTAGGCATGACACGTCTGGATGCCCAAAATTATCGCAAGGGCTTAATTTTCAATTTGTCTGTAGTTATTCAGAACATGGCTGAACGTCTTGAATACAAATAAAATACGGTATTCTACACATTTTGACGATATAAAACAGCACAGCCTGTAGTTGGATGCTTACACTTCCAGGACCAATAGCCTGGGTGGATGGTGGACGACAGGACACACTGGCTTAGGGAGAGCCTGCGTAAAGCTTTGGAAACCCCTCTTGCGTGGATCTGACCACTTACAGGGGACGCTCTTTCTGGGAAGTCATGCACTGACTCTGCCACTGCCACTGGATGTGGGGTAAAACGGCGTTATAATCAGAACTGTCCCAAAATTTACTTCAGTTGGACGTCATTACTGAGAATCGGCAAATTCTGGACCTCTTTGACCTAATTAGGCATGGGGCACTTCCTTGAGGCACTAAAGTACGGCGTACATATTCAGTTTGCTGGACATAGAATTGACGCTTATCAAGGTTGCAATGCAGGTTTACGTTCTGGAATACCGAAAATAAAGCCTCAGATAGTGGTGATTAGAACATTGGCAGCATTCCCTGTAAGCAAGACATTGTCAATGTAATTTGCAGTGCAAGGGAATGGCTAGATGATTTTTCCAGATACACTTAAAAGTGACCCACACACTTGCAATGCCAAACGGTAAGCAGCTGTAACGAAAAAGACCAAAGGGGGTGTTAGTCACCAACTGTTCCTTAGATGCATCATTGAGCGGTAGTTGAAGATGCACGCCTTTCAGGTCGATCTTTACAAACACCTTCCCCCTGCGAGGTGTTTCATAATATCCTCCATTTGCAGTATGGGGTACAAGTCCAAAACCACCTGGGAATTGATGGTAACCTTACAATCACTACAGACACACAGCGCTCCATTAGGTTTTTACACCAAGACTGTGGGTGTGGCCCGTCTACTGTTTGGAACCAGTGGAAGGTCCCTGTCCTCTGGGAGGCATTGGCGTTATTCACGGTGCCAGTCCCAGGGTACAGGCTTTGTACAACTTAGAAATCGCATGAGGAAGCATGGTATACGAGCTTCAGAGTCGTTGAGCCCATAACGGTGGCCGAGAATATAATGGGGAATTTCTCAATGAAACTACTGCCTTGATGCTGCTGACTCACTACATGAACTTCCAGTGGTGCAGCATGTACTGCGAGTCCTAGAGTGTGAAACAGGACCAACACAAGCAGGTTACATGCACCACAGGGCGGAAACCATCAGGATTCGAGTTGTGCTAGAGGTAGCCCCATACTATACACTTCTGTGGATATCCCCATTGACAGAAACCACATTATTGCTAAAACTACAGGGAGGTCAGGGGAAATGACAGAGAGAGGCACCCATACCTGCTCGTTTGTGTCCCAGTAGATAATGGTGACTGTCAAAACTGTGTCTATCTGCATGGTGACATGAACTGAGCTGCACGTCTAATCCCATCCAGGTCATGGAAGATGTGAGGACAGGCTCAATATACGGTAATGTCCACCTTGTCGAGTTTGGCCTAGCACAGATCCTGTTTGTGCTGCTCAGCCTGTGTATAGTCCAATGACATAGACGTGGGAGAGATACTTCAGTCCTATGTCCCATTTTGCCACAAGCTGCCAATTTTTTATCTATGGGACTTAACTTCTGAGGTCATCAGTTCCCTAGAACTTAGAACTACTTAAACCTAACTATCCTAAGGACATCACACACATCCATGCCCGAGCCAGAAGTCGAACCTGCGACTGTAGTGGTCGCGCGGTTCCAGACTGTAGGGCCTAGAACTGCTCGGCCACTCTGGCCGGCCTGCCCACTTTGTCCGACAGAAATGACACGGCTGGTAGGGGTGGTGAACGAAGCACTGTGTGCATTAGAATGGGATACTGATGATGGCTGCTGGGGGGGGGGGGGCTTTGATGCTGGGGTGTGTAGCCAGGCGGAGCAGGCCACCTGACAAACGCTGTGGTTGGGTCATTCATAGCTGCTGAGGACAGGGAGGAATGCATACAGTGAAGGGTTTTTGAGTTTGGGAAGATCATGGCGGAGTTGTTCGTAAGGCACTGACTCATTACATGAACTTTCAGTGATGCATCATGTACTGCGAGTCCCAGAGTGTGAAACAGGACCAACACAAGCAGGTTACAGGCACCACAGGGCACCTGACAGCTGGGACTAAACACTGGAACAAGAGTATCTGAACATCCAGAAAAAGCGTTGAAAATGAGCAGTTCATTTGTAGTGTGTTTCTGAGACTAGCTTCTGCCCACTAAAAAACACTGACGCCGAGGCTAGCCTTCAATGTGGCATATGAGAGGGGCTGATGCGCAGCTGTGGCGTGAAGCCTCCTGATGAGTTGAAACACCGATGGGCCAGTATGAGCTAATAGAATGGCGTGATGCTGCCCACCTGTATATGCAGAAATGCTGTTCAGGCCAATGAGGCTAGGGCTCTACCTCTGGTAGAAGGGCTGGAAGGACAGAGGCTACTGGTAGATATTGCACACTGACAAGTCGGTTTGCAAGAGCTGGACTGAAACAGGAGTGGTGGACTGGTCGATGGCCTCCAGCCGTATCGCCACCCTCTCAATGGCTTGCTGCATTTTCCGAGGGAAACAGAGCAGCAAATGAATGCTTTCTGGTCAAGACGCTCCCATCACGGTTTTTAGTCTTTCAAAATTAAGAACAGGAAGAACTGTCACTTAACACATTTATTAACTTACATTTTGAAAGGAGTTTAAATAAAATTAAGCTGTTGCTTGACTCGAAAAAGGAAGCAAACTTCTTCTGAATATTCAACAAATAGTTAACACCTTTTTGAAGCGTCCAGGTCCAAGAAACAAAATGCCTCAGTTCCTAGCAGGAAACTCGAACAACACTGGGACAGAAAAAAGAAACAAGCACCCTGACAGGTAATATGTCCTACCTTGAAATCTGTGCACAGCATTGGGTATGAAAATTTATCTAACTTTAACAGTCCACTGAAAACTTCTCCAAGTTCGAAAGTGTAGTGCTGAGCAGGACCTCTCCGCAGAAGCGCAACGTCGTTAGACGGAAGACGACGGCTGCGAGCAATGGACAAGGCGACTAGCAGCTGACAGGGCAGCGTCAGCGACGACGACTTCGTAGATTTGCACCACTGGATGGATGAATTGCCCGTTGAGGCCGAGCACAATCATTATTCCTGACCGCGCAGATGACTACAACTTCCTTATTGAACGGATGTTGATGGATGTGTAACGCAGTCTTACCGGCGAAGGCGGCTAGCTGGTGCGCGCGTCGTTTGCTGACTAGGTGTGGCCGCTGGTATCAACCCGCTGACGGTCCGCCCGCCGACCTCTCGTTGCAGTCCAGATGTGGCTGGTACTGTTGAGTGGCTAAAGCTTACATTCCACGACTCGGCTGTCGGCTGTCGCCGCAGCATAAACGATAGGCACATTTACGCCACCTCACCGCGATGGCTTGCTGCAGCGGTAGTGGGTCACATGACCACCTGGTAGCAATTGTACACAGTCTTCATCAACCATGTGTCCAATCTACTGTTTTAGGGCGATGAGCAATATTTAGTCTTGTGAGATTAGTAGTCGTACCGTGGAGATAACAAGCTCGTAGATCTTACCTCAGTATCAAAGAGGAATTTTGCGACTGTAACATTTGAGCAGTTGGGAATAGTTCGTATTGATATCGGTAGAGAATGTGACGGATTACCAACAGAACTCAATAGCATGGAGCTTGAAAGATACAAACTACGAATGACGGACATTCAGATAGCAGTGAAATGACGTCTTCCTTCTGCAGAGTCGCAGAAGGTGAATACGAAAAATTTCGGTCAATGGTTACATTTCTCATTAAGAATGTCTCAGCAATCACACTGTTCGTACCACTAAGATTCCCTGTTGGACCAGGTAAAAACACAACTCGAACAACGCCATTATGTTGCAGAGGATTGCAACTCTTATGATTTACTTCTCTAGTATTTTAATATCCTGTTACTTCTACCTCTAAACTGCTTACCTGATGCTGACTAGTTACAATTCTATACTTATAATGACGTCATTTACGTGACTTGAAACGGGCCGCTGTGTTCGAGCGGTTCATGGCGCTTCAGTTCGGAACCACGTGGCTGCTACGGTCGCAGGTTCGAATCCTGCCTAGGGCATGGATGTGTGTAATGTCCTTAGGTTAGTTAAGTTTAAGTAGTTCTAAGTTCTAGGGGACTGATGACCTCAGACGTTAAGTCCCATAGTGCTCAGAGCCATTTGAACCATTTTTGAAAACTTCCCCAAGTCCGGAAGTGTCATGCAGAGCTTGACCTGTCCCCAGATGCAAGACGTCAGAGGCAGATGGCGATGGCAGGGAGTGGCTGACAGAGTGGCAAATGATGGACCTGGTGGAAGCAGCGGTGGCGACTTCAGAGATAAGCATGAGTCTTAAGTGAGTAGATGAACAGACAGTTGTGACCAGAGCACAGTCATAAATCCTGGCTGCACGGATGACTACAACTTTTTACTGGATGGTTCCCTTGTCGGTGGATGCATATTGTATTCCTCTCAGAGCACAACGCTGGCTGGTAGTTGCATCGATTGCTGGCTTGGTGTGGCCTCAAGTATCACCCTCTGGCAGCCCATCGGCTGACCCCTTGTTGCGATTCGAAGGCCGGCTACTAGTACTGCAGGGTCGCATGTGTTTAAATACTGCAGTACAGGGACAGTCATTTGCAGGTGCCTTTTGGAGAGTATGCGACAGCATTGATTTGTTCCCCTCCCCACCAGGATGGAGGTGTAGAAGAAGCGGCAGGTGTTAGAGTCCTCGACAACATCCATACTCTCTGACCCGGGGGAGCAAGAGCGTGTCTGTGGATCGATGTCCATTAACACAACTACTTGGGGCTCTGGGAACCATTGGCATGCCTCCTCCAAGGAGCAGGTCGCTGGTTGCAGGTGCTAAAGGAGGTTCTGGAACACATGCTGGAGGCTAATTGTTCCTTAGTCATGGGGCGTCTTTTCTCCGATGAAGCTGATGGATGTGCCTACGGTGCCTGGACCCACTGACACATTCAATCTCAAACACTGCACAGCCCAGAAGGAGCTGAATAGTGTCTGAGGTACACCTTGAACTATCATTGGTGTACACATTGGCCCAGACAGGATCCCGTGTAGCTTAATAATGAGGCAAAGGGTTCGAGTGCGGAGTTGTTTGAAGCACAACTTTGACTGAGGGAGACAACCATGTAGGCATTCCGTGGGAGAAAGAAGTCATGGGATTTGCTCCAGTAGCAAGATAAGAATAAGAACAATGAATCTGTAACTGAATGATGTTGACAGAGTTTGGCCATCTGGGTTCTAAAATCTGAACGAAAACTTCAGCAAGACCATTACATATCGAATGGAAGGAAGATATGTGTATCAAGGAAATTCCGTTAACACTCCAAACCTCTTTGAAATGTACATATGTAAGCTGCAGGCCATTGTCAGTCACAATGGTTACAGAATTCCTTCAATGAAAACCTTAATGCCAATGTCTGAATAGTAGAGTCAGGAGGAATGCTGGATCTGGCGTCGGTCACTATCAATCTCGAGAACACCATTAAAGGCCAAGCAAAATTGGTACAATAAAGATGTATCCTGGACCGTGAGGTGGAGGGGTAGGCCTAGGAAAATATCTGCTCACCAGGGAGGCTTGTTGCCACTGGCAGGTCGTGCATACTGGGACGTAGGTAGACATGGCTGAATCCATCTCACTCCAATACATATGATTTTGGACCAGCTGGTTGGTATGGAGAACCATCCCCATGGTCCTGGGTTGGAGCATCAAGGAGATAGCCCGCAATGACCACCTGTGGGTGGCCATTGCCCCTTACAGCATCAGAATCCAGGTAGTGTGTGGCTCCAGATGGACTGGAGGTCAGGATTCTGCAGTAGTTTCTGGTTTGCTAGCCACCCATAAATAACACGTCTCAATGCTTCTCTGAGAACTGGAACCTGAGCCACGTGCCGATTCACAAGGGTGGAATCCAATGGCAGTTTAGTGACAGTTTCTTACGCTACTGTGTCTTGGTGAAAACAAAACGTCGTCAGCAACATCGAATGCAAGATCCACATCGGGGATCGGGTGGGAAAAAAGTCTGCGTTAGTCTCTTGACCTGACAATCGGAACATGTTGTAAGAACAGCTGGACAAGAAGAGGGCCCATCTCTGTAAGGCCAAGCTGTTACTGGAGGTACTGTTGCCTAAACCAAAAAAAGGACGTGAAACGATTTTTCATCGATAGGTAGAGCGGCCATACACTTAGGCATGACACGTCTGGTTGCCCAAAATTATCGCAAGGGCTTAATTTTCAATTTGTCTGTAGTTATTCAGAACATGGCTGAACGTCTTGAATACAAATAAAATACGGTATTCTACACTTTTGACGATATAAAACAGCACAGCCTGTAGTTGGATGCTTACACTTCCAGGACCAATAGCCTGGGTGGATGGTGGACGACAGGACACACTGGCTTAGGGAGAGGATGCGTAAAGCTTTGGAAACCCCTATTGCGTGGATCTGACCACTTACAGGGGACGCTCTTTCTGGGAAGTCATGCACTGACTCTGCCACTGCCACTGGATGTGGGGTAAAACGGCGTTATAATCAGAACTGTCCCAAAATTTACTTCAGTTGGACGTCATTACTGAGAATCGGCAAATTCTGGACCTCTTTGACGTAATTAGGCATGGGGCACTTCCTTGAGGCACTAAAGTACGGCGTACATATTCAGATTGCTGGACATAGAATTGACGCTTATCAAGGTTGCAATGCAGGTTTACGTTCTGGAATACCGAAAACAAAGCCTCAGATAGTGGTGATTAGAACATTGGCAGCTTTCCCTGTAAGCAAGACATTGTCAATGTAATTTGCAGTGCAAGGGAATGGCTAGATGATTTTTCCAGATACACTTAAAAGTGACCCACACACTTGCAATGCCAAACGGTAAGCAGCTGTAACGAAAAAGACCAAAGGGGGTGTTAGTCACCAACTGTTCCTTAGATGCATCATTGAGCGGTAGTTGAAGATGCACGCCTTTCAGGTCGATCTTTACAAACACCTTCCCCCTGCGAGGTGTTTCATAATATCCTCCATTTGCAGTATGGGGTGCAAGTCCAAAACCACCTGGGAATTGATGGTAACCTTACAATCACTACAGACACACAGCGCTCCATTAGGTTTTTACACCAAGACTGTGGGTGTGGCCCGTCTACTGTTTGGAACCAGTGGAAGGTCCCTGTCCTCTGGGAGGCATTGGCGTTATTCACGGTGCCAGTCCCAGGGTACAGGCTTTGTACAACTTAGAAATCGCATGAGGAAGCATGGTATACGGGCTTCAAAGTCGTTGAGCCCATAACGGTGGCCGAGAATATAATGGGGAATTTCTCAATGAAACTACTGCCTTGATGCTGCTGACTCACTACATGAACTTCCAGTGGTGCAGCATGTACTGCGAGTCCTAGAGTGTGAAACAGGACCAACACAAGCAGGTTACATGCACCACAGGGCGGAAACCATCAGGATTCGAGTTGTGCTAGAGGTAGCCCCATACTATACACTTCTGTGGATATCCCCACTGACAGAAACCACATTATTGCTAAAACTACAGGGAGGTCAGGGGAAATGACAGAGAGAGGCACCCATACCTGCTCGTTTGTGTCCCAGTAGATAATGGTGACTGTCAAAACTGTGTCTATCTGCATGGTGACATGAACTGAGCTGCACGTCTAATCCCATCCAGGTCATGGAAGATGTGAGGACAGGCTCAATATACGGTAATGTCCACCTTGTCGAGTTTGGCCTAGCACAGATCCTGTTTGTGCTGCTCAGCCTGTGTATAGTCCAATGACATAGACGTGGGAGAGATACTTCAGTCCTATGTCCCATTTTGCCACAAGCTGCCAATTTTTTATCTATGGGACTTAACTTCTGAGGTCATCAGTTCCCTAGAACTTAGAACTACTTAAACCTAACTATCCTAAGGACATCACACACATCCATGCCCGAGCCAGAAGTCGAACCTGCGACTGTAGTGGTCGCGCGGTTCCAGACTGTAGGGCCTAGAACTGCTCGGCTACTCTGGCCGGCCTGCCCACTTTGTCTGACAGAAATGACACGGCTGGTAGGGGTGGTGAACGAAGCACTGTGTGCATTAGAATGGGATACTGATGATGGCTGCTGGGGGGGGGGGGCTTTGATGCTGGGGTGTGTAGCCAGGCGGAGCAGGCCACCTGACAAACGCTGTGGTTGGGTCATTCATAGCTGCTGAGGACAGGGAGGAATGCATACAGTGAAGGGTTTTTGAGTTTGGGAAGATCATGGCGGAGTTGTTCGTAAGGCACTGACTCATTACATGAACTTTCAGTGATGCATCATGTACTGCGAGTCCCAGAGTGTGAAACAGGACCAACACAAGCAGGTTACAGGCACCACAGGGCACCTGACAGCTGGGACTAAACACTGGAACAAGAGTATCTGAACATCCAGAAAAAGCGTTGAAAATGAGCAGTTCATTTGTAGTGTGTTTCTGAGACTAGCTTCTGCCCACTAAAAAACACTGACGCCGAGGCTAGCCTTCAATGTGGCATATGAGAGGGGCTGATGCGCAGCTGTGGCGTGAAGCCTCCTGATGAGTTGAAACACCGATGGGCCAGTATGAGCTAATAGAATGGCGTGATGCTGCCCACCTGTATATGCAGAAATGCTGTTCAGGCCAATGAGGCTAGGGCTCTACCTCTGGTAGAAGGGCTGGAAGGACAGAGGCTACTGGTAGATATTGCACACTGACAAGTCGGTTTGCAAGAGCTGGACTGAAACAGGAGTGGTGGACTGGTCGATGGCCTCCAGCCGTATCGCCACCCTCTCAATGGCTTGCTGCATTTTCCGAGGGAAACAGAGCAGCAAATGAATGCTTTCTGGTCAAGACGCTCCCATCACGGTTTTTAGTCTTTCAAAACTAAGAACAGGAAGAACTGTCACTTAACACATTTATTAACTTACATTTTGAAAGGAGTTTAAATAAAATTAAGCTGTTGCTTGACTCGAAAAAGGAAGCAAACTTCTTCTGAATATTCAACAAATAGTTAACACCTTTTTGAAGCGTCCAGGTCCAAGAAACAAAATGCCTCAGTTCCTAGCAGGAAACTCGAACAACACTGGGACAGGAAAAAGAAACAAGCACCCTGACAGGTAATATGTCCTACCTTGAAATCTGCGCACAGCATTGGGTATGAAAATTTATCTAACTTTAACAGTCCACTGAAAACTTCTCCAAGTTCGAAAGTGTAGTGCTGAGCAGGACCTCTCCGCAGAAGCGCAACGTCGTTAGACGGAAGACGACGGCTGCGAGCAATGGACAAGGCGACTAGCAGCTGACAGGGCAGCGTCAGCGACGACGACTTCGTAGATTTGCACCACTGGATGGATGAATTGCCCGTTGAGGCCGAGCACAATCATTATTCCTGACCGCGCAGATGACTACAACTTCCTTATTGAACGGATGTTGATGGATGTGTAACGCAGTCTTACCGGCGAAGGCGGCTAGCTGGTGCGCGCGTCGTTTGCTGACTAGGTGTGGCCGCTGGTATCAACCCGCTGACGGTCCGCCCGCCGACCTCTCGTTGCAGTCCAGATGTGGCTGGTACTGTTGAGTGGCTAAAGCTTACATTCCACGACTCGGCTGTCGGCTGTCGCCGCAGCATAAACGATAGGCACATTTACGCCACCTCACCGCGATGGCTTGCTGCAGCGGTAGTGGGTCACATGACCACCTGGTAGCAATTGTACACAGTCTTCATCAACCATGTGTCCAATCTACTGTTTTAGGGCGATGAGCAATATTTAGTCTTGTGAGATTAGTAGTCGTACCGTGGAGATAACAAGCTCGTAGATCTTACCTCAGTATCAAAGAGGAATTTTGCGACTGTAACATTTGAGCAGTTGGGAATAGTTCGTATTGATATCGGTAGAGAATGTGACGGATTACCAACAGAACTCAATAGCATGGAGCTTGAAAGATACAAACTACGAATGACGGACATTCAGATAGCAGTGAAATGACGTCTTCCTTCTGCAGAGTCGCAGAAGGTGAATACGAAAAATTTCGGTCAATGGTTACATTTCTCATTAAGAATGTCTCAGCAATCACACTGTTCATACCACTAAGATTCCCTGTTGGACCAGGTAAAAACACAACTCGAACAACGCCATTATGTTGCAGAGGATTGCAACTCTTATGATTTACTTTTCTAGTATTTTAATATCCTGTTACTTCTACTTCTAAACTGCTTACCTGATGCTGACTAGTTACAATTCTATACTTATAATGACGTCATTTACGTGACTTGAAACGGGCCGCTGTGTTCGAGCGGTTCATGGCGCTTCAGTCCGGAACCACGTGGCTGCTACGGTCGCAGGTTCGAATCCTGCCTAGGGCATGGATGTGTGTGATGTCCTTAGGTTAGTTAGGTTTAAGTAGTTCTATGTCTATGGGACTGATGACCTCAGATAGTATGTCCCATAGTGCTGAGAGCCATTTGAACCATTTCGTGACTTGAAGCTGAACTTATAACAAAAAAGATATATGATTGTCACTTTGTTTCTCTGAGGCATGTGACTATTTGCTTCCAATAGGATTCGATTATCTGATTACAAGTGTAGATGCTTCTGTTTAGACTACGTCACATAATAGATATTTGAGGTTGTGGCACAAGTTCGTAGCAGTTTTGTTTTGCATGTTGGTAATCCGGTTCCTGTAGGTTTATTTATCTATTATCATTTTTATTTGTAGTAAACTGTTGCGTTTTAAGTTTACATATTCTTACTTTGTCAGCTGAGGAAAGCGACTGGAGCTGTAGACGCTAGAATATGGAGTGCCAAGTGGAGAAATCTGAACATTTCAGACGTATTCTGCTGTCTGAGTTCAGTAAAAGAGTGACTACAATGGGAGCAGTCAGAAACGTTTGAGCAGTTATTAGGAATAATGTGATTACACAGAAAACGACAAGGAAATAGTTACCTCATTTTAAGAAGGATCGTTTTGACGTTAGTGACTATCCACGTTCAGGAAGACCTTTGAGGTTTGAGGAAAATCTTTTAAATACATTACTCCACAATGAAAGTCGGCAAGTGCCCAGTGTACTCCAGTAGTGGCCAATGTGATGAACTGTGATCATCCCTCCACCGTACGACATTTTCATACAATAGGGAAGGTTCAGAAATCGGGTGTAATGGTACCGCATGCTCCAAGTAAAAATCGCAAAAATCAGCAGGTTGCGATATGTAATCTCTGCTTCTTCGTAACCAGTTGGCTCGTGAACAACACCGATCGTTCCTAACCTGTATCGTTACTGGTGACGAGAAATACTGTCTTTATGCTAACATAATGAAAAGGAAAGAATGGTTGAGCAAAAACAATGCAGGAACTCCCCATTCAAAGACTTGCACGCATCCACAAAAGGTAATGTTATGTATGTGGTGGAACAGCGACAGGGTTGTGTACTACTAATTGTTCCCCGAGGTATACCATTACTGCTGACATTTATTGTCAACAATTGAGACATGTTGCAGATGCAGTCCAAGAGCAACGACCAGGAAGACTGCGTGCAGTGAAGTTACTCCACGACAGCGCCCTCCTGGATTCTGCTAGATTGACACAAACCCTATATAGGAATTAGGTTGAGAACTCATTCCGCACCGATCCTATTCAGCTGATCTGGCGCCCTCAGATTTTCACTTTTCCGCTCTCTATCGAACAACCTTCAAGGAACTTCTTTTCCGAATGAAAATACGGTTCGGAAATATGTGTACAAGTTCTTCGCCTCAGAAACACGTGAATTCTACAGTAGCATATTAAATGGAACGAACTCGTAGTGAACTGTAACAAGGCGAATGGAAGAATTAGATTCGTTGAAAATACAATGCATCTGGAAAACAAATCGCTACCTCTACCAAATTTAGATTATAAAAAAGTATGTAACAGAATTAATTTGATAATGTGAACGACCATCTGTGGAAGAAAGCCGATGTAGTCGTTGGGAAACGCTGACAGGTAAATTTAGAGAAACTACTTGAAGAAGATGATGTCACCGCGGTCCCTGTGATGTTACAAAATAGAAGTGATGTTGTTATTCAATGGAAAGTTGGAAATTGAGATTTAGCTTACTGTTTTATCGATCACAATTGGCGTAAGAATCATGGATTGACCATTGTCATAAAATATTGCATTATGAGATGTGATTAGGTTTTACTTGCAGTTTCGCGTGGCTTGAGGCAGTCACAACTAGTGTGCTATTGATTAAGAAATTGCGTTATCGTCTTTCTAATTACTTCATGATCGTAGATACGATTATACCCGCTTGTGAAGTTATTGTTATGACAAAACAATGTCCTAAGGGACCAGAAAGTTCTTAAGGGCGCAAAAACAACTGTAACATCACACAAAAGGGAAATTCAATATTAAAGCTGATGCAAGAAGACGATAAAACAGTTTTCTTTTTAGCAATGTAACACGCACATTGGACTGCTGATCTTGGTGTCTGTAATATTAGCAAAATGCATAATTAAAGTGAAAATAATACTGAGGAGATGATAGGAATGAGCACTGCTAAATGATTCAGTATTCCCAGAACAAATATTTATTATAAACTAAAACATATATCGTACCTTAAGCTTAGTACTACAATGACGGTAGATTTTTATGTTCGTATCATGTCCATTGAGCGCTCTTTTATATGGCCATTGTCTTCTTTGAGTCGCTCGTGCGTCGTCACGGTAAGTTATAACAGTTCTTTACACTTCACTCAAACTTAGACATAACACGTTTTTATACATTTAGTAAAAAATTAGATCAGACTGCCACAGATCTGCGTCCGTCTTACTTGAGAAAAAACAGTACAAGTCTTTTTAGCGCTCAAGGCTTCATTTGTTCTCCAGCGAACAAAATAGTGAAGGATCGCATGTCTATCCGTATTTCTCTGTTTATATTGCCGCCCAAAGACGACGAATTACATTATTTAGAATATTCCACCGTCGCCATGCGACGCCTCATTATACATTAATCATTATTTACAAACAAGTATTTGCCTTCTGGCTGAAAGTATTAACTACTCGTATTTGCTGTTTTAATAAAGTCAAAAATAGCGAATATCACGTTGCCTCCCATGAGGAGAGAGGGAATGCCGAAGGATTACCTCGATCCTCATGTCCTCATGAGATATTCGTGATTTTTGGTGTGACATTTACATAATGTTACTGGCGTACTATGTACATAAATTGAAATTACATTTATCAACATATATCAGATATTTATCATTTTTCAAAATAAAGTTTTTCATTCTTTGTTCATCAGTCACTTCATTCCATAATACCAAGAGTAACATTTATGTGTATATTTAAGTTTGGTTCATATTTGCTTATAACAATAAGTGCACGTTCATTTCTCTCTTCGGGGGATAGAATTCAGAAATTACTTTCTCTTGAGCTTAACAACTAATACATGAGTACAGTGAGTGCTTATTTTCACTAAACTAGAGTGGACAATGTTCGAGCATCCGTTGACTCATTGTGGTTCAATTACAGTTTAATAACGTAGCACTACACTTCGTGATGCTTTCAATTTCTGTGTTAGCTGTCTACGGCGTTCATCATGCCGTACATCTGTCCTTTCCACTGTGGTGCCAGGAATTCAACTGGCTTCCCGGGTTTTTATTTACAATATGAAACAGAAGAAGTGGAAAATTATTAGTATAACTTACAACCTATTGGATACATTTGTTAAGGATCGGAACTGGTCTGGAGTTTAGGGTCTTCCTATAGTGCACATTCATTTTCTTTGTCCATCAAGAGACAGGATTGTAATTCATTTTAGCAGTGTTCAGGAGTGCCGGTATTAATGGCTTTAAGGTCTGAGTAATCTAACAATCTACTTCTCCCTCATCTTAACTTCAACTCAAGAAAATTGCTTAATTTACGTATGAAAAAGTAGTCACACAAGTGTACAAATGTCTTTCCTCCTGTATGTACGATGGAAGTCATGGCGGTTAGCAGTTTAAAGTTTGGATTGTTTCGTCACCCACACGTCAGCCACTCACAGCGGCTGCGCAGTGTTGCGTGAGCTCCAATACTAAGTATCCGTTTGCGCTCAGGCTGTAACAGAGCTGCTGGTCGTCGATTGCTCCTTTTTTTTGTGAACTTCGTATCACACGAGTGCATCGATACAAACACCTCGCGCGCGTTTTCCATCGGAGGAGCCGGACACTGAAGCTGCCTCCATACTTCTCTGTCAACTGCCTCCCATGAGGCTCACAGGTAAGTGATGACGAATGTTTTAGCTGTCGCTGCACTTAGAACAACACTGAACTTTGCGTTGCACCTGTTGTCGTAGCCTTGACTTCTTTTTACACTTGCAGTACAACACTACCACTAATATACAGTGAACAGTTATTTTTATTATGCACGTCGCACTTTAGCGTGCATCTTCACACAGCATTCGTGCTTAGTTCCTTCGCCGATGGAGTTCATTTACAAAACAATCAATTTTGCAGGTTTCCTCCATTGGTACAGAAAGACTTATATTCTACTATTTCCAAAAGATCACTTACGAGCCAATATTTGCAATTAATGGTCACTCCTTTTGTTAAGTCCAGTGAACAAATGCTTTATGAATGGACTCTTTATATCTCAGGGTTTACTTTCACTAGTGAACCTAAAAATACTCTTTCAAACTTTCTTTTAAGGGCTCATCTCCTCATTATGAAAACTATAGGTTTCGCAACACTCGTGCACCCAAGATCATTTTCTACTGCCACGCAGCATATCTACTACTTAACGAGTACGCATTTAACGCTGAATCTATTTTTTTTTCCTTTGTGCTTGCCATTTTTTTTTTTATATTTGAGGGCAGACTGGAAAACAATAGGTCTCCCTCTTCGCTTCATGTACTCAGCAATCGTTCTCTGTTAAAAAAAGTAGGATAACGCGTGTCTACTATTTTTCGCATGAATGGAATTACCGACAGTTCACTGGGTTTACGCAACCGGTCCATAACAAACATTATTAAAGCTAGCGAAGTTCATCACGCTGCGTGTCTCATTTCTCATAAGCACTGCTTTGCCTCGAAGCACACGTGCCTTTTACAAGTCGACCCTTGGTCTGGGTTAATGAACCAGGATCAAAAGGAACGGGCACAAGGAAAATGGATTTCATAAGAGGAGTGTCTTAGGAGACATTTTTACAATAAAATCTGCATGTAAATAAAATTATCATAATAAACATAGGCACATATATAAATTTCAACCTCTTTCATTACAGCATGCTTTCCTACTTCTACGTCTTACTCTGGTTATAGTCAGTATTAATTTAAATATCACTGCATTGCTTGTTCTTTAGATTAGCCTTCAATTAGGGTATTGAATGGTCGCTAGAGTACGCTACAAATCTTCTGAAGATCTTTACTTGGACTTATTTATGATACAGGGGGCTTTCTGTGTGGTTTTTAGTACCTTGATTCTACTGAAATCAATTCGTCAGCTAACATTCCTCATATACTCTTTACATTGGGCTCAGATCACAGGGAAATAGTTTACTTTCATAGCAATTAATGGCCTCGTGGAGTACTTACGCTACATTATTGATGCTTCATGGTTTGCCTCTATTTGTACTGTATGTCACCTAACTTAGTTTACTACAGCTTATTGTCTTCTTTGAGTGAACACATGCGGGTTACCACTTGTTTTTCCATTCAACAGCACGCTTTAACTGAACTTTAAGCTATTTCTTCTACTCCTGTCCACTGTCTGGAGTGTTTGAACATGTACCTTTTTTTTTTTTTTTTTTTTTTAAGCAGGTAATTTGGGCTTTTACAACAGAACTTCAAGTACTTACATTACTAAAAATAAATCTATAAATCTTCTTGTACCTTGAGAGAACTGCTTATTTACGCATCCTCCTCCATTTCTCACCTTTACATATTTATATAGATCCTGGCAATCACCTCGCCAGCACATTTCTTTTCTTAATACTAACTTAAAATTAAATTGAAATTCTTGGTGCAACCCCAATTTCCTGCTTCAGCTTGTTGAAGAAATATCAGTTCAATGTCCATCACTATAAACAATTTTTCCGTACTTATCATTTAATACTTAAAGTTTACATGTAGTAGCCGTTACCATGTAGTCAGTGCGCTGTTTAACACAATACTTATCATTAACAGTTCACACAAGGAAATTTACAGTACGCAAGAGGTAAGAAACCAAAACAGATTCTATCTGCAGTTGGAGCTGCGCCTGTAAACTAACTCTTTGTTTCAATGGACCAATCGCTCCCGATATGGAGCAACCTTGAATCGGCAATGATAAAACTTTTGAAACAGAAGACACCTGTCTGAAGAGACATGATGACATCACATTGATGTTTCCTCCTGTGTCAACAATGGCTGTGACAGGAATGTTGGCAATAGAAATCTTAATCGCAGCCTGGACCTGTTCATCATGAATGTCATTAATGTCTTGAGCTTCTAGGTCAGGTGCAAGGTCATCTCGTAAGTCGGTCTCATGGTCGTACCGTATCGCATTAACATACTCAGAATCAGAGTATTCGTTAGTACCCCCACTGGAACCGGCAGCGACCTCTAGGAGGCTGAAAGGCGCTGCCTCTAATTTTCCGCAGGATGTTTAACCTGTTTGTCATTAATGGCCTTAAGTGTTTGTTCCGTTTCATATTGGTGCTGGTTATGTGGTACAAACGCCGCTGTAGAGGGGTAAAATCCAGTGGGTGCATTCACTTGTGAATAAAATACTTGAGACGGCTGCTGTCGCCCGATCTTTTGGTTGCCGGCAGAACCATTTCCTTGTGAAGGAAAGTTCGCATTTGGTACCGTTTGAAAATTGTTCCGCGGTCCTCTATTCTGTGAAAAGTTGTTCTGATGTGCTGGGTGGCCTCCGCCTTGCCCATGCCACTTGCTATTTTTCGACCTATAACTTTGATTGTACACTGGCCCATTTGAAAAATTACCACTCGTTTGTGGAGAATTTCCATACTGCTCAGGCGCAGAATTATAGGGTGCGTTTCCGTACTGATGTTGTACCTGGTGGTTGTAAATTGGGTGGTATCTCTGCTGATTACTGTAATTGGTTTCCTGCTTCCATTTAAAGTTATTGCCGTTTGCGTTTTCATAACGGCTGGCAGGTTGGTACCCGCGATCGCAGTAGCGCACTCTCTCCTTCGGCGCATTGTTGTCCGCGTGCGATGCATTCTGCTGGCTGCCAGGGAAGAATTTGCCGCTGCCAACCTTGGAGCGCACATCCTGGCTAATTAAATCTAAGGAATCCAGCACAGAAAGGAATGCATCCGTGTCTTCTTCGGACGCATTTACTAGTTTCTCTCTAATAGACATAGGGAGTTTGCTTTTGAGAATCATAATTACGTCCTTGGAAGAAATCGGAGAATCCCAGAATTTAATTTTTGCTAGATACTTCTCGAAGTATCGCCAGAGACTTCCATGCTTCTCATTGAAAATATCCGCACCATACAGCTCCTTCCTTAATCTTTGCTGTACCCCATTACTCCAAAATTTTGCCAAGAACATTTTCTCAAACTCTTCATAATTCCTACACGTGTCTACCATTTCCGTTCCCCATAATGCTGCATCACCAGAAATAAAGCCAGTGACGAACTGAATACGCTGTCTGTCTGTCTAGCTCCTGGGAAATATGCCGGAAAAATTCTTTAGGAACACGATGGGGTGTATTTCTCGCTTCTGCGGATGAAAAACAGGAAAAGTACGATGCTTAATCACACTTCCCTCTTGCATTAAACTCACGATTGTGGGCGGATCATTTATTTTCCCTACTCGGGACTCAACAGGACTGTTGTTTTGCATGTAGTCAGGCGGTGAACGATAAGGAGTTGACTGACATTCGTCACCGTCTAAAGAGTTGTTCCCTATAGTTTGCGTATGCGTGTGCGGATTTTCTACCCAGTTTCTCAGCATTCTGACTTCGTCCACTACTTGCTGCTTCCACTCGGGAAGATCCCGTGTAAGTGTCCTCCGAATCTGTCCCAATTCGGAAACCACTGTGTCTCCCGACTTACCAGGAGCAGCTAAGATTTCATAAGTTACATCCTTGACAGTCTCCCTAAGCTCCTCCCTGACCTTCTTTTCGATAAAAATATCTTTACCCTTTATCCATTCACCGTAGTGTTCCGACAATGCCTCCGCGTGTACTTTCACGGTGCTCTTAACCTGTTCTTCAATATTGATTGAGTCTATCTGCCTCGACAGATCCTCCACTACACCTTCAATGTCAAATACTGCATTCCCAACTGAATTTATTTCTTTGGTAGCTGCCTGAATTTTTGTGTTTAATGTTCCAGATACTTCAACTATTTCACTTTTCACCTGTTTCTGCATTTTCTGAATTTGATCACTGATCTTAGTTTGCACCTCACCCAAATGGGTATTTAATTCAGCCGTTATTTCTTTATGCAGATCCGTTTTGATTGTGCCTAGCTGTGTTTTTAATGATTCGCTTACAGCATCTAATCGGCCGTTAACAGTCTCATTTTGTGTTTTTATAGTCTCATTTTGTGTTTTTACTGATTCGCTTACAGCATCTAATCGGGCGTTAACAGTCTCATTTTGTGTTTTTATAGTCTCATTTTGTGTTTTTACTGATTCGCTTACAGCATCTAATCGGGCGTTAACAGTCTCATTTTGTGTTTTTACTGATTCGCTTACAGCATCTAATCGGGCGTTAACAGTCTCATTTTGTGTTTTTATAGTCTCATTTACTGCGTCAAACTGTTGTTTCAGCATTTCCATTAACGCACCGAGGTCATTTGTAGCTGCAGCGGGAAGAATTTGGACTTTAGGGTCACTTTCCTCTGTTACAGACATGGTTAGTTCAGTTTCCACACGGGAATCTACCGTTCGCGATCGTAAAGGGTATGGAATACTATTAACGTCTTCACTCCCGTCTCCTGTTGTCACCTGTCTCTGTTTACTATCTGCCATTTTCGTCAGTAAACCACGTGCTACGCAAGGCTTTCGTCGTTTGTTAGTGACGTGGTGAGTCTGCTAAGAGCACCGCTCTCGCGTGAGCAACAAATGAAATTCTATCTGGCGTGAAGACAAGATGGAACCTAAACGTTTCAGACAAATGAATGAAGATGCTCTTCACTGCAAATTGCACACACTATCCACCATGTTGAAAATGTAATACAGCTATACTAACAATGGGGAGAAATAATTTCTATTATCAGACTACGAAGAATTTTACTTTGAAAGATAAAATAAAGCAGATTTTCTATAGCGGGAAGGAGATAGAAAGGATGTGGATCGACTTGGAAAAGCAACGTTGCTACTGAAGCACTACACTGCGTGTGCAAAATTCTGACTTACTTTTTGATGGCTTGGTTTGCACTAGGTTGTCTCAGCAAATTCGCGTCTCTTTTCTTTTCCTTTGTCTCGATAATTAAACTGCGTTATCGACCAGCGTATTTTCTGTCTTACTCACAGAGAGATGATGTGTACATGAAACGACAGAACATTTATTAACACAAGCACATAGAAAATTTTCCAAGAATTTGAACTTATTTTTGGTCAAGTCCCTGTTCAGGCGCCAAGTGTGATGTTACAAAATAGAAGTGATGTTGTTATTCAATGGAAAGTTGGAAATTGAGATTTAGCTTACTGTTTTATCGATCACAATTGGCGTAAGAATCATGGATTGACCATTGTCATAAAATATTGCATTATGAGATGTGATTAGGTTTTACTTGCAGTTTCGCGTGGCTTGAGGCAGTCACAACTAGCGTGCTATTGATTAAGAAATTGCGTTATCGTCTTTCTAATTACTTCATGATCGTAGATACGATTATACCCGCTTGTGAAGTTATTGTTATGACAAAACAATGTCCTAAGGGACCAGAAAGTTCTTAAGGGCGCAAAAACAACTGTAACATCACACAAAAGGGAAATTCAATATTAAAGCTGATGCAAGAAGACGATAAAACAGTTTTCTTTTTGGCAATGTAACACGCACATTGGACTGCTGATCTTGGTGTCTGTAATATTAGCAAAATGCATAATTAAAATGATAATAATACTGAGGAGATGATAG
This sequence comes from Schistocerca americana, assembly GCF_021461395.2. Lineage (NCBI taxonomy): Eukaryota > Metazoa > Arthropoda > Insecta > Orthoptera > Acrididae > Schistocerca > Schistocerca americana. The sequence continues at coordinate 740,637,443 of NC_060121.1, read as the reverse complement.
GAATGAGCACTGCTAAATGATTCAGTATTCCCAGAACAAATATTTATTATAAACTAAAACATATATCGTACCTTAAGCTTAGTACTACAATGACGGTAGATTTTTATGTCCGTATCATGTCCATTGAGCGCTCTTTTATATGGCCATTGTCTTCTTTGAGTCGCTCGTGCGTCGTCATGGTAAGTTATAACAGTTCTTTATACTTCACTCAAACTTAGACATTACACGTTTTTATACATTTAGTAAAAAATTAGATCAGACTGCGACAGATCTGCGTCCGTCTTACTTGAGAAAAAACAGTACAAGTCTTTTTAGCGCTCTAGGCTTCATTTGTTCCCCAACGAACAAAATAGTGAAGGATCGCATATCTATCCGTATTTTTCTGTTTATATTGCCGCCCAACGACGACGAATTACATTATTTAGAAAATTCCACCGTCGCCATGTGACGCCTCATTATACATTAATCATTATTTACAAACAAGTATTTGCCTTCTGGCTGAAAGTATTAACTACTCGTATTTGCTGTTTTAATAAAGTCAAAAATAGCGAATATCACATCCCGCATTGGCGACCATAGCTGTCTGTTACGCGGTTGTTTACACACGCACACTGCAGCCTGGTTGAAGCGGGGGTCAATGAAGTGAAGTGGAAGAAAAATATTGTAATGGCATTTAGACTGGTCATGAACATCAGCGTAACGAGTGACCACAAGGTCCCATTACCCCCTATCACGTGACCACATATTCGTAGATGCTCGCTTTGCATTAATGTAAGAACATGGCAAGTGACAACCTTGAGGTAGCGTGATTATTCTTTATTATTTATTCCAGAGTGTCTGTGTATACTCCATGGTTTTCATAACAGGACATAATTTTCCTTCAAGTAGGATGTGAAATTATCCTCAACTGGCGTGATGGCCGTAAATGCATGTCGAACAGCATCCTTCAGTTCGCCAAATGTGTCGTAAGTGCAACACCATACTTCTCTTTGATTAACAAAAGGTGAGAGATGATAACTTCGAGGCAGCAAGTCCAGAAGTGTAGGCAAATGTACAGAACCACGTCCAATCCATTTATCAAGAATTCCTTACTCCAGAAATAAATCTTTCTCGCTTCTTCGCTGCCATGTATTACACACCTGTCCGAGATAGTAAAGATGAGGTGTAAATACATCGAGCTTACACAGACTTGCCTGATAACGTTTCTGTATATCATTGCCACTCTGTTCACTTACAAACGAAGATTTAAATGACATTGACTACAAACCGTTCTTCATATGCTTTTGTAACGTCAAGTACGATATTCCCAATTCCGGTGACCGCTTACGAATGGACTTTTTTGGTGAACGTTCGACAGACGCTGCATCCTCCACATACGTTTCCGTTCGAGGTGGTAGTCTCCCTGAGCGGGTCTTATCTTTTATGCAACCAACTGTAAAGGGCTTTTTCTCCCACTCTTAAAATTTTAAGTTTTGGTGGAGAACGTTTCTGAAACCTTACAGTGAAATCATGCTGAAAACATCTCACTGATTTTCCAGTATGGAGACGTTCACGTGCTCACTACGATTTGTTCCTCCAAGTGAACTCTTTAGAAATGATTCAGATGTATAGGAGCATGTGCAACAATTCATTAATATATATATATGTAATGGATTAGGGGTAGTGGAACTTTGTGATCACTCTGTAGAGTCTAGAGTTACAATGAATAGTTCAGTGAAAGTATTATTGTCACCAGAAGCAAGGTAAATCAACAGTAACAACAGTACTTCGGGTATACATGATGAAGTTCCAAGCTGAAGATGAAGAGTTACAGAAAGTATATTAGAGTAATAAATGTGTAATTCAGTGTCTAAAGAAAGACTGAAATTTGATAATTATGGATGATTGGAGCGTTGTAGCAGTCGAACGAATAACAGAGTTATGGAAAATATGGAATCTGGTAGGAATCAGAGAGAGAGGATATTGAGTTATGCACTTAATTTTAAGAGAATAACGAATCATACAGTTAATTGTTGCGACCACATGTAGTAAGCGTTGCTTCACGTAGTGGAGAATGGCAAAACAGAGGCAGCCGGCGAAGTGGGCGCGGCACAGATGCAAGGACGCACGCAGACCGAGCGCCGAGCGAAGCCTGGAGAGTGCTGACAAGGGAACCTCCCCATTGCACCCCCCTAAGATTTAGTTATAAGTTGGCACAAGGGATAGGCCTTAAATAACTGAACACAGATCAATCGAGAAAACAGGAAGAAGTTGTGTGGAACTATGAACAAATATGCAAAATATACAAACTGCTAAGATAGGCAACATCAAGGATAATCTAAGGTCAGGAGCGCCGTGGCCCTGTGGTCAGCGTGAGCAGCTGCGGAACGAGAGGTCCTTGGTTCAAATCTCCCCTCGAGTGAAAAGTTTTTCTTTATTTTCGCAAAGTTATGACCTGTCCATTCGTTCATTGACGCCTCTGTTCACTGTAATAAGTTTAGTGTCTGTGTTTTGCGACCGCACCGCAAAACCGTGCGATTAGTAGACGAAAGGACGTGCCTCTCCAATGGGAACCGAAAACATTTGATCGCAAGGTCATAGGTCAACCGATTCCTCCACAGGAAAACACGTCTGATATATTCTATACGACACTGATGACGGCATGTGCGTCACATGACAGTAATATGTTGTCGACCCACCTAACTTGTACACTTGGCGAATGGGTAAAAAGATTCTTCTATGTTGCCCGATTTAGGTTTTCTTGTGGATGTGATAATTACTCCCAAAAAAGTGATGAATACATAAGAGTTTGTCACATAAACTGCAACAAATGAATCCAACAGTTTCACAGTCGCACACTTTTCCTGGTGCTCTGTCAAAGCATATGTTTTTAAAGTTTTCAAATTTTTCCGTGTAAAGACCGTCAAATCCTTCATATGTCCAAGCAAATCTGAACATGTCCTGGAATTTTGGAGAGCGAAGTTGATTGTGTGTGAGTGCCTGAACTTTGATAATTGTCTGAAAATAAAAAAATTAAACTTTTCGCTCGAAGGAAAATTTGAACCAAGGAGCTCTCGTCCCGCAGTTGCTCAAGCTAACCACGGGACCACGACGCTCCTGAGTTCAGGTTGTCCTTGATGTTGCTTATCTTGCGCATGGACTACTCAGTTTGTATATTTTGCTTATTTTTTTTCATAGTTCCACACAACTTCTCTTTGTTTTCTCTATGGATCTGTGTTCAGTTTTTCAAGGCCTATCCACTGTGTCAACTTATAACTAAATCTGAGGGGGGTGCGATGGGGAGGTTCCCTTGTGAGTAAGGAGAAGTGAGGCCAGCACGTTACGCTGCAATATACTGCGGGAGTAATAACAAGAAGCTGCCACCGTGGGTAACAAACGTCCTCCTGCCGGATATAAATAGTGGAGCGCAGGAAGCAACAGACAGAAGCCATTAGGAAACAGTTCGGCTCTGAGGACGGACGTGGTCCGTGTCCGAATGTTCAACCTTCGAAGGTGACGATTCCGGAAGTCTGTTCCAGGTCACAGGAGTCATCCGTTCGCGGCCAGATGTCAACTTCAGCTCTGGGGGTCGGCCCGAATCCGGTCGGCTCCTTGGCTGACTAACTACAGCGAGAACTTCCAGCAGGACCGGCCGCAGCGCGGTTTTGGGCACAGGCGCCGCCGGGGAATGACGCCCGGACTCCACGGCAACCCGGCCTCCCGGTGCGTGGTCCGTCCATGACGGGAGCTCGAGGACATCGCGACTGACGGTTTCCCAGCCGCCGGTGCAGCAGGCAGTGGCAGCTGACCTCACGGCACGCAGATCCGTGGGGGTGCCATACTGGGCTACCGAGCGGCGACGAGTTCATCTCAACCACAGCGCATCCTGACTTCAGCGGAGCACTGGTGGCGCGCGTTGCGCGCATTGTCGGAGAATCTACACAGCAGCAGTCAGGCGGAAGGATCCGCAGGGCTGGGCAGCGACGACGAGGGAGAAATTGTAAAGAAAGCTCAAAAAATAATTGTAAAACTGCTCGCCGTCTCAGTCCTTGGAGCAGCCACTGTGTCTGCTGCTAACGAGTACTGCAGAAGTCGTAACAAGTAGCAAACGGCCATAACAAGTACTGCAGAAGTCGTAACAAGTGGCCATGTGACGTAACAAGTGGTGCCAGGCCCACCCACGCCGCGACTTTGACTAGCACCGTGCGGAGCAACCGAGAAACACAGAATAGGGTGAGCCCGGCAACTGCCTTCTCTCTATATTTTCTGTGTAGCTAGACATGTCGAGGGTAACGTTAAGGGATGTGAGAGTGTCATTTGAAAGGCCTAGCAGCCCTGTAGACTAATTGCAGTTTTGTGGGAATGATAGTCACGTTAACTTAGGACCATCTAAATGTGTAGCGTGTGGATTAACAGATCACGTCGCTCCTTGCGATAACTTTGCAAAAAAAAAAAAAAATGGTTCAAATGGCTCTGAGCACTATGGGACTTAACTTCTGAGGTCATCAGTCCCCTAGAACTTAGAACTAATTAAACCTAACTAACCTAAGGACATGACACACATCCATGCCTGAGGCAGGATTTGAACCTGCGACCGTAGCGATAAATTTGTACCAAGCACTTGTGATGTGTGTGGCTTTTATGGTCATGTAACGGGCCAATGTGGTAAGTCTAGATGGCTTGCCATTAGACGTGCTAGGAATTAACTTGCTTCTGGGTAATACAATTTTCTTTATGTGAGGTGAGGTATACCACACGGAAAATGCCAGAGACACGTGCAACTGGGACAAGTGACGCCGTAGTCGCATTGACAGAGCAAGTTAAGAAACTCATTGAAGAAAATAAGTTGCAAAAGTAGCACATGCAGAGGTTGGAGCAACAATTGTTGCAAAATACTCAATCAGGCTCTGGAAGCGATAGTGTAGAATGCAAGGGTAGTGTCTTTTCCGGTATGGCAGATTGTTCAGCGGCTAACATCAGAGGATGTGAATGTTTTCATTGGCGACGTACGTAGTACGGCTAGACTGTGTTGATGGTCGCATGATATGTGTTTGCAAATAGCGAGGTTACGGTTAGTAGGTGACACAAAGACTTATGTGGCATACCACGAAGACTAAAGAATGCTACTACGTTCACAGAGTTGGCTGAGGGATTATTGCAAATGTTCAGGAAACAAAACAGTGCCATATTTTTTAGAGACAAATTGGGGAGGATGATGCTAAAAACGGGTGCAACGGTAAAAAACTTTTCAGACAGAATTAGGAGAACGAATACGCACACGTATGAGTTAACGCAAGGTGCGAGTGCAAATGAAGTTCTATTGAAAGAAGCAGAGAATAGAGCTTTAGACGCATTTTTGCGAGGGGTCTTGCCGGATTTCTCACGCAGGATACGGACGATTTAGTAGCAGCTACACATTTGCATGAAGCGGATAGCGCCACTAGAAGTCCCAATGACAAGAAAATTTTTTCGTCTTCCAAAGAGTGTTACCATTGTGGGACGCAAGGTCATTATAAGGGACAATGTCGGGAACCGCAATGTTTCAACTGTCAGAAAATAGGGCATAAGGCACGGCAGTGTAAAACCTAGAAACGGGTTAATGATACAGCAGGTGAAAAACCGTTAAACGAAAAAGGGAGTGTACCTGCCGTCGGGAGGCATTCCCAGTAAAAAGACGTACTTAGAGAGTGCACGAAGAGGCGGATTGTAGTTTGATGGTTTGGATAAAAGATAAGTGGCGAAGAGTTTTAGTGGATACTGGAGCGCATGTATCAGTTGTCAGTGTGGACCTCGTGGGCAAGAAAGGATTGGAAGCTCCAAGATACAGACTGCGCGCAGTAGGTGATAAAAAATTAGATGCACTAGGGACAGCACAGCTGAAGTTTAAGATAGGGAACGTGTGGTTCCGGGAGCAAATGGAGGTGTTGTCAACTGTGGGACAGGGATTTTCAGCGATACTTGGATTGGACTTTCTGATTAAACATCACGCCAGAATTGACCTTTCTCAACATACGCTGGAACTCGATGGAAACTTGTTCTCAATGGGTACAGCCGTTGCAAATGTTTCAGACTCGCAAGGTGAACCGGTAGCTAAGGCGCTACCAACTAAACTGCATACAAGTGCATTACAGGAGATTTTGAGTGACAAAGTACGAACAGGTAGAGGGAAGTCGATCTGGGTACCGGTGGATGTCGATGTGCCACAGCAGGGGTTATTCTTGGTAGAGCCACTACCAAGTAATGAGGTTTTAGACGAAAAGCATTGCTTTATTCGTAGGAGTGTATCACGGGTAACGGACATAAACGGGCTGTTTATGGTTCTGGTGAGTTTAGATAACTTCGGGCGGGATGATGTCGATCTGCCGAAGGGATTAGTTATAGCCACAGTAGAGTTAATGGATGAAGAGGACATCGATAGTTCGAGGCTAGACTATGATGTAAAGCAAACCGTCAGCACGTCTGTACTTCGTGACAAGGCAAATCACTTGAGAGGAAATGATCGTTCGGGTATAGAAGCATTATTACTAAAGTATAAAGCATTGTTTGAAGCACAGGGTACGTTACCTGCAACACCGATAACACAGCATCGTATTCCGACAGGGAATCACGCTCCGGTGTATCGTAAGCCATACAGACAACCGAAACAATTACAACCAGTAGTAGAGCTGTTAATAGAGCAACAACTGGAAGATGGGATAATCCAGCACAGTAATAGTCCTTGGTCTAGTAGCGTGGTCCTAGTTCCGAAGAAGACACCGGACGGGTCGAAAAAATTTCGCTTTTGTTGCGATAACAGATATTTGAATGAACGGACAGTGGCGGACGTATATCCGATTCCGAATACCACAGAAACATTAGACAACCTACGGCAGAGTAAATTTTTCTCCACTATGGATTTGCGAATCGGTTATCACCAGATTGAAGTATGTCCGGAGGACGGGCCAAAAACAGCATTTACGACTCATTGTGGTCACTTCGAGTATAAAAGAACGCCGTTTGGACTAAACAACGCTCCAGAAACATTTCAGAGGTTTTTGGATGGAGTCCTTTGCGGATTGAAACCGAAAAAATGCGTGGTGTATCTGGATGACATTATAGTTTTTTCAAGAGATATAGAGCAGCTTGTGGAACGGTTAGAGGAGGTGTTTAAAAGTTCAGAGGCAGCACGGCTAACATTAAGTTTGGACAAATGCATTTTGCGCAAGCACAAGTAGATTATCTCGGGCATGTTATCAGTCAGGACGGAGTACGGACAGATCCTCGTCTCACTTCTGCAGTACGAGATTTTCCGGTTCCGCAAACGATTATACAACTGCAATCGTGTATTGGTCTTGCGAGCTATTATCGAAAATTCGTACAGGGGTTCGCAGAAATAGCGAGGCCGCTTACTAAGTAGCTAAGAAATGGTGTTACCTTCCAGTGGACGTCAGAGTGCGAGAAAGCATTTCAAGAGTTGAAACGAATACTGACATCAGATCCAGTTTTGAAGTTTCCAGACTTTTCGAAGGAGTTTATACTACAATGTGACGCGTCTAATCACGTTCTTGGGGTTGTACTTGGGCAAGAAATTGATAGCAAAGAACATCCGATTGCGTTCGCGTCCCGTCAACTTAACAAGGCGGAACAAAATTACTCCACGACGGAGAAGGAATTGTTAGCGCTAATATATGGGATTTCGTACTTTCGATGTTATATGTGTGGTAGAAGGTTTAATAATGAGACGGATCATTCAGCTCTGAAATGGTTATTAGGTCTGGAAGACCCAGCGGGTAGTCTAGTGAGATGGGCGCTGAAACTCAGTGAGTTCGATTATGAGGTGATACACAAGCCAGGTGTGAAAGATGCCAATGCTGACGCATTGAGCAGGAAAGTGGCAGTATTACAAGTAACAGGGGTGACTGAAGATGAGTGGAAAAGGACACAAGCCGTGGATAGTAATTTCTAATCGTTCAGAAAGCAACCGCAGTTCCTAGTACAGGACGGGCTACTTTGCAGGTCGACGAAATGCGGCCCGCGCGTCGTTGTACCAGCAGCGTTAAGATCTGAAGTTTTGCAACAGGCGCATGACCATTTTCTTTCAGGACATGGCGGGAGAAGAGCTACGGATAGGCGGATAGCGGAGAAGTTTTGGTGGAGGACACGACGTCAAGACGTGGACGAGTACGTCAGGAATTGTATGCCATGCGCACCGAGTGCGGACTTGAGCTATCAAAAGATTCAGCTTCAAAGATTACCAGAGGCAGACAAACCTTTCCAACAAATCGAAATTGATGAATTAGGTCCATTAAATAGGAGAGCAGCATGGAATAAGTATGTTTTAACAGTGATTGATCACTTTTCTAGGTATTTAGTCATGGTCGCATTACCAGATCAGAAAGCAAGTACGGCGGCACAAGCTTTAGTTAATAATTGGTTACTTAGGTATGGGATACCTCAGTCCTTAATCTCGGATCAAGGTACTAATTTCACGTATGATCTGATGAAGCAACTGTATAGGTTACTGAAGGTAAAGAAACTACGGACTAGTACATTCCATCTGCAAGCAAACGGACGAACGGAGAGAGTGCATCGCACGATCGCTAAGATGTTGAGTCAGATAGTGCAATGAGATGGTTTGAAAGCTACTTAAAAGACAGACAGCAATGTGTTGTCTGCGTAAATGAAAAATCTTCCTGGAAACATGTTTCATCTTGAGTGCCACAACGATCAGTCTTAGGACCACTTTTGTTTTCTTTGTATGTCAACGATATTTCGTCGGTTCTGTCCTCCTGTAAATATCGTTTCTATGCCGACGACCTCCAGCTCTACCTAAGCATCAGACCTGAAGATATAAACACTGCAATCGCTCAGATGAAAGATTATCTGTCTTCAGTAGTGACATAGGCGAAAAACTGGGGCTTAAACTATATGCAAAAAAGACGCAAGTAATCTTAATAGCCCATCAGAAATCAATAAGTTCAGATTTCCGCGAACGGCTGCCTCCCATTCTGCTCGATGGTACTCCAATACTATATCAGAAAACAGTTAAGAACTTGGGTGTAACTTTGGATGAGCATCTCAACTGGGCAGAGAATACAGTCGCAGTGTGCCGGAAGACGTCTGCTTGTCTCTGCGCTCTCAAAAAGTTTCGGAACATATTTCCACAGGACTTGAAACGTCAGCTCGTGCAAGCACTCGTTCTACCGAACCTCCACTATTGTGATGTAATTCAACAAGGCATGAGTAGTGAAAACAAAAGACGGCTAGAGCTAACCATGAATGCCTGTGTGCGTTACACTTCCAACATTCGCCGATATGATTATGTTAGTGCTTCATACTCCTAGCTAGGGCGGCTGCGGCCGGACAAATGGCGTGACTACACAACTTTGTGTCTACTTCACCGACTCCTCGTCGCGCAAACACCCCTGTACCTTGCTTCAGAGATTAAACACCTGTCATGCCATCATAATCGAAACACGAGATCACTATTATTTGGTATCCTAACTGTGCCCACTCACAAAACGAAAACTTTAGCAAACTCCTTCTCATTTGCCGCTGTTCGCCTCTGGAACAAACTGCCCCTTACCTTGCGCAAAATTCGATCTCCTGCTGGTTTTAAGAAGACGTTGAAGCATTTCCTACTATCATCCTCATAACGTATTCCACAAAATTAATATACAAGGCCAGTCCTCTCCTCTGTCAAATAGCAAAGCTAGCGTCTCCAATCTTGCTCCTGAGAAGCCTTCCTCTTCATCCATCTCTATTAGCCACGCAATCTTATTTTCCTTTATATTTCCTTAATTATGTTTCATCATGTCTCTCTATTCTTCTCCTCCCTTCACCATCAGTCCCCCTCATACTCCCTGCTGCTAGCACTCCTATCTAAAACCTGTCTCATGAATAATGTCTAATTATAACAATACTTATGATCTATGACTATAAACTCTACATGTAAGTATTTTTCCTGGTGTGCCTTTGTAATTGTTTATTTCACTTTTTGCACTAGATGTAGTTTAACATGCCAACTAAAACATATGAATGTAAAATAAGTAGAATGCCTGGTTAGATGTAAGAGAGGGCCCGATGGCCCTAATCTTACCAGGTTAAATAAATAAATAAATAGTCAACACACCGACTGGGATGTGTACTTGCAATTCGTAACCAGTGCATGTAATAGTAAGGTATATACGTCGACAGGATTGTCGCCGTACGAAGTGGTGTATGGGTGGAAGATGCCAACACCTTTTGACATGCTTCGTCCAAGGCTGGGAGCGGAGGGCGAGCATGTAAGGCAATTTGCGAAAACCGTTAAGGAAGTATGGCAGAGAGTTAGACGAGCTAACACGAAGGCGTTGGAACGACAAGAACGGATGGGACTTACAACGAGGAAGTTGCCACAGTACAGAGTAGGCCAATGGGTGCTACTAACTAATCCGTATGTTCCAAAAGGGAGAACCAAGAAGTTCACAAACAAGTTCCAGGGACCGTACCATGTAGTGGAAATGACATCACCTGTCAATGTAAAATTACAATTGCCTACCAAGACAACAGTGGTTCATGTTAGTAGAGTTAAGCCGTTCCAGGGGGTTGTAGATCTGTGTCTATGTACTTCTCCTTCTGGCAGAAAGCGAGAAGAAGCACCAGAAGCAGACAGTAAACCGGGTATTAAGTATAACTTGCGTTCGGGGGATGTGTAGTTAGCAGTAATGTGTGTATTATTTTTGTGTAAGGACTAGGGTTACTTTATTGGTAATAAGGGGTAGTGATGGAAGTTTTTTCCTTCTCTCCTCATTCTGCAGGTGAAGCAGGATGGGGTACAAGTGGATAGTATGGGGCGTAGTGCTCTGGCAGCTGACACAAGCTGGCCAGGTATAGGATATGTCGTTGCGAAGTGGGGTGTTGTTCGAGAAACAACCGGATGTGGTCCTCACGAGTCACGAGTGGACGCTTCGGCTGGTACTCAACATCCTGCAGGTAAGGAACGAGATGCGGTAGCTACAGGAGGTAGTATCGAGTGTGGGAACGGTTGCATCTAAGAACGGAATATTATGGGACGTGCAAGAAGAGTACAAGGCTTTGGATAGGTCATGTAAGGAAGTAAGGGAACAACTGCGCAAAGTCGTGAGCATGACTCCAGGGAGGAATAAGAGAGTAAAGAGGGGTTGGTTGAATGCAGGTTGGAAGTTGCTGAAAACAGTTTTTGGAACAGCGGATAGAGACGATATTGAGGGTTAGAACAATTCTTTAACGGATATTCGTGACAGGGAGGAAATCATAGGGAAGTTAGTTGATATATACTCAACAGAGACACGAGGATCAGGTACAGAGTTGTTGAATGTGACACGCGTGGTGCGTGGGATGGCTACAGGATTACGAGCATATATAGAACAAACACAGAAATTACTGAATACGGATCTGGAACAGGTAGAAACGCGATTGGATGTAGTGGAAAGGAAGCTGGAAATGGCTAAATTGCTGCGGGAACTGGTAAATAGCATTGGTGATGCACGCGTGAGGATGGATGAATTGCGAGAGGCAGTACATCACGCATTGCACGGGCAGGTGAGTGTGAGGTTGATGTCACCAGAAACATTCAGACGGAGTCTGAAGCAGGCGGAGGGAGAGTTTCCAGAGGGGGTAGAGCACGTAGTGCCGGTAATTGAAGCGAGTGTGTCACTTTTTTATCGTATGTCTAGGATTAAGATAACAACGGATCTAGCTAAGATGTATATAGAGATTAGATTTCCAGTAACTAGTATGGGGAGACAGTATCACTGTTACACAGTGCATCCCTATCCGGTCGGATGGAGGAGAATCTGGTTTTTGGATTTTTAGTAGTCCACAAAGTATAGGTTTCTTGAAGAGGATACATATCGGAAACTGCCACGGGATCCGACGTCAAGAATAATGAGGACGACACCAGAGCTTCTAAAACAGTCAACACTGGAAGAGGGCTTTCTTAAGAATCTCCTCCGAGACCACCTACGCTTTATGGACTTCCAAAAATCCACAAACCGGATTCACCTCTTAGTACCATTGTGAACACCATTGGGTCACCCTCTTGCAGATTGGCAAAACGCCTGGCCTGCCTCCTAGCACCGCACGTGGGTCGTTGTGTGCATCATATCAAAAACACCGTGGACTTTATCAACAGAATTAAACTACTGCGTCTTAGTCAAGAAGATATAATGGTTAGTCTTGTTGTGGTCTCCCTGTTTACACGTGTTCCGGTCAAAGACTATTGAGTTCTCCTCTCCCAGTTATTTGATAGCACAATTGTGGGACTGTTTAATCACACGTTGACATCGTCATATCAAACTATTTATGGAAAAATTTGAAGACATCGCCTTTGACACGGCTCCAGCTAAGCCAAGTTGCTTTTATAGTTTCGTCGATGTCACTTTTATCATCTGGCCCCATGGTCGTGAAAAACTGGGAGAATTCTTAGGACACCTGAACAGCATTCACGGCCACATCAAGTTTACGATGGAAGTCGAGACAGATGGTGCATTGCCCTTCCTTGACGTCCTCGATCGACGGAAAACCAATGGGCACCTCAGCCACAGTGTCTACAGGAAGCCGACACACACAGATCGGTATCTGCACTCTCTCAGCCACCACCATCCGCCAAAAAATCGTGGCGTTCTGAATACCCTCGTCCATCGTAATAAAGTCGTCTCAGACGCTGAAAGTCTGCCACTAGAACTCAGCCACCTCCGAAAAGTCTTCTGGGAAAACGGGTACAGCCACCGACAGGTGTCACAGGCTATATCTGGTGTGACACGCAAAAAATACACCAACAGAGAAGAGAACACCACCGATGAAGAAAGCAAGAAACTTGTATTTTCGCCTTCTGTGGTACAGTGTCGGGAAAGATTAGCCGGCTCATGAAGAGATATAGCATTTCATCGGTGTTGAGGCTCCCAGCAAAAGTTCGACAGCTCATGAGGCCTATGAAGGACGATCTAGGGCTTAGAATGCCTGGAGTGTACAAGATACCATGTCAGTGTGGCTGTTACTACGTCGGCCAAGCAGTACTCACTGTGGAGCAATGCCGGACGGAGCACGAGAGGTGCTTACGCCTACGCTATCCAGAAAAATCAGCTGTGGTAGAACACGCCTTAGAAACTGGACACCGAATTCTATTCGACGAAACATCTGTCGTTACGAGGACGAAGGGATTTTGGGATAGCGTCATCAAAGAAGCTTTTGAGATAAAAACCTCTGAAAACAATCAACAAGGACGGCGGTTTGCAGCTCAGCACAACCTGGGACCCGGCCATCGCGAGGTTCAAAACGGGAGCGACGGACGCGGGATGAAAACGTTACTATATATAGCGAGGAAGAGAGCGTTATTGACGTCACAGCCAGCAGTGCGTCTATATAACGACGCGGCCACGATTACACAGCAGTCAGTCTTACCTTAACAATGACCGAGGAGAGCTCGGTTGAAAGCTCGTGGGATTTCAATCAAGTGAGGCGGCTGGAAGCCCGAGAAAATTTTATTAATTCACATCGCCGCGAAACCATGCATTCGAACTTTGGATGATTAGCAGGGATACGTCGTGCTCTTGGCATATTGTGTGTGAAATATGACTGTAGAGAAAGATCTTGCGACGGAGAAAACTGTTTACTGCAAATTTATTGGCAAAATAGAAAGCACAATTTCGATGAAAAAGGCGACGAGAAGAGAAGCGGAAAGTGAACAATAACTGTTAGAAGTGACTGCAGTGCGTAACATTAAAACTGTGTGTGTCAAGTAATGCAGGAATGTGTCACGCAATGTGCTAAGTTTCCCAAAGGTAAAAAGAAAAATCATTCGCGTCACTGAAGTATGAACATTTAGCGAGTGAACAATAGCAAAGAATCGTTGAGAAGAGATTGTTGCAGAAGAAAGAAGGCCAATGTTTCAAGGCAAACCGCGTAAACAGAGGCAACAACGCGACGCGACAGCATCGCATGAACAGCAAGTCACCACAGCACAGCAGCAGGGAAGGAGTTCGCTGGAGGTATGGAGTTCGACGCACGCGATGCAGCGGGACATTATTGCACCCAAAAGTACATTATAGTAATGGATTAGACTTTTATATAGTTTATGTTACTTAGAAGCGATAGGAAAACTAAAAGTAAAATAAGGGAAGCAAATGTTAGCGAGAATATGGTTCAGGAAAAATCTCACTTGTCAGAGATGGCTGATGTATTCTGATCGCAAAATCGAAATAAAAGCCTGTAGTAAGGATGAATGATATTGTAGGCAACGAGGGCAGAAAGTCCTATTAAAGACTTTAGATACCACAAAAAATGTTGCTGAGTCAGACATTATGACAGTGATTAAGGGAAGTATGATTACAGAAAATGAATCTAACAAAATTAATGGCTCAGAATTTAATATGCAAGCCATGTTTTCAGCTATGATGAGTAAACTAGAGGAAAGTGCTAGGGAAACTAAACAACTAAACCAAAAGCTGAAAACGACTAACAATAAGATTAGAAGATATTATTGCTGTAGATAACAACGGAAACAATAACAATGAAGACTATTATTTTAAAGTTTGTACTTCTCATGATTTTTGGGCAAAGGGGAAATTTCATCCTAAACCTTCTGTGAACAGTTCCAAGGTCTGTTACCAGAAAAATGGGACGAGAAACGGAAAATAGGATGTGTTATAAGTGCAATGGAAGGAGATGTTCTTTCATGGGGAGCGAGATCTGGTGAATCATATCAGATGTATGACTTGTGCAACATTACTAAACACCCAATTTTAGAAACAGCATCTTCCAGGTGAAAAATTTCTTATACAGTGGATATGATAACTGTAAAGATTATTTTTATAGTTTCTGCAAAAATAACTCATTTTTAGATAAACGACTTAATGAGGAAGACTTTATTGCTGTAGTATTCGCCAAACTGCCAGTGAGCGTTCAGGAAAAATTTATAGGAATGTCGAATAGAAAACAGAATATGTTTTAAAGGCTTCAAGACAGGTGGGTGCAATTTCAGGGAAGGAAACATCAAATAATAACAGCAGAGAAGTAACCTGGAAATCGAGAGAAAGCGATAACTGGAGGGAACAAAACAGAAACCATAATGAGCAGAGGGAACATAACAGAAATCAGAATGAAAGAGACGACAAGAGGTGTGGCAACGGGTTCAACAGACATGGTAGAGGAGGTTGGAACCGAGAAGCTAAGAATAATCACAGTACCAGGCGATGTAAATAACAAAACGAGAGATGTAATGATGACAAGACGAAAAGAAACCACGAAAGGGGAGACCAGGGAAGGGAAACTGGAAAGGAGTTCACATGAGGTCCAAACTAAAGCTCAGATACGTTACAGACCATTGACTATGAAGAGGTTGATAAGAGAAAGTCCTAGGGATATTAGAGGAGTGCTTTTTGAAAAGGGTGAAATAGATAGCAAAGAGGAATCCCAACTGGTTGTAGATGTGGAAGTTAATGGAATTAAAGTAAATGCTGTAGTTGGTAGAAGAAGCGAGTTATGTGCTGTAGCAGAGGGGCTCTATGACCAAATAAGAGTTGGAAGTGAGGTACCAATATTGCCATTACAGTTACAGGTGCAGTAGGTGGAAAAATCAGAAAATAGAGAATCGAGTGTAGTTACAGGTAAATGTCCAAGGAATTTTATTGTGGCTTAGTGCTATGGTGGTCCCAAATTTTTGTGTTGGATCGATAATAGGAACAGATTTGTTGGGGGACCACCCAACAATTATGGGTTTAGGTTCAAATGGTTCAAATGGCTCTGAGCACTATGGGACTCAACTGCTGTGGTCATAAGTCCCCTAGAACTTAGAACTACTTAAACCTAACTAACCTAAGGACAGCACACAACACCCAGCCATCACGAGGCAGAGAAAATTCCTGACCCCGCCGGGAATCGAACCCGGGAACCCGGGCGTGGGAAGCGAGAACGCTACCGCACGACCACGAGATGCGGGCTATGGGTTTAGGAAAGGGCAGTATGACCCTAAGACTAGATGGTACTCAGATAGAAATAACATTTGGTAACCTGGTTAGTTCCAAAGCGAAAGTGCATGATATATACGACATGAAAATTATGCGTGAGTAATTTCATTGGGACGAAGGTAAAGATGAAGGTATTCCACCGAGAAAATGGAATCAGAATTAGAGTGATATTGGTTCAGGGAAGGTAGATGAAAGAAATTTTACTAAATTTTTGAAGGACCATATATGGTTAGCAGGATGTCACGCCCTAAATTAGTGGAAACAGCACACCCAGAGTCTGATGTAGCACGGGGCACTTACAGTGTAGTCGATGTTATGAGATTCCATGGTAATTAAAGGAAAGCCTCAAAACACAGACTTGTCTTCGTACCAGTTACAAAATGGAATATCACTATAGTAAGATAATCAAGAATATAAGTTGTGAAAGACACAGACATGACCATGAAATACATTGTAAATACTACTTCTGTTAAATTACTGAGAGAGAACGTAGCTCTAAGTATTTTTAAATAACGTACGTCCAGTTTATGTGTTTGTAAACAAAAGGCAGGGGTTGGCTCTGAGCACTATGGGACTTAACATCTGTGGTCATCAGTCCCCTAGAACTTGGAACTACTTAAACCTAACTAACCTAAGGACATCACACACATCCATGCCCGAGACAGGATTCGAACTTGCGACCGTAGCAGCCGCGTGGTTCCGGACTGCGCGTCTAGAACCGCTAGACCAACGCGGCCGGTGCCAGGGGTTGAATGAATCTTTAGAGGACATGGTGTACTGACTTATTGTGATATCAGTAAGGCCATTAAATGGATCACACGAGCAGCGAGAGGCTAATGACGTGTGCAGAGCACAGCTGGCAGCTGAAATAGCCCAACCAGGTGATTACGTGACGTAGCCTGCGTGACGTAAGGAGAGACACTAGATGATCACAACAGTGGTATACATAGCGAATCTCTGACGTATAGAAAAACCAACGTAAACCTAAATAATTTAATAGCAAAAGTTAACAGATGTTTTTAAAGAATCTATTAACTAAAGAAAAAAGTAAATAAAAGAGGATAATTTTTCTAAAATTAATAGACTGTCGTATAACTTCAGAATTGCTTATTATCCATTAATTATTTGGAAATAATTCACTAATCCATGAACATAGCAGTTATTTACGTTTTGAATTTTGGACACTTGGGCAGAACCTGTAGAGTATGCTAAAAGAAAAAAAATTAATTTATTATTATATGGTTCTAGAATACATGTCTTTGTTTCGTGTATCCGTACTTGATGTCTTGATGATTGGAATACAGGATATTCTGAGCCCACCTACCCAGATGAAGTGCAATGCTAACCAAGCCTGATGACCAGTGAGAAACCAGAGATGCTGTTGGCATACGCAATCATCAAGCAGTGAAAACACGTTGCCAAGGACAAAAAATTTCGGCCGGTGAATAATAGTGCTTCTCGCCAAATGAGTGTTTCATTGCAGTGATTATCAAAGGACGACCTTAAGTAGTAAGTGCTCCGTAAATTTCAATGGTGATCAGTGAAACACCATAGCAGCGTAAAAAGGAAAAAATTTGGGCGTGGTTTTATGAAATGTGTTGTGCATTTTGTATAGATGATATATTTACCAAAATTCTGGAAAATTATGCTACACTGGACGCCAGTGGGACTGCTTCAAAATGTGAGCTAAATGTTTGTATTCATTTTTCTAGATATCTGTTAAAGATAAACAAATTGTACTGTTATGATATTTGCTAAACAAATTTTACATACTTCATAAATGTCTCACAAACTAATGTTTATTTGTCTTTGTGAGTATAACTGAAGAGTTTTTTTGTAATATATGTAATTTTGAAAGACTTTTGATAGTTAAAATTTAGGAGAGCATGGTTGTCGGAACTAGCAGACTATGTAGGTACTTATAATCGTCAGCCAGGAAAACTGTTTCAGTAAGTGCAAATTTAATAACACTTCATAAACCAGTAGATTTTACATTTTAAAGAATTCTTTCAAACTAACAAAACTGTATTTGAAGAGAAAAAGAACATTTAAAGTAACTGGGATAAAATAAAGTGACATATGCTGTAAAGGCTGCTTCTAAGAACTGAGCTACTGCATTTCTAATGTTTCCAAAATTCTGATTTCGTCTGAAAAAAAATCACAATTTTCAAAAGAAACTAAAAAGGGTATGTCTAGGGTACCCTTTGCATGCAGATAAGAGAGCATTTTACTTCAGTTCCCATTTATCTGTTTTAGTGCTGCATAACATACAGAGTAAGAGACGAGCGATAGGTTCACAGGCTGGCTAGCAGAGGCGGTTTGCCATCCGGCGCTTTCAGAGCCGGTTGGATGAGGTGCCACGGCAGAAATCGCTCGTGACGTTAGCAGAGAGATATGTAGGGAAAGTATATTTATTCTGGAGCGAATCAAGCAATTGTTATTACTAAATATCTGCTAACAAAAGTTGCCATTTGCCATTCAGACGTTAGGAGGACTGTACGGGTTATAAATACTGGGCATAAATGCTACCTTTCAGAAATTTTAGAAGTTCACTAAGTCATTTCAAAGACGGACTGGTTCAATTATCGCAGAACGTGGGTGGAGAAATGTGGCCAGTTATACTGTACGCCCCTTATATCACCAACTGCGGACTCACCGGATAAACTGAGATATTTCTGGAGGCGTAGCACGAGTGAGGGGTTCGTGGATGTCCTCTACGGGAGACATGCAAAGAGACTTCATATTTTTTCTTTAATTTCTGTACGTAGGATCTCGCCTGATAATTTGTGGCTGTGTGAAATAATCTTCCAATTTAGTACACTCACGCGTCCTCTCAACGTAAGTTAAAAGAACCTATGACCTACTGAGTTACCATTCTTTGTATATGTTCATTCCCCTGTTTCTCCTGTTTTGCATGGATCGCACACACTTCAGCAGTAATCTATGGCAGGGTTCGTAAGAAGTCTTGTTTCTAGACTGACTGAATTGTCATTGTCGTACCAACGAACTGAAGTCTGACACCTACCTTAGTAATGGCTGAACCTATGTTCTGTACATGCACAGAATTTCTGTGCAGTTAAAGCGGATTACCAATTTTTGGATCATTTGGAAATGTTATGAAGACTGAGCATTTAACAGTGGCTTGCAGATTTTACGTACAGGTTGTTGGGAACTTCCCGTTTGAAACTTCTAGAAATTTTATAGGAGAGTATTTTGAAAGGAGCCCACATACGGAAATGTACCTATTCCGCTCTACGAAGGTTCCAGTTCAGATCTTTAATGCGTCGTCGTCTGCTTAGGGAACAAGAAAAGTTTCAGAGGTGCCTGTCCTGGTATGCAGTAAGGTAGAGAGGATGATGCGTACAACGTCAGACGATCACCTTATGTCACTTCACGTATGCCTTGCTGTGATACAGTAAACATGATTCGGTACATATTTTCGGAATACGCAACCTCGGCCCTTGTGTATGGTGAAGCTTGATGTAATGGAAGAGCTGCTAGTCGGTTATGTCACGAACGTTTTTCGGAACGTTTATTGAAATGCTGTGTTTGTATGGATAGTTGATCATTTTATTTTACATGATTTACTATCAAATGTACAATTCGGTTTAGCAACTGAAAATGATATATTCTCTTTTCTCTGTGAGATATTGGAGGGATCAAACCAAATTTTCCGAACGCTAGGCATATTTTTTTACTTAACTAAGGCGTTTCATTGTGTTTATCACAAAATATTGCTCCAGAAGTTGGACCATCTTGGATTACGGGGAGTAACTTACAGTTGGTTCACCTTTTACTTTAACAACAGACCGCAGAAGGTCATTATCCACATTTTTGAGAATAGCTATGATGTGGGGTCTGGGTGGGCCATTGTGAAATGGAGGGTGCCCTGGGGTCAGTGTTGGGGCCCTCCTGTTCCTTTTTTATATATATGATATTCCCTCTAGTATTATTGGCAATTGTAAAATATTTCTGTTAGCTGATGACACTAGCTTGGTAGTAAATGATGTTGTGTGCAACACTGGCACTATTTCATTTAGTGCAGTTCAGGTCTTAAGTTCATGGCTTGAAAAAAATCAATTAACGCTAAATCACAGTAAGACTTAGTTTTTACATTTCCTAACACAAAATTCAACAAAAGCCGACGTTTTAATTTCACTGACGGGCATGTGATTAGTGAAACTGAACAGTTCAAAGTTCTTGGTTTTCAGATAGATACTAAACTGTCGTGGAAAGCCAACGTTTAAGATCATGTTCAAAAACTTAATGCTGCCATTTTTACTATTCGAGCGGTGTCTGAAGTAATGATAGCTAGATATGAAAAGTAGTCTAGTTTGCTTATTTTCATTCGCTTATGACGTATCATATTATATTTTTGTGTAAATCTTCCCATTCTCAAAGAATATTTTTGGCTCAGAAACGGGCGATTCGGGCAATAAGTGGTTTAAGTTCGCGAACCACTTGTCGACACTTGTTCATTGAACTGGGTATTCTGACATTGGCCTCTCAATAGATATATTGTTTACTGTCGTTTCTTGTTAACATCATCTCTCTTAAAACTAGCAGATATCCAGACTACATATGGATCGCATTTCCTTGACTCTTGTGCAGAATGGCGTGCAGTACACTGCTGCATCCGTTTTCAGTAAGCTACCACAAGAATACAAAAAAACTTAGCGCTTTCAAATCGAAACTGAAGAGTTTTCTAATGGGTCACTCCTTCTATTCTGTTGAGGAGTTCCTCGAAAAATTCCTGGGTTATATTGTTGATTGCGTTTACATGAACTTATGGCTTGTCTTTTTCTTTTTGTTCATAAACATTCTACTTTATTTGTTATTACGTTTATGTTGTAATTTCATGTCCTGACACGTTCCATGACCTTGGAGAATTGCTCCTCAATTTTGTCCTACACAACTAGACGTGTAAAATGAAAAATAAAAAACAATGTAGCCCGCCACCGCATAAACATTTTGCCCACGTTACCCAGCGACTCCGAGGAACAGGTACCTTCATCGGGAGGTGGAAGGACTATGGTGCGCCACGAAAATGCTGCACGTTCGAATCTGAAGAAAGTATACTGAAACAGTTGAAGAAAACCCGTCAAAGAGTACTCGAACAGTTTTGTGTGCAATGGGTAGTCGCAGTGTCGTCTGGGACATTCTGCGTGAACAACATTTACAAAAAAATTGTTCAAATGGCTCTGAGCACTATGGGACTTAACATATAGGGTCATCAGTCCCCTAGAACTTAGAACTACTTAAACGTAACTAACCTAAGGACGTCACGCAACACCCAGTCATCACGAGGCAGAGAAAATCCCTGACCCCGCCGGGAATCGAACCCGGGAACCCGATTTTCCTCAACGCGTTGCCTACAGACGTGGTTACTGCTGCATCATCACGCCCCTATTTGCTCGTACAGTACTGTTCACGGATAAATCTAAGATCGCTAGGAATTGTGTTCTGAATTCGAGAAACGGCCATGTGTGGGCAGACGAAAACTCTTGTGCCACGCATGTTCAGGGATTTCAGCACCGGTTTGGTATTAACTATCGGGCAGGTATTCTGGGCGATCATGTGACTGGGTCAAACCTGCTTCCACTCAAGCAGTTGGTCCTGCACACTTGATTTTGCTACGAAACGTAGTGGGCCCGTTCTTGGACAGTGTGCCGCTGGGTGTCTGTCAGGGACTACTTCCTGTGGGCAAAGTTTAATTTACGAGATTCCTGTAGCGACAGTGGATGATCTACTGGCACGAGTTCTGGCCGCTGTACAAGGAACTGAAGAGAGACCAAGTGGGAAGGACAGTGTATACCAGAACATGCTTCGTACGCACAGTGTCTGTATGAAAGTTGGAGGTCGCCACATCGAGCCGCTGTTGTAATGCAACAGTATTGTTCTGTACGTACAGTATGAGGGGTTATTTTTTGTTTTGGGATAATGTTAACACGTAATGTCCAAGTGTTAAAACAAACAATTGTTTTTAAGTGATAAATGGATGTTTCTTACTGGTTCCTTTCGAATTATCACCTGATAGTTGTGTTGCGTCGTGCCTAATTCAGTTCCTCAAGCGGAAAGGGGATGAGTTAAACATGGACAGAAGCAGTCGTAGAACGGATACGGTTTCCGGAAGTGTGTTATTGTTCAAAATATTATTTTCTCATTCGCCTTTACAGGTCCTGGAAGTTGTTAACGGGAATTTCCGAAAACCCTGTAGGTATATTTTGCTTGGTCCCATAAGGTAAGATATGATACAAGAAAAGGATAGTATGTGGCTTTTTTCCTTGTTACAGGCGTTACCTGACACTGATCCACGTTTAAATGTTTCCTTACTCTCTGCCTAACAAGGAGAATGGACGGTGTTGTGCAGAGCTCCGCGCATCAGCGCAGGATGGGCGTGCAGCAGGCCGCCTGCCCCTGGCGGCCCATACCCGGCCACGCTGGTGCGGCAGGCGCAGCACGACAGGAATTTCATTCACGAGGCCCCGTCGACCGCCAATCGACGTCGTGGCATTTCATTTCCGCTCCTCTCCTCTCCTCGAACGCGCCATTAAAACAAGCTTCTCCGCTACTGATCTAAGCTACAGCAAGTATTCGACTCCTCCATTTATTACTTAATTAACAATGCAAGTGGTACAGTTTGTTAGTGAACAAGGCGAGGATGGCAATATGGAATGTAAAACATGTTGTGATATTAAAAATATAACCCGACGAACCATGGGTAACTTCCCTCTGTCAGATGCAATGTTCCCCATGTAAAATGAAGAGCTCTAGCAGCTACAACAACGTTGTATAGTTTTAAGCAACATGTCCGATAAACTTAGGCTGAGAAGACGTCTCGGTTTTGCCGGAACAGTCACAGTTTTCACACAAATGCCCTGGTGCCCCAGGGAAATCATTAGGGACACACAATTTTCCCAATTTTTAATCGAGAAACAAAATGCTTGCTAAATATTTGTCATTAAATTATCTGTGAAAAACAAGTTTCCTAGAAGTAGAAGGTTACAGAAATGTATATTTTGTAAATATATAGGCCTACAGCAATTGATTTAACTAGTCTTCTGCCTGGAGAAAGTGTAAGATATATGTAGAGAAGAAAAGTAGTTTTTACCTACGTACGCCTCTACCTTACCGACCCTCCATTTAATGTCTCTTGAGAAACTAAAACCAATACAAAAGGTAGTATAAAGGAGCAGCACTTCAACCATTTCTCCTAACAGGACTGCAATGTGAGCTATGTGGCGGGCGTCAGCAATGCTTATTAAATACTGTTTAGCATATATGCATGCTTGCCCTAACAATCGACAGTTGCACGAAGTCCTACATTTTAGTATGAAATGTAAAACTTGCATATGATTACTGTTAGTAGTGTTACATATTCCTTAGGATTAGCCAGTTTTACCTAGAAAAGAAGTGACTAAAAATTTCAGAAAATATATCCAACCTATTGCTGTAAAAAGTGTGTTTCAATTTTTTTATTTCTGAAAAGAAGACTTTTATTTATGTGTAATGTACCTACATTTACCTCCCAGTCGACAAAATGAAGATACATTTTGGCTACAGGTTTTACAGCTGCTGCATGACAGGAAAGCTAAGCGTTAAGTGTAGTAATTATATTAGGTACAAACACAAGGGTCCCTTTCTTTTTCTCTTTGAAATCTGGTCAGTCTAGATAAACTGTATTACGCTTAGTTACACTTATCTTTAAAACTCTCGTACCCATTCTAAGATTTTTATTACCTTCCCAGCAAAATAAAGTTCTGTGTTCCTTTTTTTTTTTTTTTTTTTGCCGGTACCTATCTGCAGTCCTGACACACTTCAAAATTTCTTTGTCTCACTAGGGGAGCCACAGTTATTGCGTTCATCTCGGACCGAGTTAGTTAGGCACACACCGTCATGTTAGACGCTCCAGTTCTACGACCTTTAGTGACAGGGTGCTAAAAATATTTAGACATGAAGAATAAAGATGCAGAATGTTTGTATTATGTCGTTTGTATTATTCTAAAATTAAAATTGAAATAAATGAGCCCGCGGTCACTATTGTTAGACTTATTCACCAGGTTTCAACACTTCTAAGAGTGCCTCCATCAGAATTAAAAGAATTCAAATGGCCTATAACATAGTTACAAATTTATAGGAAAAGACATTTTTATATAAAAAGTGTAAGTACTGACTAATAATAAAAGACTGGGGCAGTACTTACATGTCACATATAAAATAATTGTTTTATATGTGACATGTAAGTACTGCCTCACCCTTTTATTGTTAGTCAGTACTTACACATTTTATATACTAATGTCTTTTCCTATAAATTTTAACTATATTATAGACCATTTTAATTGTTTTAATTCTGATGGAGGCACTCTTAGAAGTGTTGAAACCTGGTCAATAAGACTAAAATTAATAGTGACCGAGGGCTCATTTTGAAATTCCTTGGCTAGCAGGACAGAGCGGATTAGGGTGTGGAAAGGGGCCAAAATATGTTGCTGTCAGTTGCACTCAACACACAAAATTTATTCATCAACACAAAATACTACAAGGATGCAAAACACTCAAAATTTTAATCGACCTCCTTTGATTAACTTTAGATAGGCTGAAGGCCACACTCAAAATCAAAGACACAAGACCTAAGCAAGAAACCGAAATACAATGTTTTTCTGGAGGTTTAACCCAAGAATATTTTCTAAATCTTCAATCTAAACAGGCTGAAGGATTTAGAAATTTAATTTTAATGGAACCTGGCTCGAGGCAGCATATTAAACAATGTGAAGAGTTTCAATCAAAGGCCTTATCTTAAAACATTTTACGAAAAATCCTGCTGGAGGCTCCATACAAAAGCATAACAGTCTTATGCCTTAAGTGCAAGACAAGAGCATTAATTTAAAAGATATTAAGACTCAGCTGAAGGCCACATATCAACAAAATATGATTACGGTTTAAGCCCTAGAAAGAAGAATTTCAGTTTTAAAAGGCAGAAGGCCGTATCTTAAGATATTTCATATAAAATTCCGCTGAAGGCCCCTATAAAGAATTATCTCATGCCTTAAGAGCAAGACAAGAACATTGATTGAAGAGATATTAATACTCGGCTGAAGGCCACAAATCAACAAAATATGTTTACAGCTTAAGGGCTAGAAAAAGAGTCTCGATTTTAAAGGCAGAAGGTCTTATCTTAAAACGTCTCATGTAAAATTCTGCTGAAAGCTCCAATAAAGGAATAACAGTCTCATGCCTTAAGGGCAAGACAAGAACATTATTTTAAGTGATATTGATACTCTATTGAAGGCCACACATCAATCAAATAACTAAAACCCAAACAGGGAAATTACTCTGTAACACACAAGGAACGGCGCTCCGAAGTTTCCAAGGGTTGGCATGGGATTGTAACACTAACGCCCGTTTAGGTGAGACAGGCAGCCTGTCCAACGACTTCTTGATCTGAAGGCAACCCAACCGACAGTCGACCGACCAATCAATAAATTCAGTTCCGCTCCACGCAACCAGCAAAACGACCACAAGACTTGAATACAACGACACACAGAATATTGGCGCCCTCAACGACCAACAACACCTCAGCTGCCGAACTACACGCCACGCTGGACAGCAACAGCACGACGAGGAAAATACACTGCCGAAAATTACGTCAACGACCAGAGCATGTAACCGGAACGTCAACGGCCACAAGGCAGAAGATACCATTGGTCAACTTCAATAACAGGGAACAAATTGAGTTAAACTCCAAAGGAAGACAACTGGAATCTTGGCCGACTTGAATACACACACGTTGTTCGCGGGAATGTCCCAAAAGCAACCACCAGGATCAGACGAAGAAATGTAAACAGTTGAGGCTCGACAGTAGGTTAAGGGGCTCCGGAAAGGCTCAAAATCATGAAAAGTTCAATTTTTGCTTTTTTGCGTTTTCTGAGTCTGCAGACTATTACCTTTTAATAGATATATAATTTATTCAATTCCGAAGACTGCAACTATTTTTAAATTTTTTTTGAAATGTGTTCTACATGGGCGTGACCCACTGTGGCGCTGTTAAACTGCTGTCAAATTGTGTTATTATTAACGTCCGTGTTCATCAGGTACATTTTAGTGATGTGAGATAAAGTATGTGTTGTGGCTAACCTGTGATGGTTCAATATATATCGCTGGTGTGATTGTCGATTGTTTCATGTTTATTTACTCTGTCGTTATCTCGAAAATATTCGTAATTCTGTTTCTTGAGTCTCTGTTTTGTTGAAGTATAACAATGAGTAAAAGTAAAGTTATTAGAAATCCTCTGAAGGCTTTTAAGAAAAGGAGAAATGTTGGAAAGCCAAAGGTATGTGTTATTACTGTAAACAATAAAGATGATAACCAAGTGAGTGAACCTAACCTCTCAAGTACACCTGCCCATAGCAGTCAAAGTGGGAAAGAAAATAGTTCACAGAAGAAGCTTGGTTCAATGAGTGAAAACTATGAATGTTTTATGGGCGAATCGGATGTGAATGAAATATTTGATATGTCGGTTCTCAAAGGAAATTTTTCAAACTGTGTAAGATGTATTCATTGTAGTGAAGTTGGTCTGGAACTCTCCATAATAAAGCATGTAGGACTTGCTAGTGAAATACAACTGAAATGTGATAAGTGTTCATACATGACCACCTTTTGGAACAGTGTTGCAGTAACTGCAACTGAAGAAAATGGTAGCAAAATCTACGAACACAACATTAGATTTGTTTATTCCTTGCGTTCAGTTGGTAAGGGTGCTATTGCAGGTGCAATTTTCTGTGGCATCATGAATCTTCCAAATCCCCCAACCAAGTTTACGACCTATAATAAATTAATAGGGTCTAAAGTAGAAGATGTCTGTATAGAATCTAATGAGAACGCTGTGGAAGAGGCAGTAATGGAAAATAATGGTAACAGAGATTTGATTGCAGCGTTTGATGGTACCTGGCATAAACGGGGACACACATCTCTTCATGGTGTAGTATCTGCCACCAGTATGTATACAGGGAAAGTTTTAGATGTAGCAGTAATATCAAAGTATTGTAGATGTCCACAAAAATATAAAGGTACACATGAAAATAGTTGCAAAGCTAACTATAGTGGCAGTAGTGGAGGAATGGAAGTGGCTGGTGTTGCCAGTATATTCCAGCGTTCTGAGGCGTGTGATAAAGTGCGGTATGTTAATTACCTTGCTGACGGTGATTCTAAAAGTTTCAAACATGTTCAAGGACTGAAGCCCTATGGTGGTGATGTTGCAGTGGAGAAATTTGAGTGTATTGGACACGTACAGAAGCGAATGGGAACAAGACTTCGGCGACTGAAAGCTTCATACAAAAAACAAAAACTCAGTGATGGTAAAGGGTTGGATGGGAAGGGAAGGTTAACTGACAGTGTAATTGACAGAATACAGAACTATTATGGAATGGCTATTAGGCAAAATACACAAAGTGTCGATGAAATGAAGAAGGCTGTTTGGGCTCTTTTTTTTTCATACTTATTCAACCGATGAAAATTCCCAACATAGCTTGTGTCCCAAAGAAGAAGATAGTTGGTGAAAATATAACAAAGGATTGCTAACTGGTGAAGTGTACAGTCATAAGCATAGTCTGCCTCATGCAAAAATGGAGGTGAAAAAACCTTTTTTCAGAGACTTAGCAGCACCTGAACTGTTGAAAAAGTGTATTCACAGAAAAACTCAAAACCCCAATGAAAGTGTAAATAGTGTTATATGGTCGAGAATCCCCAAGACTGTATTTGTTGGAATAGAAACACTTCACTTTGGTGTGTATGATGCTGTTGCGACTTTCAATGATGGCAACATTGTAAGGTGTAAGGTATTTAGAAATATGGGAATGAAGATAGGTTCTAACATGGTACGAGCGATGCTTGCTTCAGACAAGGAACGCCTTCGGGCTGCAGACAGGGCTGTAAAGAGTCTAGAAATACAAGCAAGAGTAAACAGGAGGAGGAACAAGAGGAAGCTGGAGGAGGAGTTTGCAGAGGATGAAGATAATCCATCCTATGGACCTGGAATGCATTAAAAAGTTAATCCAATCTTTGTCGCTCGATTCCCAAAACTTTTATTTTTTCTTACTAATTACATGTTTTCTAAGGATCTTCCAAACATATTTGTTTCAAACTTTCAGTAAATGTTACACAGCACCTTCTGCATAATTTAACACAGCCTTTTTCCAAAGAACTGTATATTTTTGAATATATAAATAAAAAATTGCAAAAAAATGTCGTGAATTTTCATTACAATTAAAAAAAATCATCTTTAATAACTGAACTAAAATTTTGTAAAATCCCTGTGTTAAGTTGTAGCCCATATTCCAATAAATAATCTGTAAGATGTTCAACTTCCTACCTAAAATACTTTGTGAGGAAAGATGTAATTTATAAGCGTTATTTTAACATTGCAAGTATAGGGCGTTCCGGAGCCGCTTAAGAATATTGTCAGGGGAAGTATTTCTGTGTATTTCTTCTATTTCCTCTAACAGTCTAACAGATGAATAGTGGCTCCTTTTTCTGCTGAATGTAATATTTGTACATTGCTCTCAATGTTTCTCACTGAGTGGTTTCGTTCTGCAATGTGGGCTTCAAACGTAGATTGATTCAAATTTACAGGTCTTAAGGCATCAAAGCGTTCTTCGTATCTAATCTCTAAACTTCTGCTTGTTTGACCAGTGTTGAATATAGGGCCTAAACCACATTGGACCTTATACATTCCTCATTTAATGTAGGGGTCTTAGAAACATTTCCATTACAGTTTACTTTTGCTGCAATTTGCTATTAGTGGAAAAGCTGATGTTAAGATTCTTCTTTTTAAATAAGTTTGCAATTTGTAATGAGATGGGGAATATGACTGGAGCAGTGGTATACTTATGTATGGCTTTTCCAGGAGGCTGGTTTGTATTGAATTCAAAGTTGTGCTAATTGCTGGTCTGTGAAATTTTGTTGTGGAGTTTGTTCCTTATTATAGCCTCATAGTCATTATTATTACCAACGATTTTAATTAAACTGCTTTCATTTTGTTAATGTGTGTGACGTATTGGTACTTTTAGCATTCAGTGAATCACGGCTCTGAAATATGACATTTTGGGTTGTCTGGGATGACATTAAGAGTTGTCAATGCTGACATCTGCGGTGATGAGTTTTCTGTAGACACTAAATTCATGTTTATGGCTAATTTCATAAATTTTAAAATAAATGAAAATTGATGCTCTTACTTGTTTTATAATCAACTGTGAATTTAGTATTTGTATGCATTTTGCTGAGGTCTGCTGACAATGCATGAATTTCAGTTTTTATATCACCAAAAAGCAGGATTGTATCACTAACATATCTTATGCAGTATATATTTTCATTTCTAATTTGTTGATTAGCTGAAGTATTCTGGTTCCATATGACTGATGTAAATGTTAGCTAAAATCCCAGCTAAGCTACTTCCCAGTGCCAAGCCATCATGTTGTTGGTAAAAATGCTATTAAAGCTAAAATAACTGTCGTCCACGAATCAGTATTTCTAGGAGTTCACGGATCTCTGGAATAGTTATTTTTTTTACAAACAGACCCTTTTTACAATGTTAATTGTCTAACAGAGATGTTTGTGTTTAGATTTCCTGTGTGCAGTGATCAAAATTTAGCTGTTGGTGGGATGTGGATGTCTTCAATGGAGATTATGATGTCATATAGTTTGTGTATGGTATAATTATTTTCAAAGGTACAGTTTCTGCCAATGATGTCTGTCACCTAACAGCTTGTAGAAAATGCTAGGCTATTTCTGGAGCTATGTATCATGTGGAAAGGACAGCTTTGTTGGTGCACAAGTTTTGGTGCTGAAGGACTCATTGCTATACAGCTGTGCACTTCACATGTGCTCAATAACACATTACAGTTATTTATAAGTTTACAGAGTTTAGTTTGGAAGTTCACTGTGCGATGGGACTTTATCTCAGTAGTGTTGTTGCTATGGAATAATCGCAATGTTTTCTCCATATATTCCTCATCATTTAACACAACAATAGGGCTTCCTTTATCTGCATTTACTATGAGTGCTGTACTTTCAATTAATTTGACGTTTATGTACGTTAAGAGACACAAATTCCTTGTTGAACTTAATATTAAATGGCATTTTAATTAGGTTAATTTTTTTCATCTTGATATCATATGTGTTTTTCATTACCTGGTGAGATAAGCTAAATAGAAATTTGTCAAATAAAGGCAGGGATGGAGACTGTGGTTATTACATGAAGTAAATTGTTGAGCATATCAGCAACCAGCCACAAATTGTTTTTATGTTACTTTATTGAGAAAGTTCCATCACTGCTTTCGAATTTTTGATGATACATCACTGGACGGTTTTAAATGCTTTCATGAAAACAAATGACAATTTAGTTTCCTGAGAGTTGTCCTAGGATAAGCAATAATTTAGTTATAAACAAGCAACAAAATGGTTGTCTTGTAGATTTCTATAGGAATGCCACTTACATGAAATGTCCATCTGGAGTAATTGATTTTGTAGTTTCCTTGTAATGAAGAACATTCTGAAGGATGTTTGTATATTCACAATCACATACACTGGTTTGCAGTATGAAACACTTTTGTTTGGTCATAAAACAAATTTCCGATAAGAACATGAGAACAAATACAGAATTTACAAAGCACATGAGTGTCGACGATGCTCCAAATACACTAATACAAAGGTATGGGAATTTTGAAATATGAGATTTACATTACTGTAATGTTAAATTGAAAAACGATAAATATATGGCATTATGTGAATTATACCACTACAAACATATTTCATATAAAAGAATGACAACAAGAATGTGTGTGAAATCCTTATGTGCTGTTTTAATTTTCATAATAATAATACATTAACAATTATTAGTATTTAATAATATGAATAATACTTACTATGGTAGGTGCATACCATATTAAAGATTAGTTACTTGATCTGCAAATGGGTGTAAAACAGTATTTACATTGGCATATGGAAAGTATTTCATTTAAGTTTTTCAGGAAAAGAGACTGCTTTGAATCATCAGGAGAAGTTTGTGTGTATATGTTTGTGTCTCTTGGTCTGGGTTTCTATTTTCTCTCACAGCAAAACGTGAAACATGATATCAATCTTACCATGGCCCCCTAAAGTAAATCATGAATATGCAAAGTCCAATTTTATTGGTGTCATAAATTCTGCAGCGGTCAGTCAAGCAGAAGTTTAGAAACTAGGTACAAAGAACACCTTGATGCCTGAAGGCTTGGAAACTTGAAGTAATCTACATTAACAGCACACACTGCAAAAGAAAACCATAAAATGAGAAACATTGAAAGAAGCATGAAAATACTGAGTTTAGCTGAAGAAGAAACCACTATGAATGTGTTAGAGGAAATAGGAATACACCTACACAACAAATTTCTCCTGTTAATATCCTTAATGAGCAGACTGAATTGATTAAGGCTACTCTACTGAAAAACTTCCTGAAAGTACTTTTCATATTCTGATATAAATAATGCTTACACACCTATCTGCAGATCAAGTATCTGACATTATAATATTTTATATACCTACATTAGTCGATATTACACATTACATTAGCTGGCCGGTGTGGCTGTGCAGTTCTAGGTGCTTCAATTTGGAACCATGTGACAGCTACAGTCACAGAATCGAATTCTGCCTCGGACATGGATGTGTATGATGTCCTTAGGTCAGTTAGGTTTAAATAGTTCTAAGACCAAAGATGTTAAATCTTATAGTGCTCAGAGCCATTTGAACCATTTTGACACATTGCATTAAACATGAATATGATGAAAGTGATAAGTCTGCAGGTAAGCACATGTGTGGCTTGGTAATATACCAAACCATAAGCTATAAAGTTAGTCTATAGATATGAACTGTGATGCATACGAAATACGTTGGAAAGACACTCATTTCAGTCAGAACAATCAAACACATGTGAATGTCATGTAGCCCTTAAGCAGGATAAAGGATAGTATGACCTACAATAGAAAAAAACGTAAGGAAACATGTGTCAGAGTGTACCACACCCTGTGCAAAATGTCAGTTGGTATCATTATAATTAGATGTTTAACTGAAAAAGCAGATATCAAGGAATACACTATGACGTTATTGAAATCCGGTTTCGCAAGACAGGTCGGATCATATTGTGGAAATGGGCCAAGTTCAATTACTATTGGCTATACAAGAACACACTAACAACTTTATTCCTCAAACCAATGCACAGTTTTCTCTTTAAAACAACAAAGATCAATTCACAGCTGAGGGCCCAAGTAACTTCTCCATAATAAGTTTAAGTGATTGCTTTTAAAACACCAGGATTTAGAGTAACGTCTGAACGCCTTACTTAAGTAAAATTACAATATCTTCTAAATAACATTTCAGATCAGCTAAGGAAAATCTCTAAAACGCAAGCATTTACAAATTCCAGCTAAAGGCCATATTAAGGAAAATTCAAGTTAATTCTTCAGCTGAATGCCGAATAAAAAAAATTTCGTTCATAATAAAAGAGAGGCTTTAAAGATAAGCCTTTACACAGCACAACAGAAAAACATCTTAAGAAAAATTTAAGTATCTTGTTTGCTGAAAGCCCAAACAATTACTCAAGATTAATTATAGACCACCTTAAGATAAACATTTACAAAGCACTGCTGAAGGCCGTTTCAAGAATTCAAGATAATTAAAGGGAAACCTTATAGGCAATGATTTGCATATTAAAGCCACAGATTCTGAAGCAAACGAGGCTGAAGGCCTAAATACAGAGCATCAATAATTTTAAATGAAACACAGCTGAAGGCCTAATCTTATAGCTGTTATGAAGTTCGACTGAAGGCCATATACCAAACATAAAACAGACAATATTAATACATTGCTGAAGGCCTGGTACAGTATCTGCGCCGAAATAAAATGTCAATCACAAACAACAAACAATGTTGGTCAGCAGTGTTCCATGGGTCGGCCTGCGGAGAAAACTCTAACCACAGTTTAGGTGAGAAAGACAGCCAAGCGTAACACCAAACGGTCGGGTGGCAACATGACCTAGGGACGGGTAAAGAACCAACCAAAAACCTAATCAATACCCTCTGTCCTAACCCACCAACTGCCTACTCTAGTACGAAGAAAGCATTTAACTGCTCAGTGGAAATCACAGCAGCTACACGTGGTTCCACATAAACACACTTGCACAAGAACTCGAACAATCGTAAAATCAATCACTGTGGAACCACATGGACGAATCAATTCGACACACAGAGAGTTGCCACAAGCGGTCAGCGACCAAATACACGTCGTCCGACGAGACGACCGATCGAACGACGAACCAACAGTCGGTCTAACTAAAATTGCGTGTGTCAGCTACGGTCGGGGTCGCCTTGTCTGTCCGAAGCTGACTGCTGCTCCAACCTGACTCAGCTCGATGTCCGTTCGGAATTCGGAGACACGGCGACTTAGGCACCTGGGCTCGGACCCATCCATGTCGAGGTAACTCTTGCCCATTGGCCACGACATCTCTGCACAAGGAAGGAACCGACCCATATCCGGCAAGAGGGCCAAGTTACGAGGCCCAGAAACGATCAGAAGTCCTAATACATGTCGCCTGATGAGGAGACCAACCGAACTAACGACCAACAGTCGTTCCGCTCCAATCTCTTTCCGTCGGACAGTTCATGTGTGTCGCCAGTGGAAGGCGAGCACTGGCTGTCCGCACCACACTGACACTCCGTCCACTACTTCACTGCCGCCGTGTCAGGACTGCTGCTCTGTGCCCGACCGACTCCACTGCTGGTCCGTCCGCGACTGACTTTAAGACACACGACGACCAAGAAATACTAACGGTCGCTCTGGAGATAGTGAGACAAATCACTTATCGATAAGCACTGCTGCTGCCACTCATGGGCAGTTAAGGCAGGAAGTTAGTGATGTCAATAAATGTAATAAGAAATTATTATAAGGTAACTAGTCATTTCTAAAACAACTAACCATTATTAGTCCAAGAACACTAATGGGGTACAATTAAGATAAAGAGATAGTGACAGAACAAAACCAAACAGAACAACATATGAATGTTAAATCGACCTTATGTATGTGACACAATTTATAATAATGTTTTATGAGTAATATTTACTTAAAATGTTAGAAAATTTGTACCAAAATGATGTGCCGTTTACTTACAGATAACTGATGATGGCTGTTTGAGAAAATAGGTTTACTGTAATGAATAAAGCAAACTGACTTAGCAGTATTTTGGGAATCGTAATTACATAACTTAGAAGGTTTTTTTACTATATATGAGACCTGTTTCAATAAAGTTCAAATGCAGTAGCTTCAATATTGAGTGGAATACCACATCCAGAAACCACTGTGCCATCTTAGCAAAACAATTTAAGTAAAGTTTTCAGACACTTTAGACCGAAAAAATGTTTCAAATGGCTCTGAGCACTATGGGCCTTAACTTCTGAGGTCATCAGACCTCTAGAACTTAGAAATACTTAAACCTAACTAACCTAAGGACGTCACACACATCCACGCCTGATGCAGGATTCGAACCTGCGACTGTAGCGGTCGCGCAGTTCCAGCCTGAAGTGTCTAGAACCACTCGGCCACACTGGCTCTCAAACTTTAGACTACTGGGAGTTTTTGCATGAAATATGTATGCGTAAAAGAATTTTTCCTCTAATATCGAAACTGCTCTTAGCGTTGTTACTGTTTCCAAGTTATGGATGATTTCGATTTCCGACTTATATTTTAGTGTTAGTAGCTCAACTCATGGGTTTTGATTACAGTAGTGTGTGTAAATCACGATAATGGACACCTGGATTAATATTTCTTTTTAAAAATTAATTTAAATTCTTGTGGATACTACACACCAGGTTTCTTTGCTCATAACCAAAAGAATTTTTGAATTATCCTAATGAGCTGGTCTCCCATAAAACCCATTGTCCTATTACTGTCTATAGTTGCTGTAGGTCACAATTTGTGGGAGTAAGATATTAATGTGATTTTATCATTCGAAATGTGAACTTGAAACAAGAATCCCATAACACAATTTTAGAAGAATGGTATTGTATCTGTGCAATTAGTAATTGATAAGCAATACTGTGCTGTTGTCACAAATATGTAATAAGTATAAAAAATGAAATTCACGTAATTTATATTTATTGGTTAGAATCAAAGAGCTTTTTAGGTGTCACAATTAACTGTACTTTGATCATTGACGATGATGTCACATTCTAGAAGACTATTGAAACCAGCTGAAAATGTACACGTTTCTGTACTATTCTTAAAGGAGGGATACCCACAGACATCTTTTTTGCATCTTATATTCACAGAAAGAAAATGTTGATTTTGGTTTGTGGGGCGCTCAACGGTGTGGTTGTCAGCGCTTTTACAAATTCCCAGTATATGTACTTTCCTGTCTCGCTAATTTCTGTCTGATAACGAAATGTGAAATGATGAGGACAACACGAACACCCAGTCCCTAGGTGGATAAAATGTCTGACCCAGCTGGGAATCGAACCTGGGATGCTGTGATAACAGAGGCAGATGTGAGCATTAATGATCGAATGTGGCCTTTTTTTCTGACTGGAGGAGTAGGAGAAATTAGTGTTTAACGTTCCTTCGGCAACAAGGTTACTGAGGATGGAGCACAATCTCGGATTAGGGAAGAATGGATAAGTAAAAAGGTCATGCCCTTCAAAGGAACCATCATGTCACTGGCTTGAAGCGATCTAGGGAAATCACGGAAAACCTAAATCACGGTGGTCAGACGTGGGCTTGACCAGTCGTCCTACTGAATGCGAGTCCAGTGTGCAAACTACTGTGTCTCCTCGCTCGGCTGTACTGACTGAGTCAGTATTATCAACAAGTAGACAATGATGGAATGATTGCACAGAGATGGTTGAACTAAAATTCCAATACACATGTAAAATGGCCCACACGAAGTTCATGAACTGATACACATCAGTCTGATTGCCCTTGTGTAGGCTAAGAATATTCATGGTGAATGGATAGAGTTGACCCAAAATACAACACCAAATAAAATAATAAGAGAGAAAGAAGGGAAGCAAAACAGGCCTTCACGTTTCACTCTCACAGATAGTGGCGATTATTCTTACAGCAGAGGAACCAAGACACTGTTTCTGTACAGGATCTTGAACGCCATACTTACGAGAATATCTTTCATCCTTCAATGCTAACAATTTAAGATAGCCAACTTCACTGTCTATTTTACACCTTGAGACAGTAAAATTGTGCTTTTAGGAATTTCCCTCTTATAAACAGTAAGAATTGCGTTCTTTTGCAGCTGTCCAGTAATTTGACCTCTGGAAACCACTTCATGCTGTTATAGACTATCTTACAGCATTCCAAGAATTTTATAATAACACCCACACAGATAAATTTTTTTAGTCTGGGACATCTATGTTTAGCCTCAGATCATTCATCATAGGAATAAAATCAATGCACTCAATACAGAACCTAGGAACCCTCCATTATTTTCGTCTAGGGCTACGTTCTGATCTTTTTCCTGTTTGTTGGTACTGATGGAATACCTTCTGCTGTCTACTTACCTTCTTGAGCTTATTATCCCATATAGTTCCAATTTAACGAAAAGTCTTACAAAATGTGTAACACTATACTGTCCATGATAATAACATAATTTATTGTGCTACTGGTTTCGGACTTCAACAATCTTCAAGGGCAGTAGCGCAGCATATAAAAGTGGACAATATGACAATGAGAAACGAAATAATATCAAAATAGGAAAAAACCGCTGAATCAGTGGAAATACTCGCAAAGAGTATCACAGATTTATGACATCTCATACATGCTGTGACATACATTACTACTGAAAACGATAAATGCCAATAAAAATAAAAATTCGTAACAAGATTACAAATAATAGCCCACTGACAAGAGAATAACATGTGATGTACAGCAATGCACATGTACTCCAATGTCCAAGATGACAGTCACGATCAAATCCATTGAATTTCACTCAACACTTCAGTAGTAATCAGATTACAAAACTGAAATTTTAATAATTCTACACTGATTGATATTACACTCCTGGAAATGGAAAAAAGAACACATTGACACCGGTGCGTCAGACCCACCATACTTGCTCCGGACACTGCGAGAGGGCTGTGCAAGCAATGATCACACGCACGGCACAGCGGACACACCAGGAACCGCGGTGTTGGCCGTCGAATGGCGCTAGCTGCGCAGCATTTGTGCACCGCCGCCGTCAGTGTCAGCCAGTTTGCCGTGGCATACGGAGCTCCATCGCAGTCTTTAACACTGGTAGCATGCCGCGACAGCGTGGACGTGAACCGTATGTGCAGTTGACGGACTTTGAGCGAGAGCGTATAGTGGGCATACGGGAGGCCGGGTGGACGTACCGCCGAATTGCTCAACACGTGGGGCGTGAGGTCTCCACAGTACGTCGATGTTGTCGCCAGTGGTCGGCGGAAGGTGCACGTGCCCGTCGACCTGGGACCGGACCGCAGCGACGCACGGATGCACGCCAAGACCTTAGGATCCTACGCAGTGCCGTAGGGGACCGCACCGCCACTTCCCAGCAAATTAGGGACACTGTTGCTCCTGAGGTATCGGCGAGGACCATTCGCAACCGTCTCCATGAAGCTGGGCTACGGTCCCGCACACCGTTAGGCCGTCTTCCGCTCACGCCCCAACATCGTGCAGCCCGCCTCCAGTGGTGTCGCGACAGGCGTGAATGGAGGGACGAATGGAGACGTGTCGTCTTCAGCGATGAGAGTCGCTTCTGCCTTGGTGCCAATGATGGTCGTATGCGTGTTTGGCGCCGTGCAGGTGAGCGCCACAATCAGGACTGCTTACGACCGAGGCACACAGGGCCAACACCCGGCATCATGGTGTGGGGAGCAATCTCCTACACTGGCCGTACACCACTGGTGATCGTCGAGGGGACACTGAATAGTGCACGGTACATCCAAACCGTCATCGAACCCATCGTTCTACCATTCCTAGACCGGCAAGGGAACTTGCTGTTCCAACAGGACAATGCACGTCCGCATGTATCCCGTGCCACCCAACGTGCTCTAGAAGGTGTAAGTCAACTACCCTGGCCAGCAAGGTCTCCGGATCTGTCCCCCATTGAGCATGTTTGGGACTGGATGAAGCGTCGTCTCACGCGGTCTGCACGTCCAGCACGAACGCTGGTCCAACTGAGGCGCCAGGTGGAAATGGCATGGCAACCCGTTCCACGGGACTACATCCAGCATCTCTACGATCGTCTCCATGGGAGACTAGCAGCCTGCCTTGCTGCGAAAGGTGGATATACACTGTACTAGTGCCGACATTGTGCATGCTCTGTTGCCTGTGTCTATGTGCCTGTGGTTCTGTCAGTGTGATCATGTGATGTATCTGACCCCAGGAATGTGTCAATAAAGTTTCCCCTTCCTGGGACAATGAATTCACGGTGTTCTTATTTCAATTTCCAGGAGTGTATATGAGAAACATATCAAGTAAAAAATAATAAGAATGATGAAAAAAATAACATACATTACTTTACAATTGAGTCAAAATGGTAAGCATGTAAAATACAAGCTACAAAGCAGTCATGAAATTATAATCAGTCATATCTGACAGTGGTTCACATTAAGGTAAATAATATGAAGGAAGTACAATTTTTAGGAGTGAAAGAAAACAAAAGGAATGTAAAATATGTTCATGAAAAGTCTCGAATTTTATGCATATACCACAGTGTAATCTTTTTTGTGGAAAAACATAGTTCACATCTAAACTGTTACTCATTAGTTATAAAAATATGTCATCCAGTGTCTACACAATGATAAAATGTAATTGAAATTCCATTTTTCAAGAGACAAAAATTAGCAAAGATCATCATCATCAGTTATCTGCTATATTAGCAGGTCCTTTGCCTCTCCATTTTCTGCGATCCATTGCTTCCTTCTTAAGGCTGCTGTGTGTTGTACCGTCCATCATGTCATCCAGTATCTGGAATCTCTTCCTTCCTCGCTTCCTTTTCCCTTCTACATAACCTTCTAAAACTGTTTTTATCAGTCCGTCATTCTTTCTTAATATATGCCCAATCCTATTTCTTTTTCTTCTCTTTATTACATCTAGTAACTGCCTTTTCTCTCCCACTCTTCTCAGTACCTCTTCATTTTTTACTCTGTCCATCCAACTTATTCCTTCCATCTTCCACCATGTCCAGATCTCAAAAGCCTCCAGCCTTTCTCTGTCTTTTTTCCTTATAGCCCATGTTTCAGCGCCATATGGAAGAACACTCGATACAAGACATTTTATGAGTCTCTTTCTGAGTTCTCTGTCCATACCGCTGCAGAAGATTCTCTTTTTCTTATAAAACGCCTCTTTTGCCATTGCTATCCTTGTTTTAAATTCTGTGGTGCACTTCCAGTCGGTGTCTATCCTGCTTCCAAGATACTTAAAATTTTGCACCTGTTCTAGTTTTTCTCCATTCAGCACAATGTTTAGTTCCTTATTTCCTCCTATTGCCAATACTTTTGTTTTATTTGTGTTAATTTTCATTCCATATTTTTTTCCGTTAGTTGCAATGGTGTCCACCAAATCCTGTAATTCTTTTTCCCCTGTGGCTAGAAGGACCATGTCATCAGCAAATCTCAAGCACCCTACTCTTCTTCCTCCAATTTCTACTCCTTTGTCATCTAATGAGCATTGGTCAATCATATTTTCCAAGTACAGGTTGAAAAGAGTAGGTGATAAACAGCATCCTTGTCTTACTCCTTTCCCTAGTCTGATCCAGTTTGTACTTTCTCCTCTCACTTTAACTGAAACTTTTTGATTATGGTACAATGAGTTTATAAGTCTTCTGGTTTTCCAGTCCACTCTCTTTTCCCTCATAATAGTCGCCAGCTTGTCCCAAACCACATTGTCAAATGCCTTTTCTAAATCGATGAAGCACATATATAGGTCTCTTCCTTTTTCAATAAACCTTTCTCCTAAGATTCGTAGGAGCCCTATTGCATCTCTGGTGCCCGTATTCCTTCCAAAGCCAAACTGCTCCTCGCCGAGATTCTCCTCTATTACTTTTTCAAGTCTTTTATTAATTATTCTTAACATCACTTTGGCTGCATGTGAAATGAGGCTGATTGTCCTGTGCTCGCTGCATTTCTTGGTTCCTTGTTGTTTCGGCAATGGAATCATTACTGTTGTCAAAAAGTCCTCA
Source organism: Schistocerca americana (assembly GCF_021461395.2). Lineage (NCBI taxonomy): Eukaryota > Metazoa > Arthropoda > Insecta > Orthoptera > Acrididae > Schistocerca > Schistocerca americana. The sequence goes on along the minus strand of NC_060121.1, from coordinate 740,597,276 downwards.
GGCCATTCACCACTGTCATATACTGTATTTTACTACATAACCTCAATATTTCTCTTATTCCATTGTGGTTCAAGCATTTTAGTATTTCTCCCGGTATTGTATCTGTACCTACTGCTTTGCCATTTTTCATTGCAGCAATAGCAGACTTTACTTCTTCCATTATGATGGTCAGTCCTTTCTCTTCATCACTTACACTGTTGTGTGATTCAAGTTCCAGAGTTTCTGGTTTGCTATTCGTGTCATATAGCTCTTTTGTATATTCTTCCCATCTCTGGAGGACATCGTCACGATCTTTATACACTACCTCTTCGTCTTTACTCAAAATTTCCATAGTAGCACTTCCTGCTCTGTTTTGTTCCCATGTCATAGTCTTTACTCTGTTGTATAGTAAGTCGTATCTTCCTTTCCTGTCCAGTTCTTCAATTCCATCACATTCCTCTTTTAGCCATTTTTTCCTAGCCTGCTCTGTTTCTCTTCGCAGTTCGTTATTTAACCTTCGGTATATCTTTCTTGCATCTTCAGTGTTCTTGTTTTTCAATTTTCTTCTCTCCTCCATCTTGGAAATCATTTCTTGTGTGACCCATGGTTTTTTTGACCTTTTCCCTTTTACATATCCTATATTTTGCTGTCCTGCTTTAATGATTCCTTCTTTCAGCATATTCCAGTACTCGTTGGCATTATCAGGTGCTTCTTTGTCTCGTAATGTGTTTAGAAAGTCCCGAGACAGCATTTCTGTAATTTGTTCTTTGAGGACCTTATCTTTTCTAGATCCCATTTCTTCACCATTGTCGCCTTTTTCAGTTTTTTCATTCTTATTTCTATTTCTGCCATAAGTAAGTTGTGGTCACTATTAATATCTGCACCTGGTAATGTGTGCACCTTCTTGATTCCATTCCTGTATCTTTCTTCTACCAGTATAAAATCGATTTGGTTTCTATATTTATCCCCTGGTGATTTACAAGTGTAGAGCCTCCTCTTATGGTTCTTGAACCATGTGTTTGCCACTATCAGCTGCCTTTCCCTGCAGAAGTCAATTAACCATTCACCTCTGTCATTTCTCTTTCCAAGACCATGACTGCCTACTATGTTTCCCTCTTTCCCTTCTCCCACAATGGCGTTCCAGTCTCCCATTACTATTTTGCAGCATTTTTTATTTTCGTCCATTATTCTCTCTATTACATTGTACGTTTCCTCTACAATTTGGTCATCATGTTCTGAAGTTGGCATATACACCTGGACAATCAGTAAATCTTTTTGTGCTCCTTTCAGCCTTACACCAATAACCCGGTCATTTGCATAGTCTACATATTCCACACATTTAGCCAATTCCTTTGTCATAATCATTCCTACTCCATTAATTCCTTTTACTTCTCCTCCTGAGTAGTAGAATACATATTCATCTGACTGCAACTCTCCATGTCCATTCCATCTTACTTCAGCAACTCCTACGAGGTCCATATGATTCTTTTCCATCTCTCTTTTAAGGTTTTATAGTTTTCCTGCTTGTAGCAGAGTTCTGACATTCCAGGTACCAATTCTCGTTTTCATTTTTTGCCTCCTTTCAAGTTGTCCCCCCCGGAGATCCGAATGGGGGACTATTTTACACAGTATGATAACAACTCAAAGTAAAAAACATAAGTGTAAAAAAACATAAAATCAGGTACACATTAGTTAGAAGACTATCTCATCTGATAGCTATACAACCACGAAATTTAATTGAAATTCCATTTATATTTACACAAAAATTCAAAGGTCAAACTGAAACGTAAGTGTAAAATACATCTACAGTGGTATACATCAGTTAGAAAAATATGTCATCCAATGTCTACACAATCACTAAATGTAATTTAAAATCCGCTTATTCTACAGAAAAAAATTAGTAGAGAGATACAGTTTGATAAAAATTCAAAGTAAAACTTATATGTAAAAATCACCTGCAGATTAAGAAACAAGAAAGTGGATAATGTCAAGGAGGAAGGGGGCACAGATGGAATAAAAAAAAGGGGTGTAGTTAAGGAGAAGTGTAGTTTAAGAAGGTCTACTCATATGTTAGAATCTGTCAATGAAATTATTTAAGAACCTTTTGTTTCTCAATTCCACCTGATCTTGAAGACTTTTTGTGGATGAATAATCCCATTTCCTAAACGCTCTGTTTCTTTTAGAAGGTTCATAATCACATCTTTTTCAGCTCTATGCAAAATCTCCATCTGATCAGCAATTATATCTACTGTATGATTGTGTGATCTTAAATATGTACTAAATAATGAGGTACTACTTTTATAGGGATATTCATTAAATCTAATTCTTAATTTCCTTCTTGTTTTAATTTAGAGAGTCAGTCTGTTATAGAGAGGAATAACAATTAAGTTAACAGTCTTATTTTAAAACAGTGCTCAGTTTTAGAGATGCTGATCCTGATTTTGTAATGTATGATATGTCTATAAATTTAACTGATATTGTGGTTTCTAGTGAGCACATCTGAATGCTAGAAAAAGGTCTTAAGTGTAATTTATGTCCTATTGTTAGTGACAAGAAACACGAGAGTATAAAGGTGGTAACAGATCAAACTGGGAGTTCCTCCCCTCAGAAAAAAAATAAAGCAATTTCTCTTAAGGTTGCTATATTTCTATAACAGCACATACAAGAAAGCAATAGGTCTAAAACTAACTATTTTGAATATCATATGGTAAAAAGAATTAATTCTGAGCTAACACAGAGCCAGGTCTTAATTCTGAAAGTTGCTAAAGGATATTCTCTTACTGTCATGGAAAGTGATATTACATTACTAAACATATGAATTCTTTGAAGCCAATAATATTGCAAGATTAGATGGTTATCCCAGAGACTTTCTCAAAAGAACCCTTAAAGATAAAATAAATAATATTGCATTTCTGTTTACTGAAAAAGATAAGACTCTCCCAGGAAAAAAATCCTAAATCACCAAAGCTTCGATGTCAGCTGAAAAAAATTTCATTCTGTTAATATTATTAATAGCCCAGGATATTTCGCTTGTGAGAAACTTATTTATATCAATAACAATAGCTATGTATTCTAATAAAAATGCAGTATTAAGAACACCAATGAATTAATAGAATTTTTTGAATAATACTGAAATGCCTCAAAATACTGCATTATGCATTTTTAATGTGGTTAACACATATAGAGGGTCCATACAGGGGCGATGTTCTTGAGGAAAATTTTATGGAAGTGGAAGAGGAGGTAGATGAAGCTGAAATGGGAGATATGATACTGCATGAAGAGTTTGACAGAGCACCGAAAGACCTAAGTCGAAACAAGGCCCCAGGAGTAGACAACATTCCATTAGAACTACTGACAGCCTTCGGAGAGCCAGGCCCGACAAAACTCTACCATCTGGTGAGCAAGATGTATGAGACAGGCGAAATTCCCTCAGATTTCAAGAAGAATATAATAATTCCAATCCCAAAGAAAGCAGGTGTTGACAGAGGTGAAAATTACCAAACTATCAGTTTAATAAGTCACAGCTGCAAAATACCAACGCATTTTCTTTACAGACGAATGGAAGAACTGGTTGAAGCCGACCTCAGGGAACATCAGTTTGGATTCCATAGACATGTTGGAACACGTAAGGCAATACTGATCCTATGACTTATCTCAGAAGAAAGATTAAGGGAAGGGAAACCTACGATTCTAGCATTTGTAGACCTAGAAAAAGCTTTTGTCAATGATGACTACATTAATCTCTTTCAAATTCTGAAGGTCGCAGGGGTAAAATACAGGGAGCGGAAGGCTATTTACAATTTGTACAGGTAGCAACTGGCAGTTATAATACTCGAGGGACATGAAAGGGAAGCGGTAGTTGGGAAGGGAGTGAGACAGGGTTGTAGCCTCTCCCCGATGCTATTCAATCTGTATATTGAGCAAGCAGTAAAGGAAACAAAAGAAAAGTTAGAAGTAGGTATTAAGATCTATGTAGAAGAAATTAAAATTTTGAGATGCGCCGATGACATTGTAATTCTGTCAGAGACAGCAATGGACTTGGAAGAACAGTTGAACAGAATGGACAGTGTCTTGAAAGGAGGGTATAAGATGAACATCAAAAAAAGCAAAATGAGGATAATGGAATTTAGTCGAATTAAATTGGGTGATGCTGAGGGAATCAGATTAGGAAATGAGACACTTAAAGTAGTAAAGCTGTTTTGCTATTTGGGGGGGGGGGGGGCAAAATGACTGATGATGGTCGAAGTAGAGAGGATATAAAATGTAGACTGGCAATGGCACAGAAAGCGTTTCTGAAGAAGAGAAATATGTTAACATCGAGTATAGATTTAAGCATCAGGAAGTCGTTTCTGAAAGTGTTTGTATGGAGTGTAGCCATGTATGGAAGTGTAACACGGACGATAAATAGTTTGGACAAGAAAAGAATAGAAGCTTTCGAAATGTGGTGCTACAGAAGAATGCTGAAGATTAGATGGGTGGGTCACATAACAAACGGGGAGGTATTGGTTAGAATTGGGGAGAAGAAAGTTTGTGCCACAACTTGACCAGAAGATGGGATCGGTTTGTAGGACATATTCTGAGGCATCAAGGGATTACCAATTTAGTATTGAAGGGCAGCACAGAGGGTAAAAATCGTAGAGGGAGACCAAGAGATGAATACACTAAACAGATTCAGAAGCATGTAGGTTGAGTAGGTATGGGGAGATGAAGAAGCTTGCATAGGATAGAGTAGAATGGAGAGTTGCATCAAACCAGTCACTGGACCGTAGACCACAACAACAACAACAACAACTTATATACTAATGTACCAGTTGAAGAATATATAGGGTTAGTCATATAAAATTATTTACAATATAAAAGTTTATATGACCCACAGATTATTGAATTTATTGAGCTATTAATCTTTGTTTTGTACCATAATTATTTTGTTTTAAATGATGAATATTTCAAGGAACAAAGAGAGCTTGCAATGGGTTCTTGTTTAGTTGGCACTCTTGCCAATACCTTCTTTCACAATATTGAGAATAAATTATTAGATAAAAATATTTATACTCAATATTGTGAAGGAAGATATTGGCAAGAGTGCCAGCTAAACAACAACCCATTGCAAGCTCTCTTTGTTCCTTGAAATATTCTTCATTTAAAACAAAATAATTATGGGACAAAACAAAGATTAATAGCTCAATAAATTCAATAATCTGTGGGACATATAAACTTTTGTACTGTAAATAATTTTATCTGACTAACCCTATAGATTCTTCAACTGGTACATTAGTATATAAGTTGTTGTTGTTGTTGTGGTCTTCAGTCCAGAGACTGGTTTGATGCAGCTCTTAATGAAAGCGGATCGCAATCATGTTCAAAGCTTATACAGCGTTTTTAATTGCATGTATCCATCCTTACAGTTCAGAGTAAAAATTGATGAAAACAATTCAATAATTTTTTTTAGATTTAAGAGTGGAACAGTATAATGGCATATATCAGTTTCATATACAGAAAGCCTACAACCACTGACATAGTAATCAATAACCATTCATGCCAGCCCATCATATACCAACACACCTTTTACAACCCTATGCTCTACAGAGTTCTAAGATAGCCATTGACTGATCAAAGCATAAATAAATAATGAAATATTGTAAAATGCATTGCAACCAAGAAAATTTATGACCCTGAATCAGTACGGTAACTGTATTTTAAGAAAATCACTTTGGAAAAGATGAAAGATAGGACAAATTAGAGTTTTGCTACAATTCTGTATTGTGGAAAAGTATCTGATAAAAACAAATACAACAGAGTCCCACTAATCCGAACCCCAGTAATCCGAACATTCAGTTAATCTGAACATGGAAAATGTCAATCTAAGTATGGAAAACTGTGCTGTAAACTCATGTACATACACACTATTATAATTTACACAGTACAGTAAACATGTGTTAGAAAAACTGGTAAGAAAACACTAGGTTTAAACATTGCATAATAATGAAAGAAAATCTGTCAGACTTGCTAAAATACAGCAGACATTTTGTCCCTACTTTTTTGATGGCAAAACTCAGTGTTTCTTAGCATATTAAGGACAGTCTGTTATATGACACTTGGCTGCGCCACCGTCTCATAAACTTCAAATCAGCAGGTGTAGCATTGGGCTGTTGCTCCAAATAATGTAGCACAAGGTCAAGGGCTTCTGCTGCATCACTGCATGGCACCAGCTCTCCTTTGTCTCTTTCAGCCTCATTGTCAATTCTGTCACACCATTCCACTTGTTCCTGGTCTTGAGTTACAGCAGCAGCTAAAGTAAGCCGGCCCTGGTGGCCGAGCGGTTCTAGGCGCTACAGTCTGGAACCGCGCGACTGCTACGGTCACAGGTTCGAATCCTGCCTCGGGCATGGATGTGTGTGATGTCCTTAGGTTAATTAGGTTTAAGTAGTTCTAAGTTCTAGGGGACTGATGACCTCAGAAGTTAAGTCCCACAGTGCTCAGAGCCATTTGAACCATTTGAACTAAAGTAGGATCATTAAGGTTCTTCACACATTCCCCTTCCGCTGCCATCCACTCATCTACGTCTCCTTCACTAGCTTCTTCACATCCAAGGATTGTCTGTATCAATTGTTTTAGATTTTCCTCTTCATTTTCAACTAGGTTGTCCTGAAATTCAAGAGACGTCCACAGTTTTCTGCACGATTTTCTCAGAGTATTTTCTAAAATATTGTGACATTCCTCAGCGGCCCAATAAACAACATCCTTCATATTGGTCTTTTGCCCACTAAAGGAATGCTATAATCTTGGATCAGAATTCTTTAAAAAAAATTTCTGTGAATCAGTTTTAATCTTTGCAGTACGCCCTGGCCCATCGGCTGTAGAGTGCTGGGGTGAGATGGCGCGTTATCAATCAAAAGGACTGCATGGGGAGACCAATGATTGCCGATCAACATTAAAGGCAGCTTGTGATTACCAGCAACGTTGCTGCACGCTAATTAAAGTCACACGATCTTTGCACTTTTTAAAACCAAGAGCATGGTCTTCCGCTTTTAATACCAGGCGTTTTGTTGGCAATGCTGTAAAATCAAGGCCAGTCTCGTCAGCGTTATAAATTTGTTGGGAAGCAATACTAAGGTGAGTTTGAAGAAATGATAAGAGAGGGAAAGTATGCTCATATAAACGAATGTTTAGTTTTAGAGCAGAGAACGAGTGTGCCTGCTGTTAAACTCACAGAACATGGACAAGTTCCCTTTGTAACTTTTGCTGTTTTTCTCGTTCTAAACATACTAAAATACCCATTACCTTCAACATATCATTTACACCTGTTAGTGTTTCACACACAAAAGAACAAATAGTATTTTTAGTCGTGTGCCTGCTGTCGTCATGTCTGACCTATGTTGCTGATGCGTCAGTGAGTCAATCACTTTCAAAAACAACGTTGATATTAAAAACCAACTCCCAAAGAAAACACGTCAGGTGTGCTAAAACAGGCATATAATTTTTTTTTTTGCAGATGTTGAGGGAATTATTATGAAATACTAGAGGACATTCCTTATTACAAAAGTGACAAGAAAATAAATTAAAAATATCTGTGCAGCCGATAGCAAATATCCGATTTGTAATTTGGGATGGATGAGAGGACAGTTGTGGATCACATATGAGACAAATTCGGAAGAATTATAGAAAATGCACTAGGTCCGTTAGATGACAATCGTTCAAAGAAAAGATTATATAGATATTCCAATGATAGCGAAAACCGTCTAACAGTCTCAGTTGACACTTACTCTTCCTTGAGATAAAAGGTTAACAAGGCCAAAACAAGTACAAGGTGAGTGATGGAGGTTCAGTAAATTTGAAAGCATGATTTTATCTGCAGAGTTATCAATAACACCCCACAAACTTAGGATCCTGTGTAAATTCATGTAATTAGAAGGCAGTGTCTTGAAGGATGAGATACTAAACTATACAAGAAATTATACCATCAGAATAGCAAAGAATTTCATTCTCACTATAGGTCACCATACAGCGCAAAAAACTGAGTCACGGACATAAAGCGACAGAAAGTTTAAAAAACTGTGGGATAAGCTTGACAAATGAAAGTTCACTAGACATCATAGGTTACCTGCTGGATTTCATAACGACAATTTGGAGGACACCAGGAGAAGTTAATACGACTCTGAGGTACTTCGTTTCCAGCGATCTTGGTCCACCAATTCTAATATTTTCTTCCATGATCTGGGATTGTTAACACGTTGGAGTAACAGAACCAGCGTTTTATAGAAGAGCTGCACGATTCGTCAATAGTTTTAGTACTCGTCGCGGAAACGGTTCAGAAATTCTCAACCATGTCCTAAGGAGACACTAATACAAAGATGTTCTGTGTAATGAAAGTTGAATTAGTAAAATTTAAAGAGTCTGCTTTGAAATACGAATTAAAAACATAATATTTTCCTGATTTTATTCGTCATTAAGTAAACACGAAAAAAGAAGAAAAAAGCAATTCGTACACGCACTATGGAACAAGTGATTGTGGTACAACTTGTAACCTGTTCTACGCTGTACTGATGTAGATGTACAGTGTAGAGTGCGATGACAGAGGAAAGCATTTCTAATAGACCGCGGACGTCGGCTGTCGCAACATTCGGGGAAAGCTGTTGGTTCTAATCTAGCCTATTTGCAACAGGAAATTGGACGCTTGACAGCGGTGGCCTCACTGTGCATAACTGCAGCTATTTTCACGGATCCACACAACACACTTGGCTGCTATGAAAAGTATGGCTGTTTTATAACAGCAGAACAGGCCGAAAATGACACTTCTTATAATGATTTGGATACTGTTTCCTCAAGTTAGCATACACTTTTTCTGAGAAGTGGCAGTAGTTTCTGTAATCTTTTTTGTTGATGAGCGCTTGGCCGGAAGAGATCTCCTTAGCAACCCTAGCTAAGGTTGAGGTAGATGACGTCACTGGTTTCTTGCTGAGCACATGAGCGTCGACTTTTTTCGAGACAATGTTTCTCCACGTCCAAATGTGCTGAATGAGGTAATACACACAAGCGAACCTGCATTTGTTACGATCGCCAATATTTTGGTGACATGTTTTGGGTAGAATTTTCAGTTCAGGAGACAATGTAGAAATGCTGTCCACAGTTAACAAAACATCATCGAGGACGCTTTTTCACGATTGTTATGCATGTGTTTGCCCTGATAATTATACGAAATACGGAGATTATTTGTGGTCAAAATTATTTTATGCATCAATAAAGCATTCTGCTTCACACTTACATCCACGCAATTTTTGTGTCAAGGTGTAAAAGAGCCTCAAAACTATCATTAAAATTTAACTGAAGTACTGTGCATATTTCTAACCCATAATATTATTTTAGACAGAACTTATTTTTTATTCACTTTGTCCTGAAACTCCACATTTACTATGAACGACTAGAAACACACTCACTATACCTATTCTTACATTCACTCCACAGTTGTAAGATGTGTAGCACGCACTTATGCACTGCAGCTACGTTTTTTTTACATAAATCCTCATTTGCACAGCAGTTTAATGCAAAAGCAGTGTGATCCATTTCAGATCAACATGCAGCAAAATGATTCTTTGTTAGTACTGTTCCTGACCAGGGTAGATCTTTGTTGCATAGGTAAGGATTTACATCAGGACTGTCACAAAACAATGCAGTCACAGATACTAGGTCAAGTTTCCTGTTATACTGAGAACACTGTTTTTCAGAAAATTATTTTCAATTCTACATTCAGAACACTGAGTAGGCACATTCCATGTTTAGAAGTTGGCAAAGTGAATAACACAAGTGCACTACACGCGAAAGCTTATACATTATACCACACCATCGCTCTTTACTTGACTAAACGGAGCTTAGCCACTCATCCTCCCACTGACGCAAGACTCTTGAGCTCAACGGTGAGGTGACTGCATGCAGGCGATGACACACTGAAGTACATGCGGATCGAAACACGCCTTCTTGGCTGCTGTATCTACCCTTTCGTTCCCAGCAATGCCCATATGCCTTGGTCCCAGTAGAAAGCCACCTCCTTCCCAAGCCATTGTAGTTGGAGGAGGGCAAACTGGATGGTCTGAATTACTTTAACTGTTGGGTACAAACGTTACAACGAGTGAAGGGCACCTAAAGGATTGATACTCTATTGTTTCTTCATCAGAGAAAAGGACAAGGAATCAGTTGGTGCCGCGTGTGGATAATACGGAACGTGAAGAAAAATTAAATAGTATGAAGAAGACGCGCAAGTGACCGTGCAGAACCAACTTTGGCGTCGTGGTACAAAAAGTACCAGTTCGACAGCTGCGTCTTCACAGCCTACCGTAACCTCGCCAAGAGATTTCGGATGAATCCTTTTGTGACCTTTGTCCACTAAAAGCATAATCTGTTAGCATATCACCACGGAGATCTCCAAAAACCCCTAGCCCCAACCCCAGAAAACAACCTCAATATCAACTTATCGTATAATGAGTGGATTTTAACTTTTTTCTATGCTGTTGAATGCTCGTGTCTTCATTGCTTGCTTTCCGCCTTCGTATTGGAGTCTTATTCATCCACCCAGCTCTCTGCGATAAAGCGTATAACAACGTCATCCCGACTGAGCTATAATACGTGCAATATATCCCCTGTAGCCCCGTTCGGCGGGACTTTTTTGTGAATGCGAAGATCCCCGGAACACAACTGGAGGTGACCTTTATCATGTTTCGATTGCCATGTACAAATTTGATTGCCGGTCCATAATTGATTTTATGTTTTCGAAGCCATGATAAACAAAATGTAATAATTGTTACTGTCTTTAATATTTGCATACGTACAATAAACTGTATATATACTGAAGAGCCAAAGAAACTGGTACACCTGCCATCCCCCCCCCCCCCCCCCCCCCCCACGAGCACGCAGATCCGTCGCAACAACACGACGTGGCACGGACTCTGACCATGTCTGAAGTGCTGCAGGAGAGAATTAACTCCATAAATCCTGCTGGACTGTCCATAAATCCGTAAGAGTACGAGGAGGTGGATATCTCTTCTAAACAGCACGTTGCAAGGCGTCCGAGATGTGCTCAGTAATGTTCGCGTTTTATGGCCAGCGGAAGTGTCCAAACTCAAAAGGGTGTTCATGGAGCCTCTCTGTAGAAATTCTGTACGTGTGGGGTGTCGGGGTGTCGCGTTGTCCTTCTGGAATTGCCGAAGTCTGTGGGAATGCACAATGAAGGGATGGAGGTGAACAGATAGGATGCTTATATATGTGCCACCTGACAGAGTCGTATCTTGACGTATTAGGGGTCCCATATCACTCTAACTCCACACGCCCAGCACCATTACAGAGCCTCTACAAGCTCGAACAGTCCTCTGCTGACATGCATGGTCCATGAATTCATGAGGTTGTCTCATCCATCCGCTTAATACAATTTTAAACGAGACCCGTCCGACCATTCAACATGTTTCCACTCATCAACAGTCCAGTGTCGATGTTGGAGGGCCCAGGCAACGCGTAATGCTTTGTGACGTGTAGTTATCAAGAGTACACGGTGGGCCTTCCGCTTCGAAAACCCATTTCGATAATGTTTCCTTGAATGGTTCGCACGCTGACACTTGTTGATGGCCCAGCATTGAAATCTGCAACAATTTGCAGAAGGATTGCTCTTCTGTCACGTTCAACGATTCTCTTCAGTCGTCGTTGGTCCCTTTCTTGCATGGTATTTTTCCAGCCGAAGCGATGTCGGAGATTTGATCTTTTACGGATTCCTGATATTCACGATACAGTCGTGAAATGGTTGTACGGAAAAATCCTCACTTCATCGCTACCTCGGAGATGCTGTGTGACATTGCACGTGCGTCTACTTTTTAAGATTTTATATGATTTTGTTATATGAATCTTCACGATTCTTGTTATCAAATGGAGGACAATATACTCATCATAACAATTTTATGTGGTGATGCAAGTACACGCAAATGCGATTACAATTCTATTTTTGAATTCAAATTAAAGAAAGACATTTCATAACCTCATTAAAATTTACAACTGTAATTAAATTTTATATTATGGTCTCTCGACTCTACATTTTCACAGTGACTTCCATATTAAAAGGTCGCATTGTTGAAGTATTATCATACGCAGTTGCATCGACAAAGAAAGAAGGAAATTAGCGTGGAAATTGCCGAAGTCCACTTAACGCCTACACAATGGTAGCAAGCACTGACACTCTCCTCCCATTCGTGGCACTCTTCGACGGTATCAGCACTGCTTACGGATGGATGTGCTTGTTCTACTGTACGCAATAACCACACGAAAAACTCACGTCTTCATATAAAAAATTTGTTCTTCAGTTTCTTCGGTACGTGGTTACTGTAGCATTTCTGAGAAACGTTCAAGTAGCCAATATTTCAATAAAGTAGCATTATTTCTTGAGTGAAATGTAGGAAATCTGAATTTTGATGGTGGAGGGAGTGTCTTTCGATGGGGGAAGAAAAGAATTAAGGTACAAATCCTATCGACGACGAGGTCACTAGAAACGGAGCACAGACGCAGACTGGGGAAGAATGATGAAGGAATTCAGACTTTTCCTTTTCAAATATACGATCCTGGAATTCGCCTTAAGATGTTTAGGCAAACTATGAGAAACATAAATTTCGATGGCCAGGGGTATATGAACCGCCGTTCTCTATAATGGGAGCCCATCGTGTTAGCTGGTGCACGACATATTTTGTCCTTTTTGTATTACTTGTTAGTTACGCATGGAGTTATAATAAGGGAACTTGCCATGACGTCACAAACTTGAAGCCGAAATCCACCTGGTCAGCAGGGCCCAACGTTACCTCCTGGTGGAAGTGTTTTGATAAAAAAGTGCCAACTTGCATCATTTATATGTGTACTAGTCGTTCTCGTTCTAGTCTAAAGTGTAATGGAATCACATTTAATTCGTAAGTGGAATCGTTCAAGCAGTATTTCCGTTTTTGTGCATTAATTTTTGTTTACTCTTACTGTTGTGGATTTGTTTCTATAGTTTAACATTAGACTTCCTATCACTCAACGTAGCAAATCTCTCTCGTGAACGCTGTATGAAGGAAAGATTGAAAACTAATGAAACATGGCAAAATATGTTCTCAGCACTTTCGGGAAATGGACACTGACCGAACATTACTTTCGCCGCTTCGTATTAAGAAAAATTCTGGATTATGAAAGCAGCCTTTTCATATCACATAGTTCTGTTCTTGGTTATTCGAAGCGTGTGACAAGAAAGTGGCATTAATGAACCGAAATGCTCTATAGTACTGGTTCACATAGGCGCGTAAGAGCTGAAAATCGTCTGAAGATCCCTTCTTGATGTTGAATTACTTAGAAAGCATTTTAACATTTAATATTTAAGACAACTATTGCGTGCACACGACAGAAATTAAGAACAAGAAGCAATCATCTGCTAATGTTTTCGACACCGCCGGCTTCAAAGCACCGTATAGTGTAAGTCTGTAGCTCCATCCTTAGTATACCTCCAAGTGGCTACGCTTGCTTCAAACTAAAACTTCTGCTCCAGTATAAGATTTTGTTTCTTCAATAACTAGTATTATTTGCTAATAGGAAAAACTATAATTTCATAAGTTTTGACAACACAATTTCTTCCTCCTTGAAAACTGATAAATAATTTTAACCCTCACAAACACTTTTTTGTTATGTAAATTATTTCTTGAAACGAGAGAAAATAAATATGGACAACAGGTATTCTTGGTCGCCACTGTAATTGCTTCAAATTGACAAGAATATAACACAGAAAAACCTAAGAACATAAATGTTAGCACAGTATTAAAAGCATGAAACACAGCCCTGGGGGCCAAGATAATAGCTGAGTACAGATTACCTTCAAGGAGTTGTCCTACTGAAGATGAAAAGTGGCTCGTGGTCTGAGTATAGACCTTAATTTCAAATCACTGCGGGATTTTACCCTTTAGAGATAAACCCTCTTCGTATCTAAACAGAGGCACTAAAATGTTTGACTTCAAGTAGGAAGGGGGTAATTGAGGGTAAAGAGTAGCAGTCGTGTACGGATGGTGGCGGACTGATTCAGGGCAGGCGACAATGTTGTTGTTGTTGTTGTTGTTGTTTCCCGCCCTCTGTCCGAAGACTGGTTTGATGCAGCTCAGCGCTCTTGGCTACTCTGTGAAAGACTGTTCATATCCGTATCATCTCTGCATAACAGGTACTGGTAAATTTCATGTCATTGTTTTAAGTACTGACCAAAAAACACATTCTTTAGGCGGACTAGGACTCATGTGGGCTAACGTCAAAGGTGAGGTTGAATGTGTGATGTCATACGACGCCAGTTGAAAGTTTTACAATCGTTCTGTTTCACCGTGAAGGGTACTGGCATGCATGGGAGAAAGGAAAAATAAGACTGGATAAAGTGCTACGTACTTCTAATAGATAAAATGGCGGACTGCTGATATTCAAATGGTTCAAATGGCTCTGAGCAGTATGGGACTCAACATCTATGGTCATCAGTCCCCTACTTAAACCTAACTAACCTAAGGACATCACACAACACCCAGTCATCACGAGGCAGAGAAAATCCCTGACCCCGCCGGGAATCGAACCCGGGAACCCGGGCGCGGGAAGCAAGAACGCTACCGCACGACCACGAGCTGCGGACTGCTGATATCGCGAGTAGGCAAGGAGAGGAAGAAAATGTACAGCCTAAGTCCGTTTTGGAGAGGTGTCGCCTTCATTAGACTGTTCTTGATATCGAATCTTGTGGTCGTAGCGCTTATGCTTATATCATTGGGCGGGATGATATGTTATACGTTACGAACAGTAAGTAATCACTAATCGGTCCTGGGCCTTATAAATCTAGAAGACCTGCAGCAACACAGATGGTTGCTTCACACGCTGAGCAGATGAGACATCATTGGTGAGCGAGCTGATTCATCACGGAACTACCTCAGCTGGCTGTAAATTAATAAACTGCTGAACAAAATGGTCTTCAAACTGTTACCTACAGCTCGTACAAATGACTTTAAATCTTCAGTAACTTGCAACATTAGACTTTAGACCTTTGTGACACAACTTTGTGAATAAAACCAGTGAAAACTTTGGAAATTTCTTTAGGAGGATGGGTATCGGTTAGTATATAATTGAAAAGGGCCGTAATTGTCTCAGCAAAAGGAGACCAAAAGCAAACACAATATTCCATGCGAAGCCCTTCCCTTTCAGATGACTTTTTGCACGGGAATTCCATTTCACCGGACATGAACTGCGCTATTTGTTATTTCGAACGGCAAGGCTATTTTCTTTATTGTTATTTCATTCCCTACCGTCCCATGTAGGCGGGGCGGGGGAGTTGTCGGGAAGTGGGCTGGCAGGGCTACAAATAACCCTCTCTTCAACCAGTAAACGTAATGCTAACACAGATCTTAGAAACAAAAAAGCACAAAAAACAAGGAGAAACATGTACTATGAATTTAAAACAACTTAAAAGGTGACATGACTGGGAGAAATATAAAAAATACCTTCATGAATGTGGAGAGCTCGGTTAAGAACACATGAAACACATCTTCAACAACAAAACAACCGAAAAACACTGACCGTTAAAAATGGAGCAACGCAAAATTTCATTATAACTGGGAAAGGACCTATCCAAAGACCAGAGGAGGTGGGATTGGGGGCGAGATTGGGGAGTGGTGGTGACGAGGATGGCAAACTGGGAAGAGGTGGTGACAAAGGCTAGGGTGGCTGTAGAGGCAATTGGAGAGGGGCAGTTGGTACAGGTAAATGTAGATTGGAGAGTAAATGGGAATGGGTGGGGCGGCACTATAGGGCAAAAAAAAGGGTTGTGGCAGAGGGACAAGAGGAGAAAGGAGCTCTGGGGGGAGGGAGGTGGATTGGGTAGGATGGATTTAGTACGATGGGTACATGCCAGGGCAGAATTCATGCCGTGGGAGAGGAGGATGGTTGAAATCCTGAAGGACTAGTGGGATGTGTAGATAGAACACTAGGATTGAAAGGAGAGGGGACACAATAGGGTTATCGAAGTCGAGATTACAAATGGCGTGGGTTATTCGGAGGGGTTGAAAGTGAGGTGGAAATTTAATGAGTTGGTTAACGATTCTCGTAGGGTAAATTAAGTGTATGTAGAAAGTGAGTTGGAGAGCATGGCGTTCGATGATGCGAACGGACTTTTAGAACTTAGGAGGGGTGGAAATCCAGGCAACATTGACGTAGCAAGGGATGGGGTGGATCAGTGATGTGTATTTGTGAAGGATAGTGGAGGGGTATAGTCCCCATCTGTGGCCAGTTAGTAGTTTAAGTCTATTATGGGCTTTCTCTTAGATAGTTAGTAGGTGGAGTTTCCACACTAGGTGTCTGTATAAGATTAATCCAAGCAAGTAAGGAGTGCTATTTAGCTGGATTCTATGGTCAAAAAGGTGAGGTAGAAATCTTGGCGACGGAAGATGTGGGTGATGTGTCGTATTATTATTACCTGCGTTTTGGAGGGGTTATGTTAAGGATCCATTGGTTACACCGGGAGGTAAACTGATTGAGATGGATTTGGAGGAATCATTGGGATTTCTGGAAGGTAGGATAAAGGGTGAGGAAAGTGGTTTCATCAGCATACTGATAGAGGTGGATAGGAGGAGTTGATTTGGGCATAGCAGCAGTGAATAGAAAGTAAAGGAGAGGGGGAGAACGGAACCTTGGGGCACCCCTGCAATGGTATTGAAGGGATGGGGACTAGTATTGTCAACAGTTACGTAGGATGGGACATTGGAGAGGAACAATGCAATAAGGTGGACGTGGTTGATGGAAAGTGCTTAAGTCTGGAGTTTGAAAAGGAGCCCAGAATGACGCATGCAGTCTTACACTTTCTCTAGGCAAGGGAGACAAAGATGGCGGATTTATTGAGATAGGAGATGGGTAAGGTTCAGTAGTTCATCATCAAAAGAGGTGGAGGGGCAAAATCCACACTGGATAATAAGAAGCAGATGATGATGGTGCAACTGGCAATTTATGCGATGGGAGAGGATGGATTCAAAGACCTTGCTGAACACTGAGGTGAGGCAGATGGGGCAGAACCAGGAGATGCATGTGGGGGGGGGGGGGGGTAATCAGGTTTGAGGAAAGACAGAATTTTGGAGGTTTTTCACACGTCAGGATAGTATCCGGTGGATATGCTGGTGTTGTACAGCGTTGAAAGGGTGATGTGAAAGGAGACAGGACACTCTTTGAAGTGGCCATAGGTAATACGGTCTTGAGCAGAGTATGAGCTACGTTTTTATGCACGACCAATTTTATGTCCTCTGCTTTTATTGGGGTATTTGATTCTGTTTCTGGTATGTCTTTCAGGCATGGGAGCTAGGAACCAAGAGTGGGACTGTAATATCTGTGCGTTCATGGACAGTAGGGATTTGGTAATATTCAATGTGAGGATCGTAATGGATAGGGAAAATGTTGGAGAGATAGGACGCAATGTGATTGGCTTTGCTCAGCTCGTAATCTAAGGAAAAGTTCGGGTAGTGAGGAAGGGGATGGGTGCTTTCCAGCATTTGAATCAGTTAGCTCGGAATATAGCACTGGGTCTGGTGCATGTCTGGCACCATTTCCCACGTATTTTGGTACTGAGTAAATTTCTGATGGGTCGCTGTAGTTGCAGATTGCTTGTGAATGTATCCCTGTCACGAGTTTGGATGAAGGAGCGATACAAACGACGGGATTCGCAGAGAAGGACATCTTGTGGTGGGAGAGCAGGGCGATGAGGATATGTGGTATTATTAGCGATATGGGCTATTTTCCCTGGAGCCAGTGATTTTATCCTTCAGTGCGTGGTACGTCGCGGCAGTCAGCTTTACTCTAGTCGAAAGGCAACATCTCCCAGAATCAGGCGCAGACTTTATTGGTTGGAGCCGCTGGCGCACCGTCGAGTAGTATGGAGAGGGCTGTAACGTTCTCAAGGCCGGGGGCTCGACCTCTGCTTTCAGGTCGACGTTGACTGAAAGAGTTTCTGGGACACACGAAGGAAAGCAGTTCTGTGAGCAACCGAGTCGAAGATCCGGGCCGAGATGGCGTGCGCATCGACACCGGACGGGCACGGTGAGCTCGGGAGACGCTGGCGTGTTGACGATAACCTCCTGGGACTGATACTGTTTCCTCCTGTGGCATACAAGGCATTGCGGGAAGGCGAGGAAGGTTTCAGTAGATTGCAAAGAGCACGGTCAGAGTGTTTTTCAGTTAATGTTGGTATTCATATGCTCTAGAGTTCAGGCTGAGCCACAGTGTTATATGGAAAAGTGCAAGGAGTGAAGTCAATTGCAGCTCACTTCGGCCGGAAGTTTTGAGCCTTCAGTTACAGCTTGTTGAGTCTATTGCACGCGGGGCTATGTTAAGCGAATCTTGCGTACTGCATATGAGGCGTGCCAGTTCATGTCAGCTGGCGCAGTGCGCGTAATTGGGCAAAACTTAAACCATCATTAAAATCTTGTTAAAACTGTGGATCTGTTCTGTACTGACAGTTTATAATACTGTTTCAGTACTGATGTTGTTATAGAATCTGTGATTCATTTGTGTGTAATGTGTAGTGTGAATTGCTGTATTCTCTTATACAAACGAATTCTTTATATTTGGGACAACTGTACTGACCCATCTAGGTGTATGTGTAGTTGGTCTGTTGGTGATTGAGGGTAGCTAGTAGTAGCCTGGCGAGAAGTAGTTTTACTCACTAATCTATTACAGAATATTTTCATGTATAACAAGTTACTATTGGCATAAATATTGAAGGCCAAATGTATTAACTTATTATACTTGTATATGTTTGACGTGATTCAAGCTGTGGGACGATATAGACTGATACGAAAATAGAAGGAATAAACTTCAGAATTCCACGACTCTTTAGTGGAGCATGGATTCAGATTACCAGCTTGGACCTACTATGTTGCCATTTTCGGATCTCATGCACTGCACTTCAAAGAATATCGTCCATATGTGCAATAATTTGTCACATAATATATGGACATTCCTGGAATATGCATGGCATAATATATCGGCATGCCAGAAGTAAAACATTCATGTATACTTTCAAATTCGGTGTATGATAATCTATATAACGATTGCTTTACTTCTAAGTTGCTGGTATACTAAGACATGCATATTCTTGGAATGTCTTATGTGAGACAAATTATTGTACACATGAACGAGATTCTTTGAAATTTTTTGCATAAGGTCCGCAGATGGCTTCATAGTTTGCCCAGACCGGTAAACTGAATACATGCTCTACCAAAATGATCGTGGTATTTTCAAATACACTACCTCTACTTTCTTTGAAGTATTGCGTTATTATACGAGTTGAAGTGTGGAGTGAGACTGAATTGTTTTGTATTAATTATTGTTACTATCTGAAGACGGTATTTTATGTTGTTCTAGTCCTGTTCTAGTTGTAAGCTCCCCACTACATTTTTTGCTTCTGTATGATATTTAGCCCTACTTTTCCTCCCACTCTATAAAACGTCCACGTATTACCAAATCTATGTATCCACAAACTCTATCCAACTTAAACTTGTATGCTCACCTTTGACTAAATAGAATGTAATTTGCATTGAACTATGACTGGTCTGAACACCGAGACACAAGCAGCCACAGGGAAGTAACCGATTTTCAGACATTTTACGAGTTCCTAGCTAGGATCAAATTGTATACTTTCATCTCTGTGCTTTGGTAGTTTAATTTCTTGAGTTTCCCTGTGTTAATTTAATATATAATAGACACGGTTCTGGCGTTTTCGTTTGCGTCGGAAAGTAAACAGATTTTGTGATGTATCACAAGTTCCTAATCAGGAGCGAATTATTTAGTCTCACCTGAGTGCTTTGGTAACTAAGATTTTTGAACTCTGCATGTAGTCTAATTTATTGGACACAGTTCTTGCATTTTCCTCCATGTCCATAGTAGAGTTTCGTAGCGCATGTCGATTGTTCTTGTTTGTCTATGTAGTGAAGTTTCTCAGGGTCTCTAGTATGGACAGGAACTGTGATGGCTGTGTGTAGATGTGAACTGAGTTGGTGACGCCGCTCTCAGCTCCCGGCTGTGATGGCTTCGGTTACACAGCTTGAAACTGTAGTGGATTGGCACCACTGTTGTGGGCCGGTCGTGCGGATCCAACGGACGGAGGCACGTCTGAGTCCGCTGATCCTGTAGCCTGCCCAGCTACTGCTCGCACTGAGGTTGATCCCTTACCCACGATCGAGTGGGACATCGCCTCTGGGCGTGGCAGCTGGCGAAAGTCTTCCAATGGGGGAGAACGAAAGGCTTCCTCTGTTAGTTTGGCAAACAGTTCCACGTGCTTCCTGTGGCTGCCACTGGTCCTTAGCCAGATGCAGTTGCTTGCCCTTTTTCAGAGGGAACCTCTCAGCCAGCAAGATCCAGGCTCACACGGAGGGTGGGATTATTGGTAGTTGGGAGTTGACTTTTAGGCGTGTTACGGGGCCCCTTAGGTACATGGTTGCCACGGAGGGGAAGAGAGCCTATGTACACTCAGTGTGCATATCAGGTGGAGTCATTTCAGACCTGGAAACGGTGCTTAAGGATGCTAGAAGAGCACAGGGTTCAGTCAACTGCAACGGTGGCTCACGTCGGTATCAATGTTGTGTGTCACTTTGAGTAAGAAGAGATTCTCCCTGGTCAAGCGGCTAACAAAAGTGGTAAAGGTTGCCAGTCTTCCTTGCGAGACGAAAGCAGAGCTTACCATCTGCAGCATAGTCGGCAGGACCGATAGCGGACCTTTGGTGCAAAGCCGAGTGGAGGGTCACATGATTCTACGACCTTGTAGACTGTAGATTCCTGTACTTGCTCCACAGAGTGGTTGAGTTTCGGGTTCCAATATAGGTCAGGAGTCCACTACACGCAGAAGGTGGCTACATGGGTAGCAGGGGCTGTGTGGCGTGGACCGAGTGGTTCTTTGAGGTTAGTAGGTCTCGGGGAAATACTAAAAGGGCTTTACTCTCAAAGGGTGTAGGTCGAACGTAGGAAGAACATAGATACAGGAACCTTCGGTATAACATTTGTAAACTGTCATAGCTTTATTGGGAAAATAAATGAGCTCAAAGCGTTAATAGAAAGCACTGACGCTCAAATCATTATAGGCACTGAAAGCTGCCTAAAGTCGGAGATAAGTTCAGTAAATGTTTCCGAAGAACCAAAGAGTGTTCCGAAAGAATTGGCTAAACACAGTTGGCGGTGGCGTGTTTGTTGCTGTTAGAAGTAGTTTATCTTGCAGCGAAATTGAAGCAGAGTTCATGTGAGTTAGTATAGACAGAGGTCATTCTTGGCGGCCGGAATAAAATAATGACTGGATCCTTTTACTGACCTCCCAAGTCAGATGATACAGCTGTTGAAATGTTCAAAGAAAAGTTGAGTTTAATTTCAAACACTGTCCGACTCATGCAGTTATTGTTGGTGGTGATTTCAATTTACCCTCGATATGTTGGCGAAAGTACATGTGTAAACCCGGCGGTACGAATAAAACATCGTTCGAAATTGTGCTGAATACACTCTCTGAAAATTATTTCGAGCAGGTAGTTCATGAGCCCACATGAATAGTAAACGGTTGTGGAAACACATTTGACTGCTCAGCAGCAATTAATCCTAAGTTAATAAAGAGCATCAAAACGGATACAGGGATTAGTGAACATCTGGTTGTCGTAGCGATATTGAATATTGTAACCCCCAAATCCTCCAAAAACAAAAGAAAAATATACCTATTCAAACAAGCAGATGAAAATTCACTTTACGCCTTTCTGAGAAAATCTCCACTCCTTCGAAATTAACAATATAAGTCTAGACCAGATTTTGCGTGAATTCAAAGAAATAGTATCGACAGCAATTGAGCGATTTATACCAAATAAATTAACAAACAGCGTATCCGATCCTCCTCGGTAATCAAAACTGGTCAAAACTCTGTTATAGAAACAACGAAAAATGCATACCAAATTCAAATGAACTCAAAATCTTCAAGATTGGCGATATTTTACATAAGCCTGAGATTTAGCGTGGATATCAATTCAAGACGCTAATAGTAGTTTCCACATTGAAACTTTGTCTCGAAACATGGCAGAAAATTCAAACAGATTCTGGTCGTATATGAAGTATGTTAGAGGCAGGACACAATCAATACCTTGTCTGCAATGGAAGTACTATCGACGACAGTGCTGCCAAAGCAGATTTACTAAACACAGCCTTCCTAAACTCCTTCAGCAAAGAAGACGAAGTAAATATTCCAGAATACGAATAAAGAATAGCTGCCTTCTTGAGTAACGTAGAAATAGATATCCATGGAGTAATGAAGCAACCTGAATCACATTATAAAAGCAATTCTTCCTGTCCAGACTGTATACTAGTTTGGTTCCTTTCAGAATATGCTGATACAATAGCTCTATACTAAACAATCATTAAAAAACGTTTGCTCGACGAAAGATCTGTACCCAAATACTGGAAGTTGCACAGGTCACACCAAATTCAAGAAAGGTAGTTGGAGTAATCCACTAAATTACAGGTCCATATCATTAACGTCGATATGTAGCACGATTTTGGAATATATGTTGTGTTCGATCATTATAAACTACCTCGGAGAGAACGGTCTATTGACACACAGTCAACACGGATTTAGAAAACATCGTTCTTGAGAAACACTACCAGCTGTTTACTCACACGAAGTGTTGAGTGCTATTGACAAGAGATTTCGGATTGATTCCGTATTTATAGGTTTCCAGAAGGCCTTAGTCACTGTACCACACAAGTGGCCCGTAGTGGAATTGCGTGCTTATGGATATCGTCTCAGTTATGTGACTGGATTTGTGATGTCCTGTCAGTGAGGTCACAGTTCGCAGTAACTGACGGAAAGTCATCGAGTAAAGCAGAAGTAATTTCTGGCGTTCCCAAACGTAGCGTTATAGGCCCTTTGCTGTTTCTTATCCATGCAACCGATGTAGGAGGCAATCTGAGCAGCCGCCTTAAGTTGTTTGCAGATGATGCTGTCGGTTATCGTCTAGTAAACTCATCAGAGGATTAAAACTAACTGCAAACCTAGAAAAGATACCTGAATGATGCGAAAATTGGCAGTTCACCATAAATAATGAAAAGTGTGACGTCATCCACATGAGTGCTAAAAAGAATCCCTTAAACTCCGGTTACATGATAGATCGGTCTGATCTAAAGGGCGTAAATTCAACTAAATACCAAGAAATTACAATTGCGAACGAATAAAATAGGAAAGAACACACAGAAAATGTGGGGAAGGCAAACCAAAGACTACTTTTTATTGTCAGAACACTTAGTAGACGTAACATGTACTGAAGAAACTACCTACACTACGGTTTTCCTCCTTCTTTTGGAGTAGGCCTACTGCTGCGCGATGTGGGATCCTTACCAGACTGGAATAATGGAGTATATCGAGAAAGTTCAAAGAAGAAAAAATTGTTCAAATGGCTCTAAGCACTATGGGACTTAACATCTGAGGTCACCAGACCCCTAGACTCAGAACTACTTAAAAATAACTAACCTAAGGACATTACACACATCCATGCCCGAGGCACGATTCGCACCTGTGACCGTAGCAGCAGCGCGGTTCCAGACTGAAGTGCCTAGAACCGCTCGGCCACACTGGCCGGCTTCAAAGAAGAGCAGCATGTTTTGTACTATTGCGAAATACGGGAGAAAGCGTCACGGACATGATATAGGATTTGGGATGAACACCGTTAAAACAAAGTCGTTTTTCATTGTGGCGGGGTTGAAACGTCCCCTTAGAAAAATTATACATGACTGTGCTTAAACTGACACACAATATTTTTAGCGCAACGCAATCTGACTTTTAATAATTCTTACAAAAGAATGGTCCTCACTAACATTAACTTATACGTTTCACAAATCACTTACCTCACAAAAATCTTCGTTACTCGAACTACTGCAATACAGCAAGCGCCACTACTGCCAGCTAAATAAAAGATTCTAACTACTGAAGGGACTAACTACTGATAGGCATCGTTAGCAAATGAAAGGTTTTGATAGAGAACAAACAATGTATTTACCTTAGTAGTGTTAAAAAGTCATTATATATATATATATATATATATATATATATATATATATATATATATATATATATATATATATATATATATCAGTTCATGACATCCAGTCTTACAAATTTACTGTCTCTGATGGACACACGTCCAGATCATCCGCTCTCAAAACTCCGCCATTTCTCTCTCCACATCCACCACTGCTGGCAGCTCACCTCCAACTGCGCAACGTTATGCGCTGTTAACAGCCAACTTCCCACTACAATAGCGAACAACAATGCAAACCAGCCACAAACTGCACACAGCACAGCCAGTGATTTTCATACAGAGCGCTACGTGGCGTTACGAATAAAAAAAACCTAAACAGCCTACTTTCATAGCCCCCATGCTCCCCACAAAATGTTACAAATTGTTTTGGGCAGTGGCCAATGCAGATTTGAAAAATTTTTCATAATTACAATAACAAAGAAACCAAATGCACACACTTATTGATACAATGTTGGTCAAAAGCTAAAATTTTTTCACAGTCCATGAAGACAGTCCTGATCAGTCATCACAGTATTAACTACAATTTTATGCACAAAGTCTGACCAGAAAAAGAAAATGCACACGGAAGTAGTGGATTTCCATGCTGCCTTGAAGAAGTAGTGTTGTCCTTCCAACGGAAAGACAGTGCTGACTCTTGACATGCAGGCAGGTAATGGGCCACAACAGAGCAAACCCACAGCAGAGTCAGTCGAAGTTTTGAAGAATATTGGTAGGTAGGTCATCACAGAGCAGACCCACTGTAGTCCTTGTAGAGAGTATGGTATTGGTGGGCCACCAGAGGTGCAGACCCACTGCAGTCCTTGTAGAAATAATGGTATTGGTGGGCCATGAAAGATGCAGACCCACTGTAGTCCTTGTAGAGACGGCCATCAGCCATCTGTTGCAACTGTGCAGGTGCACAATCACCACCGAAGGGTCTTGCGGAGAATATAGCAAGTCCATAAACCACCACTTGTGCACTCACAAAGTTTTTGGAATTGTCCTTAGAACCAGCAATGCTGTTAATCAGTCCCTTGTTGAATTATTAACACACATGCTAACACTAACAGTCCCAATTTGTCACATATTGTGCATATACTATGACCAACAGAAATGTGTGCAGTGAAATGTAACTTAATTTGAAGAACTGGTGTCTATACAATTATAAATTTACAACATAAGAATACAATTACAAAGGTACAAAATATATCATTAAAGAATGGAACAATACAGATAACATTTGTAGTAATAGGGGCTTTACAAAAGAATAGAAATAAACTTATACATCAGTGTTACAGGAATTATGCATAAGTAAATACATAAAATAATGAGAATAGTTTTCGAAACATTAATTTCACACATGAGCATTAAAACAGAACGGAATAACGTCTAAACATCTTTACAAAATAAATAACATATTATTAGAAGAATTCTACAACATAACTCTTATCACCTAAACTCATAAAGACAGGAAAAACACAAATACACAAGGGTACACAAAAACACAGCGGAATAACACAAAAGGAAAGGACAGGGTTTGTTTTCAGTGTAACATTTGGTACTGCAGTCAAACCCAAAACTTCATTCCGTAGATCTTTCCTCTTATTTCAACATTTGTTTCCACCCAAAAAATCCAATCCAAGCATGCTTTCTGTATTTATATGTTCACATATTTCTTACCTCATTATTTATTTTCCATTAGCTTACCTCATCATTTATTTCCAAGAAAATCCTACCTAAACCTGTTGTCCCTAAACCCTACTGTTTTGTTCATAACCTCTTTCAAAATCCTTTTTTGGCCAAACCATTTTTGTATAGCTTCTCAATGCATTTATTCCAATTCACCACTACTCGTTCTCTTATATAGCCTACCCCATCTTAAGCTATCTTAAATCTACTGAGCTCAGATGCATAAACTAAGGGACAAGGCAATGCAACAGCACAAAACAATTAACACAAACAACAGTGACAAAAAAATGCGAATTGGCAAAGCAAGCAGCAGTAAATCTAAATTATCAGAGCAAATGCAACATTACAACTAATATGAGCCAATGTGCAGCAACAAGAAAAATAAATCAGTAGTAAAACTGACTTAACAGAGTAATACAAAGTCAAATTCAGTAACACTATGCCTGGCGAACAGCAGCAGCAAATTCTATAAGTTATATGTAAACATGACAAAGCTCAAGCAGAAAAAGTATTACACTAAAAATGACCATGCTTAATACCTATGTCACATCTTAACACTAGACTGATGCATCACGAGAGCTTACTCTAGCAGACAAAAAAAGTTATTTATGCAATTCCTGTGAAGGGAAATGTCTATTTATGCTCTCTCGTTTTCTTTTTTTTTTTTTTTTTTTTTTTGGAAGTAGATCATAAAATTATTACTTTCATGGATCTGTAGGCATAAGATATCTGTATTAGTACATCTATTAAATTTTATTTTAACCAATGCTGCAGTGCAACTAGAGACTAGATATTAAACAAAATGAGCAAATATATACAAAGCAATGTGTGAAATGTCATTCACTAGGCAAATGGCGTCTCCAAAGGCAGTAAAAAAATCTCTCAGCTAGCAAGACAGTAGATGTAAAATGTTTCTCATCATTTCATTAGGCATTTTAGTAAATATCACAAATTAAGAGCTCCACAGTGTAATCATATGTTTTCAAGTTTGAGCATGTCGTATTTGCGATGCTTTCTACAAAGAAATGTCAATAGCGAGGATAATGGCCTCCTTTTCTCTTCATCTGTGCCTCTGAAAGTCACACACTAATGGCTTTTTTCCAGGCGACTGTCGTGCAGCTGGGTGCTCACAGTGCATTATGTCAAGGTGACCTATCTTCCTCACCGAAATATTTACGACATCAGTTTCCGCTACAGTGACAGTCTCATATAAAAATTTCACATGTCGAGAATTTGCGTTACAAATGTGTAGAAACAAAATCCTGTAAATATAACAGTGTCCAAAAAATTTTCACTGGCATTGTGATACATTCACACATATACACACATTTCATAACTCTTAAAGTACGATTTTCGGTTTCCAACAACCTTTTTCACAAACCAGAGTCCCTAACCACTACTCATTATTCCTTAATTTATTGCTCATATACATCTTCATAGACACCTCTTCAATATTTCATCATAATAAACACGTAGAATAATCAAATTCCTCATATAGCATCAGCTTATTGATCATAAACATACCTCAACAGCATAATACACATCGTCATCGTAATAATAACATCATAACACCTCAGTCAAATTTCAAAAACGTCATAGCTTTCTGCAATAATTTCAAAACCTAAAAAACAATTCTCTGCTCATTTCAGTAGTGTCATCTACCTAAAGCATACCTTAAACATCATGATCCCATACCAAATACATCATTCAAAGCTCTCATAGTATCACAATGGTTCCCAAAAAAGTATGAACAGTTCACAAAGTACAGACAAAATACAATTTCACAAGTATGAAGTTACCCAACAGTGTAATTGCGTAAACATCTGTCACTGATGTATTAAAAAAAAATTTTGTTTCTCTGTTAAATAATCAAATAGATGTGTAATTCTGTGTTAGAGGAATATGCTACCGAAGTGTAATGTTATATAAGCAAATACCATATTAGCTAGGGCTCCTTGTGCTTGCCAAACACATGGTACACAAAATAAGCGTGTACCCGCCTTAGGATAAATGTAATTATACCCTTAGGTGTTACAGATTGCAGCAATGGAACGAAATATATCATGGAAAGCCTTTGTATCTCTGTAATTCAAAAATATTTAAAAATAAATGTTTTAAGTACACAATTAATCACTCAAATAAGTGTACTGTAGCGCTAAACTGTGCATCTTGTAAGATAATTCTGTCGAAGTGTCGTAGTTATCGTCCTCTGTAAGCAAAGTTCTGCAAAAGTCAATGTACTTACCTCGTAAGAAACAAAAGGGAAATGCTATGCATGTAGATATCGTAGTTATTATGTACATTACCGTGATCAAGAAAGTACTATACTGTAACGTATTGTTGTGTTACAAAAAAGGCTTTCTCATTGTAGCTATAACACAAAAGTTACTACTAAAACATGTTTTACTTTCCAGAAGAATTCAGAAAAACTGTGCAGATATAAAACAGATACACCACAAAAGCAACAATGTAAATTGTGTCACACATTAGTAGCATCGTGATATAGTCGTGTAGCTGTCAAATAAACTAACCACTGTGTCATCTGGTATATGTCAGAAGGCACTTTAAATCCATAATGTATTTTCAAGTAAACCAAAACGTTGCAGTAAAATCTCATTAGCAGTACTGGTATATGTTCTAAGTATGTAAGGCTTATAGTCGTTATGTAGTCGTGCAACTAACAAGCAAGAATGTACACACACAATAACATTGTGTCGTCTCTTCACTATAACAATGCATTCGTAATTACTGTCTAAATAAGTTGTCTAGGCTCTAGACTGGATAGTTAATTTTAAAACATAGTTGCATGTTAACAGTTTCTAAGTGTGACAGAGTATTAGTAACATGAAGTGAAAAATTTTATAACAAGTACTAAGTTAAAAAGCAGATTATCTTTCAATAACCGGTTTTACATGTGAAATGTGGTGCAATCTTTTACCCTTTCTAGTGCGCAGAGTTTCGACATCAAAGCAATTATCATGTTGTATACGTCGGTAAGGAATGCTAAAATTTGCTCAAGGTTAGCGTCTATGTTATTTTTCTCTGAGCCAGCCGGCAAACGTGGCTGCCTGCAGTGCGAGTCATTGTCTGCTATCTCTTTGTTGGCATGCGTCGTTATTGGGGTTAGGAGGTCTACAAATTCACCTTGTCGAGAGAGCCCTGCTCTGTTTGAAACCCGCCAGTTCTGATGAAATTCGGGTCTGTCGTTTTGTTGGTAGTTTACATAGATTCTTTTTTGTCGATCATGTGGTGGAGAATTTTGCCCGGAATCGTAACTGCGCGGAGGACTGTTGCGTCTGACGTTATTCTGTCTCCCTTGATAATAATTATTTTGGTTCCCATATTGTCCGTTTCTCTGATTGTTTCTGTGATAGTCATTACAGTGGAGAGGTGATCTTTCCCTGTAATTATTACTACTCTGCCGACGGTTGTCATACGGGTGGTGTCTGGTTTGGTCACGATTTACGTTGTAAGAATAGCATTGTCATGTCCAGTTATTATTTCTTTCGTTGCGGAATTGTGACGGATGTGACCTGTAATTGTTGTGTTCATGTTTTCACGTTCCGCGATTGTCAGTGTCAATTTCCAATTCTTGTAACAATCCCTGAAAAGCTTCAATGTCGTCTTTGCAACGTCCTGCCAAAATAATATGTCGCAAACGTTCAGGCAATTTGATTAAGCAAATGCGGATGAGTTCTGGGTGGCAGTGTGGGTTTGACAGGTACTGATTCTTGTGCAACATGTCTTCAAAATATTTCACAAGACTGGAAAATTCAGATTGCTCGAATTGTTTCACCATTATGATGCTATGTTTTACTCGGTCTTGTGTAGCTTGAGACCAACATGCTGAGAGGAAGGCATGATAAAATTCTCCTTCACTGTGACAATCGTGAATGACTGATCACATTCTTACAGCTGGTTCATTCTCTAAATAGCCACACATAAATTCTAATCTGTGCTCTAATGACCAGTTGGGAGGAAAACAATGAGAGAATTGATGAAGCCACGCTTGTGGAGGAATGTCGTTGCCGGAATTCTTGAATGTTTTGAATTTACATGTAGTAACAGACAGTCAAAACCATCATGTCGGCGAGTCGCATGTCGGTCATTGTTACGTCGTTTCGGCGGTTCCATTTGGTGTAACTTGCCAATTTCTTTCATAATTTCCGAAGTGCTCTGTGTTATTATTTAGTGGCTGTTCCGTATTTCTATGTCCCACTTCCCGTATTGGAGCGCGAGTGTCCTCTGAAATATGTAATTCTTGTATTACCTGTGTCAACTGATCTTGTACTTCCCGGATTTCTCTTTGGTGTTGCGTATTAATTTGATTCTGATTTTGTTTGAATTCCCTAATTTGTTCATGCTCTTCTGTATCATTAAAGACTACCGGTCTTGTGTCATTCAGATGATCATCTACCTTCGTAGATAAATTATTTAGCTGATCCGAAAGTTCGACTACTTTCTCTGATAATGAACTAATTTCCTCCATGTGTCTTCCTGAACCATTTTTCAGAGTATCTACTGTGTCCTTTAAGTTTTCCTGAGTTTTTGCAAGTAGCGTAACCGAACTGGTAGATGCTGCTGAGTCAATTTCAGCCCGCAAGGTCTCGTGATTTTCATGAACAATAGTATGCAGTTCTTTGATGGCTGCTTCATGATTCTGTAATGCATTTTCCTGCTGCGAAAAAATAGGTTGAAAATGCTCACAAATTTGTGTTTTTACGTCATTACAGACTTTTTGACATTTCGATTCGATGTTATGCAACTCAGTTGTTAAATCTTCACGTGTTTGTTCAAGTCTGGTGTCTATCTTTTGAAGCTTTTTTTTGTGTTTGTCTATGATTTTGTTCCATTGTGTCTAACTTTTGAAGATTTTGTTCCATTGTGTCTAACTTTTGAAGATTTTGTTCCATTGTGTCTAACTTTTGAAGCTTTTGTCCCATTTGTTGTATTACTTGTAACAACAATGCACTGGTGTCTGAAACATATTCCTCAGTGCTTTCCGGCAGTGAATTTACACCGGCAACATTCACATTTTGACAAGCAGAAAATGTGTCTTGATTTATTTGAGAAAATGGTGAGGACCCAATACCTGAATCTACAGTATTTGCGAGATTGTGTCCTGTCATTGCTGGCCGCAGTGGCCGTGCGGTTCTAGGCGCTCAAGTCCGGAGCCGCGCTGCTGCTATGGTCGCAGGTTGGAATCCTGCCTCGGGCATGGATGTGTGTGATGTCCTTAGGTTAGTTAGGTTTAAGTAGTTCTAAGTTCTAGGCGACTGATGACCACAGCAGTTGAGTCCCATAGTGCTCAGAGCCATTTTTTTTGTCCTGTCATTACGGATTCCTGAGGCGAGCTGTTGCCGACCGATCGATCGATAATGGTTCCCTGTTCACGAATTGTTTCACTGCCTACACCATTATTTGCAGCCCGCTCCATTTCCCTAGGCACAATTACCAAATTACTAGTTTGAACGTTAGTTAATTTATTACACTGTGGCGGTAACACACTGCTTTCGTCTTCACTGTCATTTCTCAGTTTACTTTGGAGCCTAGTGTTACGTTTTTCACACATAGTCACAATATTTCACACGACAACACTGAAAAGCACAATTTGAAGAGCAAAATAAGAAAACACATTAACATAGCATTGAAAATAATATCTCGCTAATTGCAAGTGTAGCTGCAAAATACTTTGTGTAAATGTACGTGCATGCCACAACTGTTTTACTGTACAACAATGAAGAACTACAACTACCAAGGAAATTCTCTCTATAATTACGCGCTAGCAATAAACAATAGCTAAACTAATTACAGAAACTACAAGATAAAATCAGAAGATTCCAGTGAGGTATCATCGGCGAAGGGTCGACATATGAAACGTCCCCTTAGAAAAATTATAAATGACTATGCTTAAATTGACACACAATATTTTTAGCGCAACGCAGTCTGACTTTCAATAATTCCTACAAAAGAATGGCCCTGACTAACATTAACCTATGCCTTTCATGAATCATTACCTCACAAAAATCTTCCTTACTCGAACTACTGCAATACAGCGAGCGCCACTACTTCCAGCTAAGTAAAAGATTCTAACTACTGAAGGGACTAACTACTGATAGGCATCGTTAGCAAATGAAAGGTTTTGATAGAGAACAAACAATGTATTTACCTTAATAGTGTTAAAAAGTCATTATATATATATATATATATATATATATATATATATATATATATATATATATATATATATACACTCCTGGAAATTGAAATAAGAACACCTTGAATTCATTGTCCCAGGAAGGGGAAACTTTATTGACACATTACTGGGGTCAGATACATCACATGATCACACTGACAGAACCACAGACACATAGACACAGGCAACAGAGCATGCACAATGTCGGCACTAGTACAGTGTATATCCACCTTTCGCAGCAATGCAGGCTGCTATTCTCCCATGGAGACGATCGTAGAGGTGGTGGATGTAGTCCTGTGGAACGGCTTGCCATGCCATTTCCACCTGGCGCCTCAGTTGGACCAGCGTTCGTGCTGGACGTGCAGACCGCGTGAGACGACGCTTCATCCAGTCCCAAACATGCTCAATGGGGGACAGATCCGGAGATCTTGCTGGCCAAGGTAGTTGACTTACACCTTCTAGAGCACGTTGGGTGGCACGGGATACATGCGGACGTGCATTGTCCTGTTGGAACAGCAAGTTCCCTTGCCGGTCTAGGAATGGTAGAACGATGGGTTCGATGACGGTTTGGATGTACCGTGCACTATTCAGTGTCCCCTCGACGATCACCAGTGGTGTACGGCCAGTGTAGGAGATCGCTCCCCACACCATGATGCCGGGTGTTGGCCCTGTGTGCCTCGGTAGTATGCAGTCCTGATTTTGGCGCTCACCTGCACGGCACCAAACACGCATACGACCATCATTGGCACCAAGGCAGAAGCGACTCTCAACGCTGAAGACGACACGTCTCCATTCGTCCCTCCATTCACGCCTGTCGCGACACCACTGGAGGCGGGCTGCACGATGTTGGGGCGTGAGCGGAAGACGGCCTAACGGTGTGCGGGACCGTAGCCCAGCTTCATGGAGACGGTTGCGAATGGTCCTCGCCGATACCCCAGGAGCAACAGTGTCCCTAATTTGCTGGGAAGTGGCGGTGCGGTCCCCTACGGCACTGCATAGGATCCTACGGTCTTGGCGTGCATCCGTGCGTCGCTGCGGTCCGGTCCCAGGTCAACGGGCACGTGCACCTTCCGCCGACCACTGGCGACAACATCGATGTACTGTGGAGACCTCACGCCCCACGTGTTGAGAAATTCGGCGGTACGTCCACCCGGCCTCCCGCATGCCCACTATACGCCCTCGCTGAAAGTCCGTCAACTGCACATACGGTTCACGTCCACGCTGTCGCGGCATGCTACCAGTGTTAAAGACTGCGATGGAGCTCCGTATGCCACGGCAAACTGGCTGACACTGACGGCGGCGGTGCACAAATGCTGCGCAGTTAGCGCCATTCGACGGCCAACACCGCGGTTCCTGGTGTGTCCGCTGTGCCGTGCATGTGATCATTGCTTGTACAGCCCTCTCGCAGTGTCCGGAGCAAGTATGGTGGGTCTGACACACCGGTGTCAATGTGTTCTTTTTTCCATTTCCAGGAGTGTATATATATATATATATATATATATATATATATATATATATATATATATATAAGACTGGATGTCATGAACTGATATATATATATATATATATATATATATATATATATATATATATATATATATATCAGTTCATGACATATATATATATATATATATATATATATATATATATATATCAGTTCATGACATCCAGTTTTACAAATTTACTGTCTCTGATGGACACACGTCCAGATCATCCGCTCTCAAAACTCCGCCATTTCTCTCCCCACATCCACCACTGCTGGCGGCTCACCTCCAACTGCGCAACGCTACGCGCTGTTAACAGCCAACTGCTCAACACTACAATAGCGAACAACTATGCAAACCAGCCACAAACAGCACACAGCACAGCCAGTGATTTTCATACAGAGCGCTACGTGGCGTTACCAATAAAAGAAAACTAAACAGCCTACTTACAGGGTCTTCTGACGATATTTTAATCACCAATTTCCGAATGCGAAAATATTTTAATGACGCCGTCCTACTTAGGAAGTAACAATCATCAAAATAAAATAATGGAAATCACAGCTCGCACGGACAGATACAGGTGTTCGTTTTTTCCGCTCGCTGTTCGTGAGTGGAATAATTGAGAATTATTTGGAAGGTGGTTCGATGAACCTTCTACCAGGCACTTAAGTGCGCTTTGCAGAGTATCCATGTAAATGTAGATATTAAACGCGCAACATTAGTGAAACAATTATCGGGCCCTAATCAAAATTTCCTCTTACCTCGTGCCTTGACAAAAGTGTTGTAGATTTTTCGAAAACACAACAAGCAGGCTCCGACTAAGCTACGCCTCTATTTCTAAATAAATATTCCAACTGCTGCGTTCCACTCGGTGCACTGTGGCAATGCATAATGATAAACAGTGGGATTGGACTTGTAACTCTTCTTGCGAAATTATATTGCAAGACGCCGATTTTATAATGAAGTATGTATCGAAAACGACAAAGTGAAACTTCACGTGATCTTCGCACATAACATTGCTCTGAGTAATAGTAAGAAAGTGAACAACGATTCAAAAAGGCTACAGTAATAAGTAAATTTCCATAAAAACCAAACAGCATAAACAGGTGATACGTTAAAGCGTGACTGAAGGAAATAGGGTGATCTTTCTCTCAGCTCTGAGCAAGTGAAAGAAGTTAACTAGCTGACAATTATCATTTCTACAAATTAGTTGCGCAATGCTTCAGTTTTACCTCAAACTTCTCTTAAAAATAATGTTATTAAGAACTTATATTCCTTTCACCTTTCAATATATAAATCATATTCATCCTTGCTGTCCTTTACGATGAATCTTTCTTCGTCTCACAGATACGATCACAAATCAACACAGCACTACTAAATATGACCATCACATACCACCCATCATTTAAAAAAGTATCAGACTGCGCAGGGGCAAAGACTGTACCACAACAGGACCAAAGACTGCTTAATAGTAACAAAGTTGCCCTCTGACGTCCACATCGGTAAGTTATAAGACTCAAAATGACATGATCACCTTACAAAGTTTGTCCAGTTCTCAAGAAATCTTCCTTTCGTAACAGTTTTCTCTGTCTTGTTATATAGCTCTCTGCATGGTAAGAAAGTGGTAATAAAAATATTGCGCCCCCCTTCTGCACAACCCTAGCCCTAAACCCGATCCACGTAACTGCCACGCTACGGCCATTGAAACTAGATTTTTAGTGGAATGAGATTTTCACTCTGCAGCGGTGTGTGCGCTGATGTGAAACGTCCTGGCAGATTTAAATTGTGTGCTGGACCGAGACTCGATCTCGGGACCTTTGCCTTTCGCGGGCAAATGGTAGAGCACTTGCCCGTGAATGGCAAAGTTACCGAGTTCAAGTCTCGGTCCGGCACACAGTTTTAATCTTGATTTTTAGTATTGGAGATTATGCAGAAAGAGTTCAAGTTTGAGAGCCGAAATATGATACGAGAA
The DNA here is from genome assembly GCF_021461395.2 of Schistocerca americana. NCBI lineage: Eukaryota > Metazoa > Arthropoda > Insecta > Orthoptera > Acrididae > Schistocerca > Schistocerca americana. The sequence goes on along the minus strand of NC_060121.1, from coordinate 740,561,873 downwards.
ATAATCGCAGTTTCCTTAGAATATAAAAACGCGTAATGGCTGACACGGCATCTGATACAACCTTTCGTATTGTGACGAGCCAGTTGCTGGGCCACCATTGACCAGACGTTTTCAATTGTTGAGTGACCTGGAGAATGTGCTGTCCAGGACAGCAGTCGAACATTTTCTGTATCCAGAAAGGCCCGTACAGGACCTGCAACATTCGGTCGTGCATTATCCTGCTGAAATGTAGGGTTTCGCAGGGATCGAATGAGGGGTAGAGCCACGGGTCGTAACACATCTGAAATGTAACGTCCACTGTTCAAAGTGCCGTCGATGCGAACAAGAGGTGACCGAGACGTGTAACCATCACGCCGGGTGATTCGCCAGTATGGCGATGACGAATACTCGCTTCCAATGTGCGTTCACCGCGATGTCACCAAACACGACCATCACGATGCTGTACACAGAACCTGGATTCATCCGAAAAAATGACGTTTTGCCATTTGTGCACCCAGGTTCGTCGTTGAGTACACCATCGCAGGCGCTTCTGTCTGCGATGCAGCGTCAAAGGTAACCGCAACCATGGTCTCCGAGCTGATAGTCCATGTTGCTGCAAACGTCGTCAGACTATTCGTGCAGATGGTTGTTGTCTTGGAAACGTCCCCATCTGTTGACTCAGGGATAAGATACCTGTCATCTCGACTGCTAGTGTTACGAGGCCGTTGGGATCCAGCACGACGTTCCGTATTACCCTCTTAAACCCACCGATTCCATATTCTGCTAACAGTCATTGGATCTCGACCAACAGGAGCAGCAATGTCGCGATGCGATAAACCGCAATCGCGATAGGCTACAATCCTACCTGTATCAAAGTCGGAAACGTGATGGTACGCATTTCTCCTCCTTACACGACGCTTCACAACAACGTTGCACCAGGCAACGCAGGTCAACTGCTGTTTGTGTAGGAGAAATCGGTTGGAAAGTTTCCTCATGTCAGCACGTTGTAGGTGTCGCCACCGGCGCCAACCTTGTGTGAATGCTCTGAAAAGCTAATCATTTGCATATCACAGCATCTTCATCCTGTTCGTTAAATTTCGCGTCTGTAGCACGTGATCTTCGTGGTGTACCAATTTTAATGGCCAGTAGTGTATTTACGGAAACGTTACTACACGACATTTAGATTTTTATTTGTAGGTACTGATAACTAAGCGAACACTAACCTGAAAGCCGTGTAGGTCGTGACGCGCGGAAGTGGATGGGGTAATTGCGATGCATTGGTGCAAGTTCGAATCGCTGGGACAACAACAACTGAGTCAGCAGTGCACAGCCCTAGAATCTTCGGCAGTAAACAAATAGTAAACCTCAAATGTGTCATCTATGAAAATACCAAACTACATCGATCGACATGACACACTGCAGTCATATCACAAGCTTTTATATTTTATTAAATTCGTGCCTCGTCTTTTATTATAAGATGTTAGGATCCATTTTCTAGAACGAAATGAAGGAATTTGACTGAAATCTGTAAAATGGTACTCTAAGTTTGAAGAGCGATGTCTTTTAATACATTTCATTTGTATTTCAATCAGTGTACTCAGTAAACGTGTAACACAGTAGCATACGTCCACAAGTACTTGATTTGACTATACTAGTTATCATAATTAAAATGCTAAATTTCTGACATATATCCGTGTACAATTGTTGTTCTTTTTAAGTCGTTTCGGTTGGAACGACGGTCACAAGCTGTCACTGGTGATGGTCCCTGTTCTTTGTTTTAAGTAAGTTAGCTCAATTAGATATTTGCTTTCATCTGCTGTCATAAATAACATATGGGAGTTTTGAGTAAGGGTAACCGGTGTAGAAAAATGCGAATATCTACGTAATATATTATTAAAACGTAATTATTTACCGCTCTGTTATTTAATGTCCTACACATCATTGTAAAAATGAACGCCAATTTTCCTCTTAAGACAGTCAGACAGATAGTATCAGAGAGAGTGCAGATACGTTAACTGCGTACTCTTCACAGCACAAGTGGATAAGAGCGCATTAAGAGGAGTAAGGAATCATACACTAAATTCTTCAACAGCGGTCCACACAGACAACATCCTACAACTTCATAAGCCGTACAGATCGAAGGTTTGATCTAGAAGATACTTTTTTTTCTTTTTATCTCTTCCATTCGGTTTCCCTCTCCTCCTTATCCTGTTTATATTCAAGATCATTTTTCAGAGGCGACGAGGAGACTTCCGATTTGTGGGGCTTCCGCTTTCGTCAGCTGACAATTTGGGCAGAGAACGTGCCATAAATAACCGTGTGCTGTTGCATCCTTACGGCACTGAATTCCAGCACTATCTTAGAATTTTCAGGCTACACTTACTTTCTTCTCTCCTACAGTTACGTTATATTCGATGGTCTGAACTGCAGCTTTATGTCTTCTTGTTACACCTGAAGAAGCAAATTCTTCTGCAGAATTAACATTAGGATTGTTTTATGTATATATTATTTCGAGACTGTATTTCTAAATATGTTAGTACATGTAAAGGGTACTCATTAACATTACAGCTTGTTTACAACAAATTGTTTTTCAATTTGTATAAAAAAATCGAGAGCATGCAAGTTTAACTTTAGCATATGACTGGTTACTCTATAACTACAAGAAACCTTATGTTTCACTACTGACGTGTTGTAATTATATAGAAAAAATTTTCACTGATTAGTATTGTAAAAACAGGACTAGTACCCAAATGTTATCCAATTTTATATTTTATAACAGATCTGAAGATAGGCTACGCTGCCCGAAACTGCTCAGTTAGAGAGAATAAAACCAGCGGTTTGACAGACGTAAAAATCGCTATATCTTTAAAAAGGTTTCTTACGTGAATGACGTAGTATGTAGAACAACAGCAAGCATCTGGTCTTTATGGGAGAACACACGTCTACAGTAACTAGCCAGTGTTACTTTCCAGCCAAGTTCAGCCAACACAGAGTGCGAAGTGTGTACACTTGGACGATGCGTACTCTTGACCTTATGTTCGTTAAATTAATCAGTGTAACTAACGTTTTTGTTTCCCTTTAATCTAGTTTCAAATCTGAAGATGGACGATTCTGCATAAACTGGAGGTAATAAATAAAAACGTGATATATCTACGACTACATCTTCGTCTGTATTCCACAAGGCATATTACGATGTATAGTTCATAGTTCTTCGTGTACCATTGTCGCGCCGGCCGAAGTGGCCGTGCGGTTAAAGGCGCTGCAGTCTGGAACCGCAAGACCGCTACGGTCGCAGGTTCGAATCCTGCCTCGGGCATGGATGTTTGTGATGTCCTTAGGTTAGTTAGGTTTAACTAGTTCTAAGTTCTAGGGGACTAATGATCTCAGCAGTTGAGTCCCATAGTGCTCAGAGCCACCATTGTCGCCCCCACCTTTCCTGTTCCAATCGCGAACAGTACACGGAAAACAAAACTGCTGGTAAACCTTCGTGTGAGCACGAATCTCTCAAATTTTACTCTCATGGTTTTTACGCGAAATATACCTAAGAGGAAGCAACCCGTTGGTTCTACGAACGTACGCTCTCAGAACTTTAACAGTAGACCACACAGCGATGCAGAATTCCCCTCTTGAAGCGTCTGCCACTGAAGTTAGCTAAGCATCTCCGTGACACTTTCGCGGGAACTACGAGGGCTATTCGGAGAGAGAGGTCCGATCGGTCACGAAATGGAAACCACTGTGAAAATCAAAAATATTTTATTTGCAACAGCTGGCAACACCTTGCAGTTACTTCTCTACATAGTCGCCGCTCCGACTCTGTCGCTCTGTCATAGCGTCGTACCAGCTTTCAAATACCCTTCTTATAGAAGGCGGCCGCCGGTGTTTTCTCGCTAATTCTCTATACTGGTCTGTGCAGAAGTGTTGTCTTCATAGCCAGCGGTTCACGTGAGCAAAGATGATAATTACAGGGTCCCAATTAGGGGCTGTATTGTGGGAGACCAAACATTCCCATCGAAAAAGCTGCTGGAGCTTCTTCAATGACCCAGCAGAGTGCAGCCGAGAATTGTCATGAAGAAGAGGAAGCATGGCAGTTATGTGGGCTGCATAACATCAGGCGAAACCTCTCTCCAGGCTCTCATACTCGGTGGGAGACACTGTTTTCTAGACATCTGTACGTGCTCACTCTGTACTCAGAACTGAGAAGAGCGACGCGACGCGATCGACAGGTACACTGAAGACACAGGCCAACCAACATGTGTGTGCAACGTTTTACCTCACTTTCCGAACAGCCCTCGTAAATGAAACTGCAAGTAAAAGCGCTGCCCTTCTTTTGATTTTCTGTACTTCCTCTATGACTCCTATCCGGCGCGCGCCCCAGACAGACGAGAATTACACAAGAATTGCTCGAATGGAGGTTTTGTCAGCGGCTTCTTTTGTGAGCCGACTACACTTCCTGGAGATTCTTCCGAGGAATCTCGGTCTCGCATCTGCCTTACCTGCAATTACATTTATGTGGCTGTACCATTCTAAATCGCTCTGTACGCATACTCCTAGGTAATTTTTGGATGTAACTACTTCTAGTGACTATTCTGCCAGCGTGTACACTTACAATAATCCGCCTATCGGCCTATTTATTTGAAATATGTTACATTTTTTTATGTTGTAGCTCAACTGCTACTCTATGTACCAAGCGTCGATCCTATGTTTGCTCTTCCTGCAGTTCGTTACAATTTTCTAGCGTCGGAATTTCTTCGTATACAACGGCGTCTTCCACTCCGTTATCTGTTACGTCATTTAGATGTATTGTGAAAATTAATGGCAGAATAACACTGCTTTTCGTTCGCATGAAGTTTCTTTTTCCTCTCTTTTACCATTCTCTCCATCGAGAATGACATGCTGTATTCTGTTTGCTAGAAACTCTTCAGTCCAGTCTCACAGATGGCCGCATATTCCGGACGCATATTCCGGACGCTCATATTTTGTTTCTTAGGTGGTTGTGAGGAGCCGTCTCGAACGCCTTCCGGAATTCATGGAACACAGAGGTCTACCTGGGGGTTTTCTGTGTCTCCTGGCCGAACAAAGCTAGCCGAGTGTCATACGATCGTTGATTTCAGCAGACGAGAGTTTTCTTCGTGCGACGATTTAAAGGAGGAAATGCCGTGCAGTCTTCCTTAGGGAAACAGTTTTGGAAGAAGACTTTTAATACTTTGGCCTTCTCCTTGTCATCCTTTTTTATGTCGTTATGATCAAAATAGACGGGTTCGATCCGTTTAATATTAGACCAAAACGGCTTGCTATTTTCTGTCAAGTCGATAGAAAGAATTTTACTTTCGAATACGGTGAATACAGATTGTTTTGTTCGAGATATTATCATAAGTATCACTGAAAATATAGTAAGCCATAAGACATAAGAAGTTGCAAGTCCACGCGACATTGGAATGTTTCATTCTAGAGCATACAGAAACACATTCTAAACAAAATAAACAAAACCACCAATCTTATCGACAAACAATAAGGAGATAATCGTAGAGCGCGCAACATTATACGCTGACGGAAAAATATCGCATAAGCGAAAAGTAATTTCAGGTGAGTAATGAAATTACTGGAATACTTTTTCAAAGTAACATATCTGTGTAGTAACATTTCAAGATCACACGTTCATCTAAACGCTATATGAGCCATTGTAAACGTGAACTGCTGGTACATTACTAACCGCTGTAACCCCCATAATGTTGAACGAAAGCATGAAAATTTGTATGTATTTTGCTGTACTGGTGCCGGATGTTATTTCGTGGGATGAAGTTCATGGCTGTAGCATTTGGTCAGTCAATACAGGGGCCATTAATGTTGGTTGTGGATGAGGCTGAAGATGTCGTGCGATGATGTCCCACATGTGCTGGATTGGAGACAGATCTACTGATCGAAGAGGCCACGACAAAATGTCGATACTCTGTAGAGCACGTTGGGCTACAACAGCGATATGGGGACGAGCGTTATCCTGTTGGAAAACACCCTCTGGAATGCTGTTCATGGATGGCAGCACAGCAGATCTAATCATCAGATTTACGTAAAAATTAGCAGTCAGGTTTATGAGATAACAACGAGAGTGCTTCTGCTACCATACGAACGCGCACTCCAGACCACATCTCCAGTTTGCTTAGCACGCAGACTGGTTGGTTGCAGGTCTTTCTTATCAACACATCACTTGCACAGAGGCAGATCCAGATTTTATGAGAAAACACAATAGATCTTCACCAGGTCCCCCCCAACGAGCTCTCGCTTCACACCTCTGAAGTCGTAAATGGCGATGGTTTGGGATCAGTGGAATGCACGATACAGGGCGTCTGGCTCGGTGTTCTCCTTGAAGTATACGACTTGTAACTATTGTGTCACTGTGGTACCGACTGGTGCTTATATTGCTGCTCCAGAAACTTACGCCGAACATGATGGTCTTCACTCTCGGTGGCGCTACGTGACCGTCTGCAACCCGGTCTTCTTGCGACCGTACATTCTCCTGATCATCGCTGCGAGCAGTCATGTACAGTGGCTAAATTCCTGCTACGTCTTTCTGCAGTATCTCAGAAGGAACCTTCATCTTCTCGTAGGCTTATTACACGACCTCGTCCAAATTCAGTGAGGTGTTCATATTTGCGTCTTTGTCGTCTTAAAGGTATTCTTAGCTAGCATTAATTCACCACGTCCAATCTCAAAGGTAAGTAACTCTCACAGCTGTTACAGCGTGTATTTAAAAAAAACCTGATTTGCATACTCTTACAGGAGCAACCAGCAGCGCTCTTATACGACTTGTGCGAAATTGAAATGGACATCTGTCGGATGTAGAAACACGCCTGTCAACTTTCGTTTACGCCGCACAACTCTTTCTTGTGTTGCTATTGTTTTTCGTTCAGGTTACGTACTTTCAACGTCACAGAGAGTTCCTCGTCTAATTTACGGGGTACTGAAAAATGATAAGCAGACATTCGTACTATTCGAACCATTATATGTCGTTTCCACGGCAGAGACAGTGCCTCCTGTGGTCTACGCCCATTGTTGAGGCGACTGCAGGTAAGTGGTTTCGGCTGAAAGTGGCTAGCCAGGGTGCTGACCGTATCGATGCACGCGTTGAGCGACGTTCATCTCTAACCCCCTCAGTGTGGGCGTGAACGTGGGCGCTCTCCTCCTCCTCCTCCTCCCTTTACCTACCTCCCCCCCCTCCACCCCTTCGCCACTTCCCTCCTCGACACCTACTCCGTGCAACTGGCCGTTAATTACAGAGCGCTCACAGCTCTCTGACAATTACCCACACCGTAAACACGATATACGCGACGGTAAACGCTCTCGTAAATTTACGTTACCCTACCTTTCGCCCTAGAGGCTACTCAACATCTCCGCGAGTTGCAGATACATAACGTGATCGCCTGCAGTTACTGTTTGTGTGACATATAAAAGATGTATCAGATCTAGTATATCGATTAGTGCAGTTCCTTTCTCAATAAAGTGTTCTCTAGTTTCCAGACGAGTAAAGAGGTTGAAGTGTGTTGAGCTTTCGACCAGTTTGGCAATAGCAAAGTGGAATGACTGCTGGTCAGCTAAAAGTACGTCCTTATACCTTTGCTTTATGTGTGTTGTCGAGTTCATCCTTACTAAAGCATGGTCTTGGGCTCTCGATCCGCATAACCTACTGAGGTGGTGGTTCCTGAGTTATTTATTTCTTTCCATTGTATTTACTTGGCTTCAAGTCACCGTCATTATGGAAGGCAACCAATGTTGGCTCGGGATACCTTGATCCTGTGCCACCGTGCAAGTGCCACAGAGCCGACATACTCAAGGTGCCTGGAAGTCAGACGTAATGCTTCAGCCTTGTTGAGGAGTTTCGCAGTGGAAATCTGAATTTGTTCCCTGAGGAACGGCATGCCAATATCACGGTGGAGATCCTGAATCCGGGCTCAACGAGGTGCACGAAGCATGTCCCAAAAGACCGATTCTGGACCACCTGGAGGAGGCGTTAGGATGAGGGGCAGAACTGCTCCTCACGTTGAGCAGCTGTAAATTAGCGCTGGAAGGATTGTCGCAGATTAAAGACAGAAGTTGGTCCTGGTTCGTAGTTCCTTGCTGGTCAGTACAGAGTGCATCTGGTGAAGAACCTTGATTCCTTTCTCTCATACATGTATTTTAAAAAAATTCTGCCTCTCCAGTAAAATACCAAGATATTTAACTCTTTCCTTCGAGTTGAGTGGTCGATTGGGCAGAATCAGGCGAGAACGGAGATCGGGTCGTCTTCGTGTAACCATGAGGGCCTTTGTCTTTTCTGCATGGAATTTAACACAGTTTTACCTGTCGTTATACCGGGTGTTCCTCCCAAAGCCCTACGATCGACTTTCTTGACTCAGTTGACTACTCGAGACAAGTGGGTCAACTGCGGTGCCCCTGGTGTTTTATCCCCAAATCGAACCCGCCTGCTTCGCGTGGTCATTTTTGTTAGTACGTCAACGTCGAAACTGTGTGTGTTGGGAGAGTAACTGTAAAAATACAATAAAACTAATTACATCGTGTAAATAAACCTCATGTTAAACTGACACGTGTCACATCGTTACGAAATGAATTCACGATATATGGAACAAATATTAATGTAATGAGCCATCTGCTGTGCAGTTTGGCATTTGAACGATTATAAGGGACTACCCTTTTTACGAAAAATTCGAAATGTAATAACTAAACGTAGGAACAACCAATGATAATAGATTTTGCTAGTAACTAAAGCAGAATTCATAGACGAAGTTCTTGTCATTGGTTATGTGGTAAATTTCTTTACACTCCTGTGAACTGAAAGAATAGGAGAAAGTGTCATCCAAATACGTCACAATAAATACATTTATTTGTTCCAGAAAATATATACTTGCAAACAAATCGAACAATATCTATAACAAGAGCAATAACAGTTTTCTGGTTTATCTTGTTGTTTGAGTGCTGTTTTCTTGATGAGTAGCAAATAGCATCAAACACTATTTTTCTAGGTAAATAATTCTTACTTTTTCACTGCTGAAATAATTTTCATTACACTACCTTTATCTATTCACTTTCTTATTTATGCATAGTGTACGAAATACTTTTTGATTCCTGATTTAGATTTTCCCCGGTTTCCCTAAATCGCTGCAGGAAAATTGCGGGATAGCTGCTTTGAAAGGGCACAGCCCACTTCCTTCCCCATTCCTTCCTAACCATATGGGTTCCAAGACCTCGCTGTTTGGTCCCCTATCCCAAAACATCCAACCTACCTGTTTGGTTTATGGTACTTCATATGCCTTGTAGGAGAACAGTAGTACTTTAAAAGACCAGGACGTTGTGAAACTTTTCAGTGTGTCACGAAAACAAAACAAACAACACAATAAAGATTAATAAGACACGATAGCACAAGGTCCTTTTCTGTAATAGGCGTGAACTCGGTCAGAATAGGTTAACTTCTGACTTCAGCAGATGCCACTACAGTCTCTTTTTGTACGCACGTGCAGTGTGCCGCATACTCGGAGGTGTAGAACTCCACACACGGCCTTAGACACACTCTTGTCGCGGTTGGTTGCTGATTTACAGGCATACAATGAAAGGACACGCACTTTGATGAGTCGATTTTGACCAGAAAGTAGTTCGTGTTAAACGGGCTTAAGAGACGCCGCGCGCGTTTTCTCTCATGTTTCGGCAGATATTAGCAAATTATTTTTTACAGTGTATAGCCGGAATCAGCCTAAGCAAATACTGAACGTCACGTCTTTTGTGCGAAGCGCAGTGTCGACGGAAAGCGTTTGTTTGTGTCCCGTTACAAACAAAATTATTTCTCAAGTTGAGTTTTAGATTCTCAGTAGATGGAGCTATCGCAAATTGGTCTACTACGGTACTCGTTTTCTCGATAAGTATTAACAGAGACAGTAAAACTCCAAGATAAACCAGCACTGCCTCGGCCCAAGCTGACTGCTACTGCCAAACAGCAGCGCTGTCCAGTTGCTGCTGGATTACTGTTTTACTGTCACTGTTAATACGTATTGACAAAACAAATATCGTAGTAGGCTGTTTTGGGATCGCTCTATCTAATAGCCACTGTAACGTCTCCTGGCAAAAGACATTTTATATGATGTTAAAAAAAAAAAAATAATTGAATTGGATGATTATAATTTTATTTCTGCATAGACAATGATTGTGTGAACTTTATGTAATAAAGAGAAACCATTATGTGTCATCTTTTATACTTCTATAGAATTATGTATCGATTTTTTAAAGATGATATCTATGTCGGCGAGTACTGGGACCGCACAGACGATACTTATTAAACATCAAACAAAGATGTAAATGTATTAAACCGAGTATAAGTAGTAGTGACCGAGCATTAATTTCTCTGTCGTCTTCGTGGATTAGCCTGTGACGCTGTATTCTACGCTTGTGTGGCATTCTTTTGTCAAGATTGAGAGAAGGACGCCATCAGGCATTGATTTGTAAAGGTGTGTAAGAATTTAATCTGTCTAAATGTTTTGAATAAAGTTACTTAGTGAAAACTTGCATTATGGTTTGTAATAAGCTTGCCTGGTATTATATCCCATCCCTTAAAGACATTTTCAGCTGTTTAAATGTTATTCGTGGTGCAGAGCTGCGCTACGAACGAACGAACGAGCCGCTGCCGCGGCGCATTCAGACTGCATTAAATGAAACCAATCATACCGCAAAGAAGCGGACGGGCAATAGTGAACTAAAATTAGTTCTTTCAGCTTTCGGGATTGCAGGCAGATATTGTGATGTGTTTTACAGGTGGACGCGGGCTGCGGATGATGTTATATTATTCACAGTGCAAAAAGATAATTTACCTTCATGACATAAAAGAAATCTTGCTGTGCGTACTTCTGGTCTGGCAAACGTTATAGTAAAAACATTTTTCTCTGATTACAGTCTCATGTTCTCGTGTTAGTCGTGGTGCTTATTGGTGTTTTACTGTTAACAAAAATCCACTGATGTTGAACAAACATTGCGTACTGTTCAAAAATGGCTCTGAGCACTATGGGACTCAACTGCTGAGGTCATTAGTCCCCTAGAACTTAGAACGAGTTAAACCTAACTAACCTAAGGACATCACAAACATCCATGCCCGAGGCAGGATTCGAACCTGCGACCGTAGCGGTCTTGCGGTTCCAGACTGCAGCGCCTTTAACCGCACGGCCACTTCGGCCGGCATTGCGTACTGTAACATCAGTATTGATAACGAAATAATTTTCAGTAACCTTTTCAATAACCGTAAAGTAAGAAAGATATGTTGAACTTTATAGCGAGTTACAGTAACGAAACAATGTTCCTTTTATAGAAAGCAAGATGCAGAATAATAAGGACATAATATATTTTGCTTTGTTGAAAATTAATGGTTCAAATGGCTCTGAGCACTATGGGACTAAACTGCTAAGGTCATTAGTCCCCTAGAACTTAGAACTAGTTAAACCTAACTAACCTAAGGACATAACAAACATCCATGCCCGAGGCAGGATTCGAACCTGCGACCGTAGCGGTCTTGCGGTTCCAGACTGCAGCGCCTTTAACCGCACGGCCACTTCGTCCGGCTGAAAATTAATGATCCAAAGAAAATCACAGCACAGAATCCCTGAAAAGTATTTCAATGCTCTTTTCGTAGCAACATACTTTATCTCAACCACTCACCAATATATAAGTTGTTACGCGAGCAATAACAAAGAGAGTGGAACCACCTACAATTCCACCTTAAAATTACTTTGTTTGTTACGTGAATAAAACCAACGGTGGTGTGAAAGACTACCGACAACCACTAAATATTGAAGAAACTATATAGAAAATTTATACTGAAACATCAGAGATCACACTTAGCATGGTCGCCCGTTGTACATCAGCTGCCGGCTGAACGTTGCATCGTATGTTGGAATTACACAGCCACCGCAATTTTTATTTATCTTCCGTCGCCGGGCAAGCTGGTATCAAGTAAAATGTTTCGTATGTACGCGAATATACATAACGGATAGAAAGAGTACAGGATGTAGGAACATGGTTGACGACATATGGAAGTTTTGGGGGTGGCCGTGAGTCGTACTCGGGTGGCCAAATGGTAAGGCTACGGTTCGCAATAAGCTGGAAATCCAAGTTGGAATCCCGCTCCGGCTAAAATTTTCACTGTCACCATTCCACTCTACAGCTGATGGTTGTTTGTATTCACAATTGCGAATACATTTAAAATAATAGAAGTCCAGAATACGAGCAATGACTGAACGCATATGGCAAGAAATACAGCGGTCACAGTTAATAACTCCTTCATGAAGCGATATCATTCCTGAAACCAACAATTTTCAAGAAGCAGGGAAGCAATCTGAGTGATTCAAATGGCTCTAAGCATTATGAGACTTAACATCTGAGGTCATCAGTCCCCTGGATTTAGTACTACTTCAACCTAACTAACCTAAGGACATCACACACATCCAGGCCAGTGGCAGGATTCGAACCTGCGACCGTAGCAGCAGCGCGGTTCCGGACTGAAGCGCCTAGAACCTCTCGGTCACAGAGGCGGGCCAAGCAATCTGACAAAGAACATGGGAGACATACAACGGAACCCGACAAAACTAAAAGCAGCATGCGTAGACAATCAAAAGAGGAGATGCAGGACTTAGAAAAAAAAAAAAAACTGAACAGAACCAACAAAACATTGCAAAATGTATGACGTACACCTCATCAAGAGCGAGATAGAAAATTGAAGATGTTCCATAGAGTCACGACATCGAAATGGAAATAAAAGACGAGGTCCAGAACCAATGGAAACGACGACCACGAACCCGTCTGTGAGCGCTGGATATTGGGCAAATGAACCAACGGAATTTCCTAACTTGTAGATAAAATGACCCAAAATTACAAAATAACAACTCTTCATAAAACTGAATGTAATCGGAGCAGAAAATAAGACCTTTCAAGCAATTCCTATACGCAGCAGATACAGACATTGCCGTGGTACAGGTAGTAGCCACATTTAAAATTAGTGAATAAAGCTTTTATCCATCATGAATGAAGAATACTGTGACTGTAATGAATAAAGGTTTCTTAAAATTACGACAACCAGTCACCTTTAGGTTTGTTCTTCAAATCTTTTAGTATCCCTTTGCCGGTTTCGAACCGCCTAGCGATTCATCATCAGATTGTACGTATTTATTGATTGTCTGCAGCAGTGTGGGAGTCGTGTGGTGTCATTAGTACCCGTTGTTTGGATGTTGGTGAATACAGTATTATGGAAAACATAATAAAACATAATAAATATGTACCATCTGATGATGAATCGCTAGGTGGCTTGAAACCGGTAAAGGGATAGTAAAAGAAGTGAAGAACAAAACAAAAGACGACTCGTTAGAGTAATTTCTAGAAATCTAAATTACTGAATGACAAAATCACCCACAGTGGGGCTAAAAAAGGAACAGTAATTATATGCAAAGAATATATTGAAATTCGACACAAACGCAACTCGAATCCGACAAAGGAATCGGCATAAGAATTCAGTATCTGTTAATCATAAACGAATATGCTGCCACGCCCAGCGGCGTTCGCAGGCAGAAAACAGACGTTTCCAAATCAGAAATTGCCAATTTAATAATACAGTCTTACAACAAAATTGTTATCTAAAGCGATTTCAATTATCCATACAACAATTTTTACCAAAGTTGCAATTTTAGTCTTTGCTAAGGACTGCAGATTTTTGTAGATGGACTCAAATTAGTGGAAACTTGAATATCCGTTCGTCCCAATACCACCTTTTCATTTATGTTACCAACAGCGCTAGAAGCAGATTGTACAAAATGTGTATAAAACACGGTTTTAACCAATATGCCGGGCGGTGAAACATGGTCACTGTGCTTCTCCGATTTCTCAGCAGCGGAAGACGTTTCTCTGGCATGGCATGGAGTTGGACAGATGAATACTGACTTCCTAACCAAACACATACAGTCCAAATATACAGATCAGCTAACCTGTTGACGCAATACACAGGTCATAAATCAAAGAAAGTCACATTCAGTTTGTGAAAAAAAGAGCCTTTTGGCGGAATAGAAGACTAGAATGTTATTTCATGCTTCTACGGTAGCTACATACAGGACAATTGTAATTAAAGTCCCAGTTCAAAAACGTAAAAGAAGAAGAACCACTGCTCAGAGTGGCGTCAAATTTGAATGGAGTATTGTTGAAGAAAGGGGAAACATTACGGAAACAAAAACAACTTTTTAAAAATTTTAAAGCTGGATGTTAGCTACGTAAGCCGATCTATCACGGTAAGGCCGTACGACATCGCATGAGAAAAATCGGTTTTTATTGTCCTGAGAGTGAAAACCACATCAAAAGCAATCATGAAATTGGTTTTTAATTGACCTGTGACCAAAGAGCGCATAAAAAGCAGCAATAAAAACAGTTTTTAACTGCTGTGAGACTGATGCTAGACATGTTCGATATGCTGCCACAAGCTGAAACCGAGAAACAGCATGTACATCAACAGATCGGTCTCTCTCGATGTTCACATTAAGAATGTGTTGTGTAATGTGTTCCTTATCTTCAGCTCCATTTATAATCTAAACACAGCATCTTTGAGATAACCCCACAGCCAGAAGGCATACGGATTAGGATCAGGTGATCTGCACGACCGGGATGTAGGGAAATTATGGCCTTTCATTCCAGCATTTCCAAAATGCCTCCGCAACATCTATTTCACTGGCTGTGGATTGTGCAGAGGAGCGCCATCTTGCATTATAATGATATTACCCACGCATCTATGCTGATGAAAGGTTGGAATGACTTTGATGCGCAGAAAACTCTTAAAGTTTGCTAGTTAACGCTAAATGTAACACAACCCGTAGGATCCATCTCCTCTAAACAAACATAGCCCGACGATAAACGACGCCGCCAACCACTACCACACAGTTACTTTTCCTGAATGAAGCGGTATCGATTGATTTGCGAGCGGGTTTTGTGTTGCCCATATCCTGAAATTCTTTGTATATATATGTCTTTAGAGATGGAAATGTGCTTCGTCTGTCCACAGGATGTTCCATAATCATTGTTCACATCCAAGTGAGCAAGAAATTCCAGAGCGAATGCTTGTCTCGCTGGCAGGTCAGGAGGTAGCAACTCCTGAACGTGGGACATTTTGTATGCATAGCAATGTAGTGTCATAGAATTTGGTTCACCGTGCTTAAATAAATGTCAAAAGTTCGGGTAATTTCCCGTACACTGCATGTTTGATACCACCATTCGACACTTCCTGCAATGTTGTGTCCTCATCCTATACTGAAGTAGGATTAATTGTTTTCCTCCCTTTGCCACATTTCATTCCAAAAGAACCTGTCATTTGGAATTACACCATCGTTTTCTCCAAACCTGTGGCAGATAGTGGACCAGTGCCTTTTCTCATACCTTTGAGAGTCCAGAAATTCTGCAGAGCTACTGACGTATAGTCACCGTTTTTGTAAAAGAGCTTTGCCAGCAGCGCATGAACCTACGTTGAAACACTCATGCCGAGCATCTCGGACGCAAGATGAGGAACAGCTGTGTACTTCACATCCTTTATTCAGCATACTGTGACGCTTACAGCACCATCTGGTGGCAAGACTTTTCGTTAATTTTTTTCGATAACGTTTCCTCCTATTTCGATAACATTTTCGTTCTAATTTGACATCTTTCTGAGCAGTGGTTCTTTTTTTACAGTGTTTTGAAATTGGTAGTTTAATTATAATCATTCTGTGTAAGAATATGCAGAGTTTAACATGCTACGTAGTAAAAATAAAGCATGTTAAAGTAAAAATTATAGTAAGCCCTAATATCTGTGGACAACACCATAATAAGGTCATGCAACCAAAGTGATAATCCGAATGAACTGTTTCCACACTTCAAATCATAAAGGAAAGGAGAAGGATCACGTAGTTAACAGACGAGTAAATCAATATGTATGATACACAAAGTGTGATTAAACGATACATCGTACAAAATTTTACAGCTACGTAAGCCAAAACTGAAGCAAACATGTACCTTCAAGAAATTTTCGTATCAGAAATCACAAAAATCATCAGTGGGAAAACGGCGAAAATACGAGTATATTAGAAGTGCTAATGCTATTCGAATTCCAGACAATTGAAAGATGTCCATTGTAATGAGCGTCCTCCATAGATTCTTCGTGTCGTGAGCAATCCTTGCTGTTATATATCTGGCACATTGTTTGACGTTCGCATATTCACAGCAGCTTCGGGTACACTAGTGTATCTGTCTGAGGTCTTTGAGACGAGTTGCGCATTCGGCCAATGACTAGCTTACTTCGTTTGAAGGGAAACAAGGCACTCTGCTTCAGGCTATTCCGTTTGGGCAACTCTGCAGGAAAGGTGTTTTTCTGGTGTGTGACCTGGTTTGGTAAGGATAATGGTTGCTTAACGTATATTGGCATAAACAAAGGGCGACCATGTTTGGTAGCAGCAGTGGTCTTATATTGACATAAGTGATTATAATAGGCATATAGAGCTCCTCTACGTGCATCTATTCAGCAACACAGGGTAATGTGTTTCTCTATTTTACTCCATGGTAATGGAAATGAGCGTACGGTATTGTGCGCCGGGAGTCCCCCATTCGCGGAAGTTCCGCCGTAAAGGGCATTCCACACCACATTGGGCCACTTGCGCGTCGGAGATGGGGATGAAATGATGATGAGGACGACGCAACACCCAGTCCCTGAGAGGATAAAATCTCCTGCCCCAGCCGGGAATCGAACCGAGGCCCCTTGGTGTGACATCCTGCCGCGCTGACCAGACAGCTAACGGGGGCGGACTCTATTCCCTGGCGGGTTACTTTGATACAGTGTGTTTAGTTAGGCTATGTCATCCAGCGAGGAACAGATTGGCGCTTGCAGTTACGGTTAACGTGGGCAGATTCCGTTCTGTTTACGTCCAATTTCCGATTTGTGATGGGTTAAGGAAGCCGGCATCTCTATCACCAAATAGGTTTTACATTTTATGTGCCTATTCTATGCTAACGAAATTGTCTTTGTACGACTACTATGAGAGTGGTAGGTGTGTTGAGTAATTTTTCCAGTTTGCACAATGCAAGGCTTTTGTAAATTTGGGACATAACGGTAATTAAAAATTGTTGGGGTATTTTATATGTGTATTTCAATTTCGCCCCTTTCCTAAATTTAATTAACCAAAGTACTAATTTTAACGGATAGTAGAAACGAGCAACCATGACGCATAGCACACTGCCTACATGGAAGTAATTAAATTAAGAATTCTAGTACCTTATCTGAATCTGGATTTTCAGTCGAAAATTTTTCTGTGTGTAGTAGATGTTCACAAAGACCCAGTGTTTGGACTGATACGTTATTTCCAGATCACAGACGGCAGGTTCATTAGAGATCTTTGAGACTGTAACTACTTTTTCATTTATTTATTGCGTTTGCGATACTATGACGTTGGAAGATCATTTAGGCGAAATATAAGAACTTCATATATGAAAGCATAAATCTGGGTTTGTGTGATGTTTCTTAGGCGGATGTTAAATATTGTCATGAGAATGCAAGTTGGATTCGCTAACAGGAAGGTTAACCAAAAGGCAGTACTAAAGTACTGCAGACGTTAAATAAAATGTTACACTGCGCTGTATAAATATGGCTGTCTTGTAGAACAGTAGTTGAAAACATGCAGACCGCATTTTGTTAATGTAGGCCTTATTCATTTTTTAAGAAATGCTCTTAGTGACAAAAAGTTCTTGCAGTTTAGATCATAAGTAATATCCATTCATTCATTAAGCAGACTCGAGGCACCGAAAAAGAAAGCTGCAGGTTTCGGTGGAGTACATGTTATGTATTATATTTCTAGTATACGATCGGTCTACAATTGACAAGTATGTACACTGAGCTAATTTCTCGTGACGTATCTTCATACTTTACAGAATGACTCTGACAGAAATTGAACTGCTCTTGAAATATAATCCCGACAGTTGAATATAGAGTAAAAGGACATTCCATGTTGAATATTTCAGACGAATTTTTGGATATATGACAAGGAACATGGTCCTGCGATATTGACAAGGCGTTTATATTTTATATGTTTCATGACGGATGGATTACATAACTAGTAACTTTGGCGTCCATTTTCTTTTTTATGTGGCTCTATGACGGATCCAGCTACTTTTACACACTCTGATGATACCCCAAAAGGGTAAAACGCGTTATTGATATTAAATAGCTTTGCAACCTAGATTATCTTTATTGTGAAGCCTTCGACGGAATTGTACGAATGTACACTCAATTTAATGTGGAGAATATTATGCCAAGATAGAATCTTTCGTGTAATGGAGAAGGTGCAGTACTGTCTCTCAATCAGTTTGCAAACTGAATGATCAAACAACTCGACCAGAGCCACTCGACAGGATTACCCACTTTCTGGAACTTTTTATTCAACCACAGCAGAACCAACGCTGAGAAAGTCACTTGATAGTCTACGTGACCTACAAACTCTCAGTACATAATCAATATGTCACGCTCCAGCTCTCAGCTGATATACGACTAGAGAGCGGCAAGTTAAGTATTTATCCTCTTCTGTGATTTTCGTCGTAGTATATTTATTAAATTTCGTGCGTGCGTGTTTTCCTGCTTAAGAGGTTTAATCTCGCGGTTTTGTAAGTGTAAATTTATTCAGTTGCTATTGCAGTTTTGTTTTAAAAGTAACCGTTCGTTTGCTTCGTAAGCCAGTCGGTCAGGCTCCAGCTCTCAGGTGATTTACGACTATTGAGCGGCAAGTTAGGTTTTAATCATTTTCTGTGTTTTTCGTCATTGTATGTTTATTAAAGGCCGGCAGCTCTGACCGAGCAGTTCTAGGCACTTCAGTCTGGAATTGCACGACCGCTACGGTCGCAGGCTCGAATCCTGCTTCGGGCATGTATGTGTGCGATGTCCTTAGGTTAGTTAAGTTTAAGTAGTTCTAAGTTCTAGGGGACTGATGACCTCAGATGTTAAGTCCCATGGTGCTCAGCGCCATTTGAACCATTTTGTTTATTAAATCTCGCACTTGTTTTTCTGTTTAAGAGGTTTAATCTCGTGTTTTTATAGTTGTAAATTCATTCAGTCGACAGCGCAGTAGTTGCTCACTGAACAGCCAACCATATAGCTCATTAACGCATCTGCGTCAATTGGTGACACATCAGGAGGGCGGCAAGTTGCCTATCTTCAATTCTGTTTGCTTTTGTAGTTCACTTCTTCAGTTGGTCTTGATAGGATGGTTAGAATGTGTGCATGCTATGTGCGGACGCAAGAGGAGCTGGCCGCAGTTCGCGAACACATGAATGCGCTTTTGGCTGTGGTTAATCACCTTCAGGGTGCTGCCTCTGGGTGTAGCTATGACGGAGAAACTGGCGCGTCGCTTGGGACACCTCAAGTGTTGTTTTGCCCAAGGGCTCTGCTTTCGAGGCACCTCCTAGTGCACCCGGCACGATGCATCCACCCTCACGGCAGGGTGAGGTTGCGTCGCTGGAGGAGGAGGGCCAATATGGTTTCCTGGCCTCGCCCCTCACCCTGGAGTGGACAGGTAGCCGCTCCTCCAGCAGGGTCCGAGCAGGCACACTGGGTAAGGAGTTTACTAGTTATCGGGAGCTCCAATATTAAGCGCGTTATGGAGCCCCTTAGGCAGATACCGTACAGGGAGGGAAAGAAAACCACTGTGCCCTCGGGATGTGTGCCGGGGGAGCCTCATCCGTGACTTGGAGGCGGCCTTGCCTGCTGCTATCGAGCGTGCATGGTGCAGTCGTCTGCATATTGTGGCTCACGTTAGCACTAACGACGTCTGTCACGTGGCTTCTGAGGCGATCCTCAGTCCTTACGGGCGACTGGCGGAGGTGGTGAAGACTGCTGGCCACGCGCGCCGACTGCAAAAGGAGCTCACAATTTGCAACATTGCTTCCAGAGTTGATAGGGGTCCTTTGGTTTGGAGCAGAGTGAAGGGTCTCAGCCAAAGGCTTCGTCGACTCTGTGACGGTCTTGGCTGCAGATTTATAGACCTGCGTTATCGTATGACGGACTTGGCTGCAGATTTCTAGACCTACGGTATCGCGTGGGGATTTGTAGGACTCTCCTTGATAGGTCAGGGGT
The DNA here is from genome assembly GCF_021461395.2 of Schistocerca americana. Classification (NCBI taxonomy): domain Eukaryota; kingdom Metazoa; phylum Arthropoda; class Insecta; order Orthoptera; family Acrididae; genus Schistocerca; species Schistocerca americana. The sequence goes on along the minus strand of NC_060121.1, from coordinate 740,541,754 downwards.
GCACTACACAAAGGAAACAGCTACTCGGGGAGCAGAGTACTTGTGGAGTGCACATAGAGTTTTTTGTAGGCTAGGTAGTAGTTTGATGTGCTCTGATGAACACAAGCCTGACGATTTTCAGCAAGGGAAGTCAAACGACGTTCAGAATACAGACACCTCTACTGTGATAATTTTATCAGTAAACTGTCGAAGTATTGCTTATAAAGTTCCCAAATTTACTGCCCTCCAGGAAAGTCGTCGGGCACAAATTGTTCTTTGGACCGAGAGCTGGCTGAAACCCGAAGTGGAACGCTCTGAGATACTTAGAGAGTCGTGGAACGTTTATCGGAAAGACAGATTAGAGGCCATAGGATGGGGTGTGTTCATTGCAGTTGACAAAAACATAGTCTAGTGAGATCGAGGTAGAGTGTGACAGTGAAGTTATCTTGTCTCGCCTGTAACAAATGTAGGTGAAGCCACTAAAACAAGATAACTTAGACAAAATTTCCAGATGGTCTGGTGAATGGCAGCTATCCCTAAATGTGAAAAAATATAAGTTAACGCGGATGAGTAGGAAGATCAGACCTATAACGTTCGGATACAGTTTTACTAGTGTCCTGCTTGACACGGTCAAGTCGTACAAATATCTGGGAGTAACGTTGCAAAGCGATATGAGATGGAACGAGCATGTAAGAACTGTGGTAGAGAAGGCGAATGGTCGTCTCCCCTCTTATTGGTAGAATTTTAGGAAAGAGTGGTTCACCTGTAAAGGAGGCAGCATATAGCACGCTGGTGCGACCTATTCTTGAGTACTGTTCGAGTGTTTGGGATCCGTATCAGGTCGGATAAAAGGAAGACATCGAAGCATTTCAGAGGTAACTTGCTAGATTTGTTAGGGGTGGGTTGGCACAACACGTAAGTATTACGGAGAAGCTTCGGGAATTCAAATGGAAGTCCCTGGAGGGAAAGCGACTTTTTTTTCGCTAAACGCTACTGAGAAAATTTAGAGAACCGGCGTTAAAAGCTGACTACAGAACGATTCTACTGCCACCAATATATATTGCGCGTAAGCACCACGAAGATAAGATAAGAGAAATTAGGGCTCCTACGGAGGCATATAGATAGTCGTTCTTCCCTCCCTCTATTTGTCAGCGGAACAGGAAAGGAAACGACTAGTTGCGGTACAGCATACCCTCCGCCACGCACCGTACCGTGGCTTGCAGAGTGTTGAACTATATACATGTCGATGTAATCAGTATTCTCATCAACGACAACGATGGTCTGCACACAAGACGAATCCCACAAGACTATGCCAGTGCGACTGATGTAATAAATCAACAAAAACCACAACTGGACCTAAGAGGATCTCACAAGCACTACATGGAGAGCATGTGGTTACAACATCGGAGAGAAGGAAAAATCAAGGGAGAAGTATAACAGCTGACCCGAAAGACATGGCAATGGTAAAGTTGCAGGACACATTCAACGTTATCCGAATAGCAATGAACGATCACACGGCCAGAGAATTAGAGCGACTGCAGTACATCGCACTTATAAACACCCGTATATACAGCAAATTTTACTGTACAACAAGTGTTACACGTACCTAAAGACATGGCGCGTTGAGTCGTAGGAAGCACCAGGTGGTACCTGTAGGGAGAAGCAAAGTGCTTAAGGCCCCATTCTTCACTTCTAATGTACACCGTGAAGAAGTGGGACTTCACCTACGGGACTTACCAAGGACAATGCCCTGCTTCATCCATTATCAGAACGTTAATGATAATTGAAAGCTGTCCAGATCTGACAACGAGCTATTTATTCATCGAACAGAAAAAATTAAAAAATTAAAAAAGCAACATATAAATGCAAACATATATTACTTGAAAACATCTTATACTGAGTTCCGTTATGCTGCAGCTAAGCTAAGAGCCTGCGTAATATCAACACTACAAAGATATACACTACAGCTGTGAAGGGTGAATGATGTAACCCCATTACTAAAAGTCATCCCACAAGTAAATCGGCAGGTCAGTAGCCCGATATTACCAGCAAAATTTGACTCCATTTGATATTACGTTGTAAACGACTTCATACCTACTGGCAAGAAACTAAACAAAATGAAACTGAAATCCACTTCGAACTGCACAAGCTACGGAATAGTGGACGGCATAGGACACGTCTTCATATGTAGGAAGTAAGCAAAAGCGCGAAAATCGACCCGAAAGAAAGTGACAATAGCTAACAGAAAAGCGCAGCATATCATTGACATATATCGCATAGTATGACCTGATAGGGAACTGTTTCCCAAATTAAAGAAAAAAAAAAGTAGCTGTACCTGGCTATTGGAGCGATGCGTTTATTGCCCTATAAATTATGTTACAGCGTATATATCACCGAACAGCATCAAATACCTATCAGAGGGAAAAAAAGGTACGGAAAATAGTATCAAATCTTTCTAGCAGTCACCGTTTCTCAGCTAGACAAACCCACGAACCATATGAAGCATTTCATTCCACGTGGATCTGCAGAAGACGTTATCCCCAAGTAAGTGAACCAAGGAGCTTCGATTAAGAAAATAAATGTTAAATTACCAATCTTATATTTCTAACCTATAGCACAGAAGGAAACTTCTGTTATTTACTGTTTATAAATCTCAAAATGGTTCAAATGGCCCTGAGGTCATCAGTCCCCTAGAACTTGGAACTACTTAAACGTAACTAATCTAAAAACATCACACACATCCATACCCGAGGCAGGATTCGAACCTGCGACCGTAGTGGTCGCGCGGTTCCAGACTGTAGCGACTAGAACCGCTCGGCCACTCTGGCCGACTATAAATCTCAGATCTTAAGGAAGGAGATTACATTAATTACCACTTGGTGAAGATGTACTTAAAAAATGTCGCATTTTTACTGAAAACACGTATTTCAGACTAGGTTAGCAATTAATTTTACATTAGTGCAAGGATAATTTAATTATCACACCAAATGAAGTTTTTGTTAGCAATTAATTTTACTTTAGTGCAAGGATAATTTAATTATCACACCAGATGAAGTTTTTAAATTCAGTCTATTACAGTTTATTACAAAGAAAATGGCAGAGCACCATTATTTTACTGTTATAAGAACAAAATGTTATTATTTTGGGACCAAAAAGAAGATTCACAGAAGGCAAGGTACAGTGAGTGAGAATAAGAGGAAAACGTAATGACGGAGGCCTTCAAAATTGAAGATAGCGTCTTTGATTAAAAATTAAAACGACCTGCGTCCCCTCTTCAAACTGAGCAACTGTATTTATTTGGAATAAAATCATCATCAAAGGCAGTCGAAGCATAGTAAGTCACCCTCGATGTGCCAACGGCCTCGACGAAGTGGGCGGAAATGCGGACAGATGTTCAAGCCATCGCTTGCCGATGGGGAGTTAATCCTAGAAGGGGGAAGACTCAGCGATGATCAACAGCATGAAGACGCAGAAAGAAATGGAACCCACTGCATTATAGACACAATGTGTGTCTGCGGGACACCCAGCGTGTAGATGAGAAACATGTCATCATGATCTTTCAACTGGCGAAAGATTTCAGATTAGTCTCCCACGCAGATCTCCGGGAAGAGAATTCCAACGGAGAGGTGACTAAGAGAATTGAACAACCAACGAAAGAATAAATTCTACAAGTCGGAGCATCGAATGTCACAAGTTTCAAATTAATAGGAAAACTAGGAAATCTGGTAATGTAAATGTAAAGGCTCAATTTAGATATAGTTGGTACAGCGAAATGAAATGGAAAGACGTCCAGGTTTTCTGGTCAGAAGATTATAGGGTAATACCAACACCAACAGAATATGGCGTAAAGGGAGTAGATTCGTTATGAACAGCGGAGCGATAGCGTTGTTCTCATGAGAATCGACAGGAGACCAACACCGACGACGATAATTCAGGTATACATGCCGACGTCGCAAACAAAAGATGAAGAAATAAGACATATGGGGATACTGGAAGGGTAGTTCAGTAAGTACAGTGAGATGAAATGTATGTCATGGGGGACTGGAATGCATTTGTAGGGGAGTAGTAGAAGAAAGGACTACGGGAAATCATGCGCTTTGTAGAAGAAATAAGAGAGGAGAAAGAATAATTGAGTTCTACAATAAATTTCAACTAGTAATAACGAATATTCTATTCAAGAACTACAAGAAAGGCATATACTTCGGAAACGTCCGTAGATACAGGAAGGTTCCAACTGGGGAACACCGTGGTCAGATAGAGATTCCGAAATGAGGTAATGGATTGTGAGGAGTCCTCATCATAGGGTATAGACTCAAATCACAATTTAATACTGGTGAAGCATAGCCTGAAGCTTAAGAGAATCGTCTGGAAGGATCAGTGTAGAAGGAAGTGGGATGCTGAAATGCTGAGGAATTATGAGACGCGTTAGAAATTCGCTAAAGATGTAAAGATGTGGCTGCCGTGACCAGGATTACCACAATACGCAGTTCAGCTGAAGAGGAATGAGCAGCTCTTAAAAGAGCAATCACAGATATTGAACAAACAGACATAGGCACAAGGAAGGTGAAGCAACCTTGGGTAACAGAAGAAATACTTCAATTGAACTAGGACAGAAGGAAACACAAAAGTGGTAAGGGAAAAAGAGGAATACAGCAATATAAATCCCTTAGGAATGGTGGAAATAGGATGTGCATGGAAGCCAAAGTGCAATAACCACAGGAAAAAATGTGAAGAAATCGAAAAAGAAAAGATTGTTGGGTGGAAAGGCTCAGCACGTAAGTTAAACAATCTTCGTTGAAATTGAAAAAGCAAGGTCGTTAATGTTAAGAGTGTAATGAGAGATCCATCATGAAACGCAGAGAAGAGAGCGTGTACGTGAAAGACGTACAATAAAGGCTTAAATAAGGGGTGGGGGTTCATTGTGTGATTTCGCAATGGAAGAAGAAATAGGAGTCGATATTAGAGCCAGAATTTAAATAAACTTTGGAAGAGTTCAGAACATATAAGGCAGACTGGATGTAACCATCAAAATTTTTAAAATCCTTCTGGGAAGTAGAAACCAAGAGCACAGTCAGCTGTCAGTGAGGCATCCAAGTTTATGACAAGAATAATACTCAGAAGAGTGAAAAATAAAACTGAAGAACTCTTAAATGACAATACGTTTAGCTATAAGCAATGTGATTTCACCAGAGAGGAAGTATTGTCATTGTTCTTGAGTGTGGAAGCTACGGTGAAGAAATATCAGGACATGTTCATAGGTTTTTTGAGCCGGAAAAGGCATTTGACACTGTGAAATGAAGTGAAGTGCTTGAAACATAGAATATGTAAAAGAATCAAGAAGGGGCAATAAGACCGGAAGACCAGGAACGTGATTATCGAATTAAAAAGGGTGTAAGGCAGTAATTCAGTCTTTCATTTGTAAACTTGAATCTGCTGGCAGTCAGAAAGGTAAAGGTCATTTCAGACGTTACGCTGGATAATGGAAATAGGACGTAAGAAAACTCTAGGCACGTTCTTAGTATTTTTCAATCTAGAGAAAGTGTTGGACAATGCAAAAACCTGCAAGAATTTCGAAATTCTCGGGAAATTAAGTATAGGTAAGAGGGAGTGATGGGTTATATACAACAATTCAAAAACCAAACATGAAGACTAGAATGGAAGACAAGATGTGCTGGCATTAAAACGGGCATAAATAAACTATGTAGTCTTGGGCCTCTCCTGTTAAACCTATAAGCCGAAGAAAGAAATAAGTGACAGCTTCAAGAGTGGGATTAAATCACATGGTGAAACCGTATCAATGGTAAGATTTGCTCAGGACTTCGCTATCCTCAGTGTAGGTGAAAAGAAATTACAGGATTTGCTGAAGGTATGAACAGCCTCATGAGATGAGAATATGCACTGAGAGTCAACAGAAGAAAGTGAGAAGTGGCAGAAATGTAGACAGCGAAGAACTTGACATCGAAATTGGTGATCACAAAGTATTATACAGGCCCACCATCACCACCACAGCAACAATACCTGTACCACCAAAACTAGCATGTTCGACAATGGTGCGTGGTGCATTACGTGCTGCCACGTCTCGCCATATGAGGGTTCGTAATGCATCCAGGAACGTTGTCGAACACGATCGGTCTTTTGGTTGGGAAGACATAATATTGCACGGGCACGCAGGGTGATTTCCGAATCTCTGAACAGGGTACACTCACCAGTCAACGATATTGCGACAGTGTGCACCTTCTTGATGTAAGTCGTTTCAGCCCTGACTTGATCGTTAGGGATGACAGTTAGCCATCGCATCGAACTGCGTATGGGGAGGAACTCTTGGAACGAGAGAGTATTCAGCTGATATATTGGAATGCCCGTCACTCCGACTTGAACCCCATCATCGAGCACGCGTGGCATGCGTTGGGGACACGTTGTACAGCTGTCCACACCACATCCACCAATGACGATCCAGCGTTGTCAGTCGCGCCGGTGGAGGAATAGGATTGCTGTGCGTGTGATCACACACTTTACTAAGAACCATGACCCACACTTTGTAATGTCTAGAGGACCACCATAAATCGCGCTGACTTCAATGAACTTGTTATCTTTGAAGAAAAGGGTCATTTCTGTTGGTGTCATTGCGTATTTCCTTCTATGCATGGTGCAAGTGTCATCGAGCTGTGTTGACTTGTTCAGTGACATATGATGCAGAAGTTACTTCGTCAAGTGTTGCACGCCAGCGTATTATAATTTATGTATGAGTCCTAGGTTTTACTCTTTAATAACCCATAATTATCAGTTGCTTGGATATGTACGGCATCCCAAGCAAAGGGGAGTAGTAGTTACAAAATAATACATCTTCCTTAACATAGTTCACATCTGGTGCCATCAACTACTATGAGCGCCGCTTATAAGACCTAAGATCATATTAGCGCCAGGGCAGGCCCATTAGACGTGAAACATGTTTCTTTACTTTACCTATCAGACGAGATTATGTTATCAAACTGACAGTAGAGCAATCACTATCATTGTAGTTATAGTAGGTGATAGATTGCTGTGGTCGGATTTACTACGCCCTTTCGTCACGCTTTAGAAATCTTTCAAAAGTTTTCAGCATCCACTGTTTAAAGGCAGGCAGAAAACATTTAATCGTTTCACAATGCGTTGACCTGTGCGCCACATCGAAATCGTTTCATTACAGTTTTGCGGTTTCGCAACTGAATATACAGCTTCATTGGATTGTTATGTGATTAGTTGTCGCTGAATATGCAAGCGCTCTCCTCCCCTGTATTTCGCTTGAAGGGAAGAGCAATGCAGCGGTGAAACATAAACTGCGTACCGCAGGCCTTTCGCTCTACCCACTGTCCAACTCATTTAGTCCAATTTCCCGAGTTTTTGCTAAATTGCTGAAGTGAAACGAACGACCCCAGTTGTGTAGATATTCTCCTGAATGAGTAATTGAGTTTACTGGCGACGTACGATGTGCCAATCTTTAAAAAAAAACATTTTGAGTGGTGATATGAAAGTATTGTACGAGCATGCGTTAATTTCACACCACCAGCTGTATATATTTACTTCCAGTGATGTGTCTTAAATAGAACTGGTGCTGTTGCCCAGTGTTTTCTTCGGAGGTACTTCGAATATATATTTTAATTGTGATGACCGAATAGTTTGATTTCTCCATTAGAAACCGTAATTTCAAGATAATTTTCTCACACGCTTAGTTCCTAGTTGCAGAATCCATTTACTTATCACTCAGGTGAAACTTTGTATGCATCGCTCGTTGTGAAGCTGTGTTTCCAAGCGTACACAAGTGATAACTATCGTACACCACTTCTGAAACAAAGAAATGTGTAATGTTAATTTCCATTTTCCTGGCTGTTTCAGTCGGCCTAAATCTAAAATAGCGTAAAAATATAAAGTGTGCAAAACTTACTCAATTTATGCTTTTCGTCTTGTTGCATACTACTTATATCTTGTAAATTGTTGAATTAAAAAATTTACATTATTAGTACAGTTAAAGTAATTCTAACTCACAATTCTTGTTCATTTCAGCCGCTAATCCGCATGAAACAGACATACAGTTAATGAGATACCATAATAATGAAGAATATAATTAAATGCAGAAAATTACATAATGATCTTTCTACACCGTGAATAAATAATTGTGTGCCGATAAACATTAACCGTCATCCCATATGGCCGTCGAACCATCGAGTCTTAGCTTTATCTAAGTTCCTCGAATAACAAATGAACACAGGGATGGTGTCAAAGTGTTACGGTGGAGTTCATCAAACAACTTCAACAACCGACATAACATTCCGAGTCTTATTACATGGACTTTGAGATTACATGCAGTCGTAGCCCTTCATTCCCTCCTGCCGTCTAATCGAGTTGCAAATTTTACAATGAATTATTTTGCGATTATTTATCATATTTTCATATAGGAGAAATTCACTATTTCTCATCGGATTAAACTATTGCTAATAGCAAAATGGTTGCAGAATTGTAGCTGAAAAATCGATGTAAACTATAAGGAGTCAATGACGACTTCCGAAATAAACGTGAATTTTTTCTTCTTTCGGAAAGTGGCATTAAAGCTAAACACACGATTCATTGCACGTCTTTTTTGCTACTTGTCTCAAGAATTTCCACTATAGTGAACAGGGTTCCACCTTGAGGATAGTGACCTAGGATCCCATGGTGTTTCCCAGTCGTTGTTTGAATCAATTTTAGAATCACGTTAAACCCTGATAAGAAACCGTCAAAAGCACTTTTTGGCGTTTTCTAACGTTATGTTTTGTGAGCTATGTGGTGGTTTGCGTAGTGTTTGTAAATATTACGAGTTCTGCATATTTAAGTGCTGTATAATATATTGAAGCTAGTTCTGTATATTTTTAAAACTAGTTATAAAATGTTTATGTAGTTAAGCCATAGTTGGTTATTCGAGCACCCTGAAACGAAAAGTCTTTTTTCCATGGAACAAAAGACGTCAGCAAATGAACTGAGTTTCATTAACATCTTAAATTTTCCTGTCTCGGAAACGGAAAATTTTGGTAGTTGGCAGCAACATCAATTTCAAAATGTTTTTAAGTTATGACTGGTTCTGGATAATAAGCATTTTTAATTTTATTTCATTTACTGGTTATGGGTATAGTAGTAACGTAACGAAGCTAAAACTAATTAGCAGCCGAATAGGTCCTGGAGGGCCCAGCTGCACCGACCCACAGCAGTTCATCATCAGCCCATAGCCGTTACTGGATACGAATATGGAGGGACATGTGGTCATGTGGTCATCGGACGTTGTCAGTTTCATATCAGCGCACACTCCGCTGCAGAGTGAAAATCTCATTCTGGAAGCTGTTTACTCTTTATCCCGGCAGAGGTTCGAGTCCTCTCTCGGGCATGGGTGTGTGTTTTTATCCTTAGGATAAATTAGGTTAAGTAGTGTCTAACCTTAGGGACTGATGACCGCCGGCCGTTGTGGCCGAAGCCGGCACGGTAGCTCAGCGTGTTCGGTCAGACGGTTAGCGGCCCCTCTGTAACAAAAAAAGAAAGAAAAAAAAAAACCTGAGTTAATCGATCAACCAACGAACTTCAACGGATGTCTTACGACGTCCGCCCCGAGCAGATCCAACGAACAAAAGCGAACAAAATGAAATGTAGAAACAAAAAAAAAGCGGTTCTAGGCGCTACAGTCTGGAACCGCGCGACCGCTACGGTCGCAGGTTCGAATCCTGCCTCGGGCATGGATGTGTGTGATGTCCTTAAGTTAGTTAGTTTTAAGTAGTTCTAAGTTCTGTGGGACTGATGACCTCAGAAGTTAAGTCCCATGGTGCTCAGAGCCATTTGAACCGTTTGACTGATGACCTTAGCAGTTAGGTCCCATAGTATTTCACACACACACTCTTTGTTATTTGAAATTTATACTAATTGTGAAAACGCTTTTATTGTTTGATATGTTCTACTTAATACAACTCAACGTAAGGAATACAACACTTTTATAATCATGTACTTGTTTAATTAATAGTTCCATATTAACATAAGTCACAAACTCGTTACATTTTAGCCGCTGAGAGTCATGCGTCACCTACCATTGCTAAGATGCGCTGTTATTAGCATGAATAGCTCGTGGTCAGGTGGTTAGCAAGGCTTACCTCTTTCGATTCCCGCCCGGGTCGTGTTTCTTTCCTTTTTCGCGGATGGGTGTGTATATCGCTCGCACCATCATTTTATCGTCATAGACTTGTAAATCGCTGAAGCGGCGTAAAATAGAAAAAAAAAAAAAAAATTCCTTCTACCAAGCTCCCGAACGTCCCTACCGAGGTCTACCGGTCACCGACCAACAAAGCCATACGCATACGTTATTTTATTTTACTGACGTGCGAGTTCAGCCGCGGGTAACAACTACAATACAACGCTTATACAATCTTCAACGTGTTTAATTCATAAAATTCCATACTTTGATACTATTGTTATAAATGCGAAAGTAACTGAGTCTGTTTTCACGACTAAATCTGTGAACCGATATCCATCAAATTTGGCGTGAGATGCTAAAACCCTGAGAAAGAATATAAGCTACATTACAAACTGTATACTACAAGATATTTATTGGTTTAAAGAATATTACGCAAATTACGAAAAAAAATTACTTTATGAAAAAGCTGCATACTCATTCAGTTTTGAACTTCATCATATTTGTAAAAATGCTTATGTTGGTTGATATGGTCTGCGTAATATTATTCAACGTAATTATTACAATGCTCATTCACTTGTCAACGTGTTTAATCCATATTTCGTACTAATACCAGTATCATTAATTGCGAAAGTAAAGCTGTCTGTTAAGTTTTCGCGAGTATATCGCAGAAAAGATTACGATTAAATTTGGTACAGAGGTAGTTTGAACCTTGAAGAAGAGCAAAGGCTACTTTGGAAAGCTGTATCTTTTAGATATTTTTAATATTTTTAAATGTGGTACATGTGAATGGGACGCAGACGACGTTGCCCGATGGTCGGCGACTGTTAGTGTTTATAGATTATTCCGTGACAGTGCAGAGCGAAGATTATTGTGCCTGTTGTTTATGATATTGAACTGCTACACCATCTGGCATTGCTGCAGAATTTCGGTGGAGGTACAACAATAAAATCGGACGGTAAGCCCGAGAATTGTATTCAAAAATATTGATATAAGCGTCGCAAACGTAAGTTTGATTTAGTGAATAGTTGTGAGAGAGCTCAAACTGCGAAAGTTACTCGAATCCAGTAAACCTCAGAGCAATCTTCTGTCCCACCGGAACTTGGATACGGAACATGAGGTGGCCTAAGAGCTAGAGAGACGCCAGAACAGTGACAGGCCCGTCGGGTTTTAGACGGTGAGCGTCACGCGTCTCGTACGACTTACAACGACGGCGTACTCAAACAGAGAGTCGTACCTTTACATGTGTAACGTGGGCGCTTTTGGTGAGACTACATTTTCTGGTGATCTATTGATTCACTGTGATAGTCATAGGTGGTTTTTTTTTGTGTGTGTGTGGCTAGGGCATCCCGTCAGATAGACCGTTCGCCTGGTGCAAGTCTTTCGAGTTGACGCCACTTCGATGACTTGCGTGTCGATGGGGATGAGATGAGGATGATTAGGACAACACAAGACCCAGTCCCTGAGCAGAGAAAATCTCCGCCCCTGCCTGGAATCGAATCTGGGCCCGCTGGTACGACAATCCGTCGCCCTGACCACTCAGCTACCGGGGGCGGACATAATCACAAATTGGTCGTCATAGCGGGATGGAACAAAAATGTAGGTACTATAATGAACTGAAATGGAAGAAAGTGTTGGTATGTGTTGCTGTGGTGGGAAAATCTCATATCCAGTGGTAGGTGAGCCACAGCAACCCCTAAAAACTCTACTTCTGCACGAATGTAATGAATGGAGGCATTTTTAAAAATATGATTAGAACATGAAATGTATGGTTTCAGATGGGACATAATGCACAATAATAGAAACACATTCGTCTTTACATCACTATATACACAGATATCTCGTAAAATTACTAACTTACTCACCATCACTCATCATAACAAAACTGCTTATAAGTGAACGAAGCAGCTGTTAAGAGACTGTAAGAAAGGAAGTTAAACTCATGTTAGAGGTCTGGTTCGAGACGGAAAGTCTGAAAAGTTTTCAGAGTTACAGCAATTTCCCGTGTAATATCTTTCACTTTCGAGATGTTAATCAACTAACCGTTTGTCTGTAGCAGCGTTTAAAAACCTTGGTGTACTGAACCCCGTTACAAGACGCAATGTGCGACATCAGCATGACGGCTATCTAGCGGATGGTGGACGATGAGCTACAGCTTATCATCACCGACTGTTTCCAAACCGTAAGACTGTATAAAGGGATATTCTACCCTGTATGGCCCATTCAACAAATTTGACTGACTTCGATTCTTTTCCTGAAGAAAGTAAGAAACATTATGGATTAACGACCTGTCGACAAGAGGCCATTGGAGGCGGAGTACAAGCTCGAAATATTTCTGAGCCATTCTGGGAACGCCTCTGCCATCGATATCAGAGGGGCTGGACGTGGCTGCTATGTGGTGAGTGATAATTGTGATGGAAGTGGAGTGGCGTGGGCTAGTGTGGAGACTCAGACGCAGTGTGCCTGCGAACGAGGAAGACAGCACGCGGCAGCACGCAGGTGGATGGGCTGTGTTGGGGAGCCACCAGCTGGTGTACGGAGCCACTGATGTGCGATCGCCGGGACACGTCGGCGTGCCGAGCCACTGGCAAGGGGGCCGGCCGACTGCTTGTTACTTACTCGCCGCCGTATTTGCAATACGGCGTTCGGATGGAGTGTGTGCAGACGCCAGCAATGTATCCAGACCGTGTGCGGAGTACGTTGCTCATATGGATGCTGTGCAATTGCGGTCAACGAATGCAAGGTCTCTGCCTACCATACCCTTGCTGCCGTGTACGAAGTGTGGCGTGCTGGTTCATGCTACGTTTGTCACATTCGAATGGATGAGGAAGTGACAGGAAAATGATAGGATGATTTGCGCTTGTGGTTACTTGCGGTCAAACAGCCACCATGGGAGTGACCATCAGAGTAAGGTTGTGTTGCACACAGAGAGTCTTACGTTAGGAGTTGATTGTCTGTGTTCCTGTTTACTTCTGTGTGCTGCTACCTCAGTGTGGTGTGTCCCTAGAGTGTGGTTTAATAGAGTTCAAGCAGTATTCTGAATAGTCATTGCTTGGTTCGCCGTTGTGTGAGTGGCATGGGTTAAGTTTCTCTGTTGTCTGTTGTCGCATTGTCCTGGTCAGTGGTGGCATTTGGTTCTGTTTGCGTTCAGCATTGTGTCGCTTTAAAGTTCTCTTCTACTGTTGATTCTTGTATTGTTTCATAACACACTGAGGTGACAAAAATCATGGGATACCCGCCTTATGTCGTGCCGGACCTCCTTCTGCCCGGGGTAGTGCAGCAGCTCGACGTGGCATGGACTCAAAAAGTCTTTGGAAGTCACCTGCAGAAATACAGTGCCACGCTGCCTCTATAGTCGTCCGTAATTGCGAGCGTGCTGGGGATGCGGGATTTTGTGCACGGTATTACCTCGGGATTATACTCCTTACATGTTCGATGGGATTCAAGACGGGCGAAGTGGATGGCCAAATCATTCTCTCCAATTGTCCAGCATGTTCTTCAAACCTTCGCTGATAATTGTGCCGCAGTGACACGGCGCACTGTCATCCATATCATATTCCATGGTTTTTGGGGAACACGAAGTCCATGAATGGCTGAAAATGATCTCCAAGTAGCCGAACATAACCAGAACCAAACCCGTTCCATGTAGACTTAACCCATACCATTACAGAGTCACCAGGAGCTTCCACAGCGCCTTGCTAACAACTTGCGTCCATGGCTTCCTGGGATCTGCGCCACACTTGAAAGCTACCATCAGCTCTTACGAACAGAAATGGAAACACATCTGACCAGGCCACTATTTTTCTGGGTGAAACTGATATGTTTACGAGCCCAGAAGAATGGCCGAAGGCAATGCCGTCTTATTAGCAATGACACTCGCGTCGGTCTTCTGCAGCCATAGCCCATTAACGCCAAACTTCGCTGCACTGTCCTAACGGATACGTTGGTCGTACGTCCCACTTTGAATTCTGCTGTTATTTCATCCAGTGTTTCTTGCCTGTACACACTCACAAGTCTACGTCGGTCCACAGCTACTACGTCTAGCAACAGCTACTGTACTGAGTTCAGTCTGTTAATGCCCGCCGGGACGCCTAGATCGCGACGGTAACGTTTTCACGTGAATCACAGTTTCTGAAACAGATATACTGGGGTGATGAAGGTCAACGGATAGCAATATACTCGTATACAGATGGCAGTAGTATCGCAGACTGAACGTATAAAAGGGATCGCACTGGAGGACCTATCACTTGTACTCAGGTGATTCACGTGAAAACGTTACCGTCGCGATCTAGGCCTCCCGGCGGGCATTAACAGACTGAACTCAGTACAGTAGCTGTTGCTAGACGTAGTAGCTGTGGACCGACGTAGACTTGTGAGTGTGTACAGGCAAGAAATACTGGATGAAATAACAGCAGAATTCAAAGTGGGACGTACGACCAACGTATCCGTTAGGACAGTGCAGCGAAGTTTGGCGTTAATGGGCTATGGCTGCAGAAGACCGACGCGAGTGTCTTTGCTAATAAGACGGCATTGCCCTCGGCCATTCTTCTGGGCTCGTAAACATATCAGTTTCACCCAGGAAAATAGTGGCCTGGTCAGATGTGTTTCCATTTCTGTTCGTAAGAGCTGATGGTAGCTTTCAAGTGTGGCGCAGATCCCAGGAAGCCATGGACGCAAGTTGTTAGCAAGGCGCTGTGGAAGCTCCTGGTGACTATGTAATGGTATGGGTTAAGTCTACATGGAACGGGTTTGGTTCTGGTTATGTTCGGCTACTTGGAGATCATTCGCAGCCATTCATGGACTTCGTGTTCCCCAAAAACCATGGAATATGATATGGATGACAGTGCGCCGTGTCACTGCGGCACAATTATCAGCGAAGGTTTGAAGAACATCCTGGACAATTGGAGAGAATGATTTGGCCATCCACATCGCCCGTCTTGAATCCCATCGAACATGTAAGGAGTATAATCCCGAGGTAATACCGTGCACAAAATCCCGCATCCACAACACGCTCGCAATTACGGACGACTATAGAGGCAGCGTGGCACTGTATTTCTGCAGGTGACTTCCAAAGACTTTTTGAGTCCATGCCACGTCGAGCTGCTGCACTACCCCGGGCAGAAGGAGGTCCGGCACGACATAAGGCGGGTATCCCATGATTTTTGTCACCTCAGTGTGTTATGAAACAATACAAGAATCAACAGTAGAAGAGAACTTTAAAGCGACACAATGCTGAACGCAAGCAGAACCAAAAGCCACTCCATGCAAACGTCGATTAAATGTAGTCATGATTGATGGTCGTAGAATCACTCTTGCCACCAAAAGTAATACGGTTTTTATGTTTATTAATGAACGATTCCTTGTAGTTTTGTCGCATTAAGACCCCAAGCCGCTTCAACTCCAGACCAGCTACGCTCCTACCGTAGCAGTTTCAAGGATGGGGAAGAAAATCCACCGTGCTCTCTCAAAGGGAACCATTAAGGAATTTGCATCGATCGATTAAGGAAAATCATGGAATCCCTAAATCTGAATGACAGGACGCGAATTTGAACCGGCGTCCTCTCGAATGCGAGTCACAGAGTGCTGATAACTGTGGCACCTCGCTCGCTGATTCTTTTTCTGAGTGGAAAGAGAAGAATCGCTGTTTACAAGGACATACCGACTACACTCTATGGAATAAAAATGCATTTTACTGCTGCCTGTTCTGAAGTTTCTGATGAAATGCTAGTACGTGTGAAGTCAGTCTTTTAAACAGTAGACTGGAAGATTGTGCTGACAAAGGTGGTCGTCGTTTTGAACAGCACTCTATAACGACAGTTCTCTTTCCTCTTAAGAATTCAAAGTATTCGTGTCCTGAATTTGTTCCTTCTAGTTGGTGTTGCTGGTATATGCAGTAGACACCTGTCGGTATTTACCAATTTCATTCTGTGATTGCCCTTGGTTTACTTGCGCTACAATACTGAACATTACACTCGTGGTAATTCTGATTAAGACTAGATCATTTTGCTAACCTCGATGGGTGTTGTTTTATTTTTCTGTAGTGAACACACATTCTAGTGATTATTACAATCTGTGTGTGGGCTCCGACTGTGGTCACTTGATTACATTTTATTTGGATCAAAAGAGGTCACCAATACCACCCCCTATTTCATAAGGGTCTGCGGTACAAATTTAGGTGATGATGACGAAGATGTTTGGTCTGTGGAGCTCTCAACTGTGCGGTCATCAGCACCCCAAAGTCCTAATTTTTACATATCCCAATTTTTATGCAGTCCCGTCTTACCACTGTCACGAATTATGATGATGATGATGAAATCTTGTGGTCAGCACCAACACCCAGTCCCCGGGCAGAGAAAATCCCCAACCCGGCCGAGAATCGAACCCAGGACCCCATGATGCAGAGGCAGCAACGCTAGCCACTAGACCACGAGCTGCAGCCACAATTTTAGGTGATTCGCCCTGTGTAATTGGCGTTACGTTCTAAAGTTTGGTGACGGGCGATACGAGCTATTGAAATGTAGCGGCCATATGTACAAGGCACATTTGGTGCAGACGACATTCTTACCTTAGTACTCAATTTAATTTACTTTCTTGAGCTATTTGAAACTATACTCAGTGCACCTCTTTGTCATTCTTACTCACTGTTGCGATTTTCTACCACGAAAATACTTGCCTAAGAGGACAATGTACCCGGTCTGGGAAGAAATGGAATCCCAAACTTCGTCTTTGCTTCCTCGCCAGCATGCTCCCATTGGGCAGGACACGGCCTGTTTCCTTCCTCATCTTTGTCCTACACACTATATGCACCATATCTAACGTTCTCGCCATTGCGAGCACCATTGGATCGCACCCTAATCTCAATATTGACCACTGTGTGCGTAGTATAAACAATACACTAATGACTTCATCATCTAAATTAAGTGACTGTACCTTGAGGAAGAAGGTGTGATGCTCAGCTCTGATGTAACCTCACTAATCAAGCATGCACCCTTTGAAGCGTCTGTGATCGCTTTTTGAGTTCTTCGACGACACTGATTCTGATATATTTAAGCTCAGCTTGACGTTATCGTATAACTGTTAGGAATAATTGAGAGAGTATTTCCAGTTGCGGCATCCTAAAGCAAAGTATTAACTGTCGAGAACCTACGTCGAAACTGAAGAATGAGATTTATTTAAATTTATTTCCGAGATAACGTTGGCTATTGTCCCAGTCAAAAATTAAAATTTGTCAGACAATTCCAAACAGAAAGGTGTTGGAGATGCCCTCGAGTATAAGCAACGAAGAATCATACTGCGATGGGAAGAGTCACCGTATAACAAACAGCAATGTTATATTATGCCGGAGCCATAGAGCAGACGAAACCTGCCTGCTTATAATGTCTACCAGAAAGCTTTTATTCCACAAACAGTTTTAGTGTGACCGAGTGCATGATTGAGCTGGGGAACATCTGCATTTATCACGCTCTTAGGCCGCGAATGAATTTTACAAAACTGGTAACAGCTGTTCAATTACACTCACAACAAGGATGACATGGTGGCGAGTTTTTCATCACTCTACTGTCTTAATGAGTCGATTCGATCGATTACAGGCCTTGCAGATAATGACGCGTCCCTGCAGTGGAGGTTTCCCTGTACAGCCTGCGACTATGGCAGCCATGCTCCGTCTTCAGCAGGGCTTTCTCTGCTAATGCACCGCACTCCAGCAGACAACCCATAAAGGCTGTCCCCGGCTCTCCAGAGCTCTGCCCTACGGCGCCAGCTGAAGCCTGCTCTACCGCAACGTTACGACCTAGAGGCTCCATCCATAAGCTGACGTCATAAGCTCTTAGCTACTTAGCGTCGTTACTTTTTAAAAACCATTTGTCCGTGTGGTGCTGGCAGGTTGTCTTTGGGCGAAATGTGCAGTGTGTCGTTGCACCCTTTTACTGACAGCTGTCCAGGAAGAGATAGGCTTTTTACCACACTAAACGTGCGCTGAGGCTTCATTTGCTTTCAACAACTTGATACTTCTATCCATTCCTGAAACAAGGTGTTTTAACAGATAGTCAGGCAGACTGACAGAGAAAGAAGTGATCCTAAAGAGGTCTTGTTTCTACTGATTGAGGTACGTGAAGCTAAAAGTAGAAAAGAAAAATTGTTACGACTATGGACGTGAAAGGATAATAACTGCTGTTCTTAGGACTTATAGAGAACCTCTATGCATCGCAGGGGCAAGTGTACCTGAAGAACAAAAACGCGACAGTTATGGAGAACTGCATAGAAAAGCACATAAATACCGGGTGATCAAAAAATCAGTATAAATTTGAAAACTGAATAAATCACGGAATAATGTAGATAGTGAGGTACAAATTGACACACATGCTTGGAATGACATGGGGTTTTACTAGAACCAAAAAAATACAAACGTTCAAAAAATTTCCGACAGATGGCGCTTCATCTGATCAGAATAGCAATAATCAGCATAATATAGTAAGACAAAGCAAAGATAATGTTCTTTACAGAAAATGCTCAATATGTCCACCATAATTCCTCAACAATAGCTGTAGTCGAGGAATAATGTTGTGAACAGCACTGTAAAGCATGTCCGGAGTTATGGTGAGGCATTGGCGTCGGATGTTGTCTTTCAGCATCCCTAGGGATGTCAGTCGATCACGATACACTTGCGACTTCAGGTAACCCCAAAGCCAATAATCGCACGGACTGAGGTCTGGGGACCTGGGAGGCCAAGTATGACGAAAGTGGCGGCTGAGCACACGATCATCACCAAACGACGCGCGTAAGTGATCTTTCACGTGTATAGCAATATGGGGTGTTTTCTTTTGGTTCTAATAAAACCCCATGTCATTCCAAGCATGTGTGTAAATTTTTACCTCTCTATCTGCATTATTCCGTGGTTTATTAAGTTTTCAAATTTATACTGATTTTTTTATCACCCGGTATTATGAAACTGGTCATATGTGAATATTAGGAGACTTTAATGCAAGAATAGGAACAGCATCAGTTGTGAATACAGTAGCCACATTCGGCTACATAAATGTAAATGAAAATGATAAGGCATTAAGAGATTATATTTCATTTAATCAGTTAAAAATTTCAAGCATCTCATTTCGAACGAAAGACATAAATAAATACACCTGGAACGCAAGTAATTCACGTACAATTGTTGATTGTGTAATAGCTAATAAGCAGTAAGTTCTCAAATATAAGACAGGTATTTAGAGGTAATAAGCTCTGATCACTTTCTAGTTAATTCAAAGATTGAAATATGGGCAAGGATGGAGAAAAAAACAAATGCAAGAAAACGCAAAGCCAAAACGTGAAATTTAAAATTCGTTTTCTACAGCAAGAAGTGATAAAAAAAAATTATCAACAAACACACGCACGCGAACTGTAAATGTCTGATGCTTAACAGAATACTGAACAGTAAATACAAAGATTGAAAGTAACGTTGATGTTGGTGAGACGGTCCTAGTCGATTGCAGAGAGTCTACCTATGGGCCCGCGATATGTCGTTCGCTGCGAAGTGGTGAGCGTACAGCAATGGAACTTACAAGAAGAAAGTGCAGACCGCTGGAGACGGTTGTGGTAAGCTATCGAATACGGTGAGTCATCACCGAACGGATTGCAGTGTTTCGTCGAAGCTCATGTTACGGCAGGCGCGATTGGGGGTGCGGTGTCGAAGTACAGTATGGTGCCGAAGCATGCTTTACAACTTGTTTAAAGCAGTGAGAGGAAAAAATGGTTCAAATGGCTCTGAGCACTATGGGACTTAACTTCTGATGTTACCAGTCCCCTAGAACTTAGAACTACTTAAAGCTAACTAACCTAAGGACATCACACACATCCATGCCCGAGGCAGGATTCGATCCTGCGTCCGTAGCCGTCTCGCGGTTCCAGACTGTACAGTGAGAGGAGAGCTATGTTTTAATGCTTTATTAAGTTGTCGTGTACGGCCTTAAATGGAGAAACGGCTCTCGGCGTAAAGTGAGTTCCTCGTCACAGTGCAATGAGCTGGCCATTGAAACTGTACTGGACGGCTGCATTTTGTGGCGTGCTAAAGTGGGATGCGATCAGTGCTACGAGGGTGAGTCAAATGAAAACCTTAAATTTGTAATAACAAATCGAAATTTCGCTCCGTTATCCTGTAAGTTGGTAAGCGTACTACAAACAGCGTGCAGAATGGCCTGTAGGTGGCAGCATAGTGCTGATGCACGCATACCGTCGCAATATCAGTATAAAGATGGCCGCCCCACTTGCGACTTACACCAGGGAAGAAAAGCGTTCTGTTATTTGGTTTTTGCGCAGTGAAGGTTTGAAACCTATTGAAATTCATCGACGAATGAAGATTCAGTACGGTGATACATATTTGTCACAGCATCAAGTCTACGAATGGAGTAGCAAGTTCGCAAATGGTGTGACTTCAGTGTAAGATGCTCCTCGTCCATGTCAGGCACAACGAGCTGTGACTCCACAGAACATTGCAGCAGTTGAAGCCATAGTGAAGGAAAACCGCCGAGTGACACTGAATGACATTGCAGCATGTTTACAGATTAGTCATGGGCAGCACACATCACTGTGCATGATGTCCTCCAGTTTCACAAAGTGTCTGCAAGATGGGTGCCACGGCAGCTGTCTCCTGAAATGAGAGAACGACGTGTTGATGCTTGTGATGAACTTCTTCGGCGCTTTGAACGAGAAGGTGATGGCTTCCTTGCAAGAATCGTTACTGGGGACGAAACTTGGATTCATTTCCACCAACCGGAAACGAAACGAGCGAGCAAGGAATGGCACCATTCTTCATCACCAAAACCAAAGACTCTCTTTTGGGACGGAAAAGGCGTGATTTTAGAGCATTACACGCCTAGAGGGACCACTGTTACCATTGGATCACAAACAAATCTCTTAAAAAATCATCTGCGGCCTGAAATCAAATCAAAGCGACGTGGACTGCTGTCAGCAGGTGTCCTATTAAAACATGACAATGCAAGGCCCCACACTTCCCGTACAGCAGTTGCAACAATCACAGACCTGCATTTTGAGTGTCTTCCTCATCCACCATACTCACCAGACCTTGCCCCAAGTGATTTCCACATGTTTGGACCACTCAAAGACGCAATGGGAGGAAAGAAGTTCCGTTCTGATGAGGAGGTACGCCACGCGGTGCATGGGCGGTTGCGCGGACTACCAAAAGAATTTTTTCTAAAGGAATTTATGCACTTTGTAAGCGCTGGAGGACTTCCATTGAGCGTGGGGGAGATTATGTTCAAAAGTGATACAGCTTTGTACCACTTCTGCACTACAAATAATATTTAAAAAATATATTTAAAGTTTTCATTTGACTCACCCTCGTAAGCACCATTAGTTGTCGCATTTTTCCCGAGGGCATGCAGCTTTACTGTGAGGTTAAATGATGATGGCGTCCTCTTGGGTTAAATATTCCGGAGGTAAAATAGTCCCCCATTCGGATCTCCGGGCGGGGACTACCCAAGAGGTCGTTGTTACCAGGAGAAAAAAAAACTGACGTTCTACGGTTCGGAGTGTGGAATGTCAGATACCTTAATCGAGCAGGTAGGTTAGAAAATTTAAAAAGCGAAATGGATAGGTTGAAGTTACATATAGTGGAAATTAGTGAAGTTCGGTGGCACGAGGAACAAGACTTTTGGTCAGGTAAATACAGGGTTATAAATACAAAATCAAATAGGGGTAATGCAGGAGTAGGTTTAATAATGAATAAAAAAATTGGAGTGCTGGTAAGCTACTACAAACAGCATATTGAACGCATTATTGTGGCCAAGATAGACACGAAGCCCACGCCTACTACAGTAGTACAAGTTTCTATGCCAACTAGCTCCGCAAAAGACGAAGAAATTGATGAAATGTATGATGAGATAAAAGATGTTATTCAGATAATGAAGGGAGACGAAAATTTAATAGTCGTGGGTGACTGGAATTCGAGTGTAGGAAAAGGGAGAGAACGAAACATAGTAGGTTCAAATGGCTCTGAGCACTATGGGACTTAACAGCTGTGGTCATCAGTCCCCTAGAACTTACAACTACTTAAACCTAACTAACCTAAGGACATCACACACATCCATTCCCCGAGGCAGGATCCGAACCTGCGACCGTAGAACATAATAGGTGGATATGGATTGGAGGTAAGAAACGAAAGAGGAAGCCGTCTGTTAGAATTTTGCACTGAGCAAGACTTAATCAGAGCTAACACTTGGTTCAAGAATCATAAAAGAAGGTTGTATACATGGAAGAATCCCGGAGATACTGAAAGGTATCAGATAGATTATATAATGGTAAGACAGAGATTTAGGATCCAGGTTTTAAATTGTAAGACATTTCCAGAGACAGTTGTGGACTCTGACCACAATCTATTGGTTATGAACTACAGATTAAAATTGAAGAAACTGCAAAAAGGTGGGAATTTAAGGAGATGGGACCTGGATAAACTGACTAAACTGGAGGTTGTACAGAGTTTCAGGGAGAGCGTAAGGGAACAATTGACAGCAGTGGGGGAAAGAAGTACAGCAGAAGAAGAATGGGTAGCTCTGAGGAATGAAGTAGTGAAGGCAGCAGAGGATCAAGTAGGTAAAAAGATGAGGGCTAGTTGAAATCCTTGAGTAACAGAAGAAATATTGAATTTAATTGACGAAAGGAGGAAACATAAAAACGCAGTAAATGAAGCAGGCAAGAAGGAATACAAACGTCTCAAAAATGATATCGACAGGAACTCCAAAATGGCTAATCAGGGATGGCTAGAGGACAAATGTAAGAATGTAGAGGCTTATCTCAGTTGGGGTCAGATAGATACTGCCTACAGGAAAATTAAAGAGAGCTTTCGAGAAAAGAGAGCCACTTGTATGAATGTCAAGAGCTCAGATGGAAACCCAGTCCTAACCAAAGAAGGGAAAGCAGGAAAGTGGAAGGAGTAAATAGAGGGTCTATACAAGGGCGATGTACTTGAGGACAATATTATAGAAATGGAAGAGAATGTAGATAAAGATGAAATGGGAGATACGATACTGCGTGAAGAGTTTGACAGAGCACTGAAAGACCTGAGCCGAAACAAGGCCCTGGGAGTAGACAACATTCCATTAGAACTACTGACAGCCTTGGGAGAACCAGTCCTGACAAAACTCTACCATCTGGTGAGCAAGATGTATGAGACAGACGAAGTACCCTCAGACATCAAGAAGAATATAATAATTCCAATCCCAAAGAAAGCAGGTGTTGACAGATGTGAAAATTACCGAACTATCAGTTTAATAAGTCACAGCTGCAAAATACTAACGCGAATTCTTTACAGACGAATGGAAAAGCTGGTAGAAGCCGACCTCGGTGAAGATCACTTTGGATTCCGTAGAAATATTGGAACACGGGAGGCAATACTGACCTTACGACTTATCTTAGAAAAAAGATAAAGGAAAGGCAAACCTACGTTTCTAGCATTTGTAGACTTAGAGAAAGCTTTTGACAATGTTGAGTGGAATACTCTCTTTCAAATTCGAAAGGTGGCAGGGGTAAAATACAGGGAGCGAAAGGCTATTTACAATTTGTACAGAAACCAGATGGCAGTTATAAGAGTCGAGGGGCTTGAAAGGGAAGCAGTGGTTGGGAAGGGAGTGAGACAGGGTTGTAGCCTCTCCCCAATGTTGTTCAATTTGTATACTGAGCAAGCAGTGACGGAAACAAAAGAAAAATTCGGAGTAGGTATTAAAATCCATGGAGAAGAAATAAAAACTTTGAGGTTCGCCGATGACATTGTAATTCTGTCAGAGACAGCAAAGGACTTGGAACAGCAGTTGAACGGAATGTTCAGTGTCTTGAAAGGAGGGTATAAGATGAACATCAACAAAAACAAAACGAGGATAATGGAATGTAGTCGAATTAAGTCGGGTGATGCTGAGGGGATTAGATTAGGAAAGGAGGCACTTAAAGTTGTGAAGGAGTTTTGCTATTTGGGGAGCAAAATAACTGATGATGGTCGAAGTAGAGAAGATGTAAAATGTAGACCTGCAATGGAAAGGAAAGCGTTTCTGAAGAAGAGATATTTGTTAACATCGAGTATAGATTTAAGTGTGAGGAATTCGTTTCTGAAAGTATTTGTATGGGGTGTAGCCATGTATGGAAGTGAAACATGGACGATAAATAGTTTGGACAGGAAGAGAATAGAATCTTTCAAAATGTGGTGCTACAGAAGAATTCTGAAGATTAGATGGGTAGATCACATAACTAATGAGGAGGTATTGAATAGAATTGGGGAGAAGAGGAGTTTGTGGCACAACTTGACGAGAGGAAGGGACCGGTTGGTAGGACATGTTCTGAGGCATCAAGGGATCACAAACTTAGCATTGGAGGGCAGCGTGGAGGGTAAAAATCGTAGAGGGAGACCAAGAGATGAACACACTGAACAGATTCAGAAGGATGTAGGTTGCAGCAGGTACTGGGAGATGAAGAAACTTGCACAGGATAGGGTAGCTTGGAGAGCTGCATAAACCAGTCTCAGGACTGAAGACCTCAACAACAACATAGGATGGCGTTGGTGCTGATGGAACGTTATTCTGTGTGCTTGAACAGAATCTAGCCATACTTCTGCGTGATGCGGGTGAGCATCTGCGTGTCTCCAAAACTACGTTCATTGTCTGTGCTTTAACTGTTTAGTGCGTTTTGCCCTGATCCTAGCAGCACTGAACTTTATTAGTATTATATGAAACTGGTATGTCAACGTGCTGATTGCTTTTCAAAAAATGAGTGTTTTATTTTCATATCCCTGTTAATGTTACTCTTGAATCTTTTGTCTGATTTCCATTTTATTGAGTTAGCCTGAGTGGGCCTAGTTTATTGAAACGCACTCGCACTGAATAACGTTAATTTCGCAGTCATTGGTCCATTAGTTTGTACAGCAACCGTTCGCTGCTTCTTTGTTATTGGACGGCTGTTGCCAGAGTGTATTGCCTTTTTCAAGTAAAATAGCAGCACAGTGACGAATGAAGCCTGGGAACATATACACAGAAAAATGAATACAAAGGGGTAAACACCAGAACTTTCACTTAAACACACAAGAAACTCGCATAGGGTTAGGTCGGGAGAGCGCGAGGGCCATGACGTGAATTACTTATGATCGGTCCCATTTCGACCGATCAATGGATTTCTCAATTTCCTGTTCAAGAATTCACAAACATCATGATCGAAGTGGGGTGCAGCATCTTCCTTTTCGTAGATGAAGTCCACATTGTCGTTCTCCAGTTGTGGTATGCACCAATTTTCCAGCATGTTCACTTGTCACACCTTTGATGCAAGTTGCCTGCCTACAGGTGAATAAGACTACTATGCAGGTTTCCTCTTTAAAGGCACATTTCTAAAATACTCATTAAGTGTGGCTGGTGCCACCGAATGTCTTTCCGAACTGAGAGGCCTTAGAGGTACCATTTGCCGTTGTACTGACGCATGTATCAATGTCGCACTCCTCTGTGATCACGCCTCAGGACCGCGCGAAATTGAAGCGCGGAAGTAGCATAAGTACCTTTTGTTCTTCGCTGTGCACCAGAACAAAACTAGCTGTAGCACTGCTCTTCAAAGGCTTAAGATCACATTCTGTGGGGTTGCGGCCATGTGATGTTAATCTAGCAGGCTTGTATCGCCAAGGACATGTCAGTAGCGTCAAAAGTTGTCAAGACCGTCGTGCTGTTGCTCGTTGTAGTGGGAACTGTCATTTTCGACCGCGAAATTTAAAGGAATCATGACCTGAAGGAAAGGGGTAGTTCCATTGACGCCACTGCCTGAGGTCTTTTCGTATCCATTCTGAGCGGCGGTGTGACTGAAATGTTTTCCTCGTTCCTATGTCATTCATCAGAAAAGCGCCTGATTTCGATGTTTGTGTGTTGATTGTCCGACTTACATTGCAGACGGCTTATAAGAAGGGTTGATATGTGGGTAAGAAGGGCTGTGACGACCTTAACACCGTGTGAAACGTCAAATGGCTCTGAGCACTATGCGTCATAACATCTGAGGTTATCAGTCCCCTAAACTTAGAACAACTTAAACCTAACTAACCTAAGGACATCACACGCATCCATGCCCGAGGGCCGGCCGGACTGGCAGAGCAGTTCTAGGCTCTACAGTCTGGATCCGCGAGATCGCTACGGTCGCAGGTTCGAATCATGCCTCGGGCATGGATGTGTGTGATGTCCTTAGGTTGGTTAGGTTTAAGTAGTTCTAAGTTCTAGGGGACTGATGACCTCAGCTGTTAAGTCCCATAGTGCTCAGAGCCGTTTGAAAACGGCTCTGAGCACTACGGGACTTAACTGCTACGGTCATCAGTCCCCTAGAACTTAGAACTACTTAAACCTAACTAACCTAAGGACAGCACACAACACCCAGCCATCACGAGGCAGAGAAAATCCCTGACCCCGCCGGGAATCGAACCCGGGAACCCGGGAGAGCCGTTTGAACCATGCTCGAGGTAGATTCGAACCTGGGACCGTAGCAGTCGCGCGGTTCCAGACTGAAGCGCCTAGAACCGCTTGGCCACCGCGGCCGGCTGTGTGACACGTCCACGGTGGCGATGGTCAGAATTATGATGAAATTTGGTTCCAGTTCAACATCATTAACCCAATTTACATGTAAGATGAACTTCTGAGCTGTGGCCTTTTTCGCATGTGTCAACACCGTGCTGTTCGGAACGTACTCAACCCAAGCGTGAGGTCGCAGGAGCCACTTTTGCACTATAACAGAAAAAGTTTGTAGGTATCTATGAACCAAACTTAAAACTTATTTATTGCAATAGCAGGTGATTACAAGGTTTAGAAAAAATGATCCTTCAATCAGTGATTCTTTAATCTGTTGCGCAGTGTGTTTGCACGATAACTCCGATTATGTGGTACGAGCCTCCATTGACACTGTAATGAAATATTGTCCCAGTTACTACAAAGTAATTGGGAATGTAAATATTTGCAATAAATTTCTCTTATTTCCGTCTAATATCCCAAACCTTTTTAATCCTTAGACTATTGGTCTCGGTCATCGATTAACATCTTCAAATCGGTATTAAAACCTGTTCCAAAATACAAAGCCATAGCGGCATCGTCAAAGAATACAAATAAAATCACCTTAGAATCGTCGCACATACTCAAAATTATGGTGTAAACTAGGCAACGCTTTCGACAGAATCATCCACTTACGAGCCCCACTGTTCATAACAAACAGTATTATTGGTGCTGTTAAAAGAATGACTCGAACGACACATATTTTAAATACGTGCAGCGACGATAGGTTGATTTTGTGTGTCTTTCAAGAGAATGCTACTATGGCTTGGTTGTATTACAACACGCTTAAAGACACACTCAGAAACGAGGAAAAGAAAAAAATCACGCACCAAATTGCTATTGTGACTTACACGTACAAAGAAATAAATGATTTCAATTTCAGAAAAAAATGGATGGTTTACTCAAGAGAAAGAGCTTCACAAATTGAGCAAGGCAATAACGTGTTTGAAACCCTGCGCCGCCTTGTCACCATCACAATCGGCTGCAGAGTGGGGTGACTGGGCCCCAAGGTGTAAAGAGAATTTTCACGAACTTCGCGCACACCACCTTATTATAATAAGATAAACAATGATTGACTGAATGCAACAAGTACATAAGCCGGTCACGGCAATTATTAGAGAGCGTTCATTCACTTACAAGGAATGGAAAAACTTTTTTTCTTAGAAGTTAACTTAAGAATGTAGCACGGCGGCAAAATTTTAAATTGATCAGTTACTTACAGCAAGTACTATTAAGAGAAAAGGAAAGTGCCACTCTGGGCAACTATACAAAGTTATTTAGTTTACACATAAATTTACCAAGACAGAATCAGGGCCCATTACAGAAAATTACAATGAAATGAATACCCATAGCTGCATACAGGCATTGATATAAGTCATCGGGAACAGTTGAAAATGTGAGCCCCGAACTGGACTGGAACCCTGGATCTCCTGCTTACGTGGCAGACGCTCGATCCATCTCTTTTTTGTTTTTTTTTTGTAATCTCATTTTGTTCGTTATTGTTCGTTTCAATTGTTCTTGGCGGACGTCACATGATACCCGTTGAAGTTCGTTATTGATCCATTCACTCAGTTTTTTTATTACAGAGGGTAGCTAACCCTCTGACCGAACAAGCTGAGCTACCGTGCCGGCATCCATCTGAGCCACCGAGGACACAGAGAATAGTGTGACTGCGGAGACTTTTTTTTTTTTTTTGTCATCAGTCTACTGACTGGTTTGATGCGGCCCGCCACGAAATCCTTTCCTGTGCTAACCTCTTCATCTCAGAGTAGCACTTGCAACCTACGTCCTCAATTATTTGCTTGACGTATTCCAATCTCTGCCTTACACTACAGATTTTGCCCTTACAGCTCCCTCTAGTACCATGAAAGTCATTCCCTCATGTCTTAGCAGATGTGTTACCATCCTGTCCCTTCTCCTTATCAGTGTTTTCCACATATTCCTTTGCTCTCCGATTCTGCGTAGAACCACCTCATTCCCTACCTTATCAGTCCACCTAATTTTCAACATTCGTCTATAGCACCACATCTCAAATGCTTCGATTCTCTTCTGTTCCGGTTTTCCCACAGTCCATGTTTCACTACCATACAATGCTGTACTCCAGACGTACATCCTCGGAAATTTCTTCCTCAAATTAAGGACGGTATTTGATATTAATAGACTTCTCTTGGCCAGAAATGCCTTTTTTTTTGCCATAGCGAGTCTGCTTTTGATGTCCTCCTTGCTCCATCCGTCATTGGTTATTTTACTGCCTAGGTAGCAGAATTCCTTAACTTCATTGACTTCGTGACCATCAATCCTGATGTTAAGTTTCTCGCTGTTCTCATTTCTACTATTTCTCATTACCTTGGTCTTTCTCCGATTTACTCTCAAACCATACTGCATACTCATTAGACTGTTCATTCCGTTCAGCAGATCATTTAATTCTTCTTCACTTTCACTCAGGATAGCAATGTCATCAGCGAATCGTATCATTAATATCCTTTCACCTTGTATTTTAATTTCACTCCTGAACCTTTCTTTTATTTCCATCATTGCTTCCTCGATGTACAGATTGAAGAGTAGGGGCGAAAGGCTACAGCCTTGTCTTACACCCTTCTTAATACGAGCACTTCGTTCTCGATCGTCCACTCTTATTATTCCCTCTAGGTTGTTGTACATATTGTATATGACCCGTCTCTCCCTATGGCTTACCCCTACTTTTTTCAGAATCTCGAACAGCTTGCACCATTTTATATTGTCGAACGCTTTTTCCAGGTCGACAAATCCTATGAAAGTGTCTTGATTTTTCTTTAGCCTTGCTTCCATTATTAACTGTAACGTCAGAATTCCTCTCGTCCCTTTACTTTTCCTAAAGCCAAACTGATCGTCACCTAGCGCATTCTCAATTTCTTTTCCATTCTTCTGTATATTATTCTTGTAAGCAGCTTCGATGCATGAGCTGTTAAGCTGATGGTGCGATAATTCTCGCACTTGTCAGCTCTTGCCGTCTTCGGAATTGTGTGGATGATGCTTTTCCGAAAGTCAGATAGTATATCGCAAGACTCATATATTCTACACACCAACGTGAATAGTCGTTTTGTTGCCACTTCCCCCAATGATTTTAGAAATTCTGATGGAATGTTATCTATCCCTTCTGCCTTATTTGACCGTAAGTCCTCCAAAGCTCTTTTAAATTCCGATTCTAATACTGAATCCCCTATCTCTTCTAAATCGACTCCTGTTTCTTCTTCTATCACATCAGACAAATCTTCACCCTCATAGAGGCTTTCAATGTATTCTTTCCACCTATCTGCTCTCTCCTCTGCATTTAACAGTGGAATTCCCGTTGCACCCTTAATGTTACCACCGTTGCTTTTAATGTCACCAAAGGTTGTTTTAACTTTCCTGTATACTCTGTCTGTCCTTCCGACAATCATATCTTTTTCGATGTCTTCACATTTTTCCTGCAGCCATTTCGTCTCAGCTTCCCTGCACTTCCTATTTATTTCATTCCTCAGCGACTTGTATTTCTGTATTCCTGATTTTCCCGGAACATGTTTGTACTTCCTCCTTTCATCAATCAACTGAAGTATTTCTTCTGTTACCCATGGTTTTTTTCGCAGCTACCTTCTTTGTACCTATGTTTTCCTTGCCAACTTCTGTGATAGCCCTTGTTAGAGATGTCCATTCATCTTCAACTGCACTGCCTACTGCGCTATTCCTTATTGCTGTATCTATATCGTTAGAGAACTTCAAACGTATTTCGTCATTCCTTAGTACTTCCGTATCCCACTTGTTTGCGTATTGATTATTCCTGACTAATGTCTTGAACTTCAGCCTACCATGATGTAATCTAATTGAAATCTTCCCTTATCTCTCGGCCTTTTCCAAGTATACCTCCTCCTCTTGTGATTCTTGAACATGGTATTAGCTATTACTAGCTGAAACTTGTTGCAGAACTCAATTAGTCTTTCTCCTCTTTCATTCCTTGTCCCAAGCCCATATTCTCCTGTAACTTTTTCTTCCACTCCTTCCCCTACACCTGCATTCCAATCGCCCATGACTATTAGATTTTCGTCCCCCTTTACATACTGCATTACCCTTTCAATATCCTCATACACTATCTCTATCTGTACATCTTCAGCTAGCGAAGTCGGCATGTATACCTGAACTATCGATGTCGTTGTTGGTCTGCTGTCGATTCTGATTAGAACAACCTGGTCACAGAACTGTTCACAGTAACACACCCTCTGCCCTACCTTCCTATTCATAACGAATCCTACACCTGTTATACCATTTTCTGCTGCTCTTGATATTACCCTATACTCATCTGACCAGAAATCCTTGTCTTCCTTCCACTTCACTTCACTGACCCCTACTATATCTAGATTGAGCCTTTGCATTTCCCTTTTCAGATTTTCTAGTTTCCCTACCACGTTCAAGCTTCTGACATTCCACGCCCCGACTCGTAGAACGTTATCCTTTCGTAGATAATTCAGTCTTTTTCTCATGGTAATCTCCACCTTGGCAGTCCCCTCCCGGAGATCCGAATGGGGGACTATTCCGGAATCTTTTGCCAATGGAGAGATCATCATGACACTTCTTCAATTACAGGCCACATGTCCTGTGGATACACGTTACGTGTCTTTTATGCAGTGGTTTCCATTGCCTTCTGCATCCTCATGTCGTTGATCATTGCTGATTCTTCCGCCTTTAGGGGCAGTTTCCCACCCCTAGGACAAGAGAGTCCCCTGAACCTCTATCCGCTCCTCCGCCCTCTTTGACAAGACCGTTGACAGAATGAGGCTGACTTCTTATGCAGGAAGTCTTCGGCCGCCGATGCTGATTATTTATCAAAATTTAGGCACTTGCGGGGATCGAACCCGGGACCGAAGACGTTCTTGATTATGATTTAAAGACGCTTCCCCTTTTTTTTTTTTTTTTTTTTTTTTTTGAACAAGGTTTGAACGCAGAACCTTCCACTTTTTTTTTCCTTTAAGAACAAATTGTGAGGAATAAATAAGGAAAAGTTTTTTTTTTCCAAAAGAAAACAAAGACTCCAATTCTACTGGTTTCTCCGTCCAGTAAACAAAAATGAGTCTCCTTCGTCTTGTTGGCGAAGAAGCAATCGTTTGGAACAAAAAAAGTTTCTCAAAGCCAAAATCAAACTTCTTTTTCCTTTAAGAACAAATTATGAGGAATAAATAAGGAAAGCTTTTTAAGTCGTCGTGCGACTTGTAGTTAAAGTCCAGTTCTTACAGGAGCTCCTGAAGTGTATCCGCCTACAGCATGCCAGCTCGTCCAAACGTATCTTCTCATGGCGTAGGCGTGGGTTCTGGGTAACAGATCTATTCAGTTCGGTTCGGCTTATACAGTTTTCAGCTTCTCAGGGCTTGGACGTTCCAGCTGCTAGGTGGGTCATCGAAAGTGCTCCGTAAGAAATTGGAAAAATATTGTTTATAGCGTGGGTTGCGTATCAGGACGCAGTGTCGTTCCTTGAGATAAGTCCAATATCCTAGCGTAGACTTGTCGCCAGAAGTAAAAATATAGCGGATCGTGTGGCCACAGATCCAATTCACAGAGTTAGTTTTGGCGGAGGGGTAGAAAGTCTTATCGGGATACAAAAGCATGCGGACGTCGATCTGAGCCGGTGTCTGGCGAGTAAGAAACGCCAAAATTCGCCGCGCAAGTGTCCAGACGTCTAGCGCTGTGCCACAGTGGAATCGGTGGACATCCGTGTCATCCACACCACAGTGGGTGCAGAGGGATGAATCGACGAGATGGATGCGGTGCAGACGATCTCGGTTAACTTGTTTGCCATTCACGGTGATGTACCACGCTGATTGAACGTCTGATTCGAGATAACGCGCATGGATCGCTTTCCATATGTGTCGCCACACGTACTGTGGATACTTACGTTCGATGGGGTTGGACGGGCGGCACTGTTGTAACAATTCGGATACTGTTTTCGTGAGGTACAAACGTGTAAGTGGTAAGGACCGGTAGATATAACTGAACTCCAGGAAAAATCGTTGGATGTAATAAAAGGGTGTTGGAATGGTCGACACCAGTACTGGGGCGGACAAGGAGGCCGGTGCAAAGTTGTGAAGCAGGAGGCTAGTAAGGCTCTGTGGGCAACGTTGCCAAAGTTTTAGTTGGGAGCTGACGTATAGTGCCTTGACACGAGTCGGCACGTGGATGAGTCCCACCCCGCCACGATCTCGTGGCAGTGCAAGGGATTCATACTGCACCTTGAATAACATCCCCGAGCTGACGAAGGAGCCGAAAGCCATCAACAGTCGTCGCGCCAAGAGATTGGAGACTGGTAGTACTTGAGCCACGTGTGGTATACGGGAAGCATGATACATGTTCACGTATTGCGCGCGTTGGATAACGTCGAGAGCTCGTAGCCGGTGATCTGCGAGATTTGCTCTGATTGTCTGTAGCAAGCGTCTACCATTGATAGTCGCTGAGCGGCGCAGGTCTGCTGTGAAATCAAGTCCAAGACACCGTATGGTGGCGGCGACACTAAGGGGGGCAGCGCATCTCTCCGGCAAGCCCTCACCAATGAGCAGGACCTTGGATTTTGACACGTTGAGGCAGCTCCCCGACGCTTCTCCGTAAGTCGCCACCCATGTCAGTGCTGCTCGTACTTCATCTTCACTACGCAGATATAGTACTATGTCGTCTGCGTAGGCTGTACAACAAAAACGGTGGCCTTGCACAGCCATGCCTTCCAAACGTTGGCGCATGCCCTGGAGCAGGGGTTCCAAGGCGAAAGCATACAAAATCGTGGAAAGAGGGCATCCATGTCGTACAGATCGTGCGATGACCAGGGACGGTGTAAGACGACCATTGTACATGATTTTAGAGGTTGCACTACTCAACAGGCGCATAACCACTGTGACAATACCGCCATGAAAACCCATATGCTGAAGAACTGTCCGTAAATAGAAGTGGTCAACACGGTCAAAAGCCTGGCTAAAGTCCAGTGAAGCCAAGGCGCCAGGGAGACGCTGATGATGCGCTAATGCTATCATGTCTCGGTAACGGCAAAGGGCCGTACGGATGTTGTTGTCGCCTCCTAGGGAAGTCTGGTCGCAGGATGTGACGTAACGTGCGACCTTCTTGAGTCGCGATGCCAGTAGCCGTGTGAATATTTTCATGTCGCTGTTGAGCAAAGTAATTGGACGATAGTCCTGGACCCTCGATAACTCGCGCGGTTTATGTACGGGGATAATAATTCCTTCTAGAAAGGCGCTTGGGACCACTGTCATCGGTGACATCAGCTCTTGTGCGATTGCCGTCCACGTGGAAGCCAACAAATAGTGAAAACTTTTACAAAATTCTATGGGTATACCGTCAGGTCCAGGAGATCTGTTATCGGAACCCGCCTTGATAGCGTCTACCACTTCATCTGTGGTTACGTCGTCTTGGAAGTCATGCACTGCATCCTCCGGAAGAGTGTTCGTAGTAAGCTGAGCGACTTCTGTGACCAGTGCTGCAGAATGCGGTACGGCTGCGTAGAGCCCGGCAAAATGAGCATGGAGAGCACGACCGATGCTTTGTTGGGTGTCGTGCCGGCGTCCTTCCACATCAGTGAGGACTTGGATCAGAGCTCGTCGTCGTCGTTGTCTTTCGTGAAGGAGGTGGTACATCGACGGACGTTCTTGAGTGATTCGATTAGAAGCTCGAGAACGGACTACAGTGCCTTCCAAGTTACGCCGCATGATCAAGGAGATCTGCGCCGTCGTGCGATGGACCATCGACTGCCGGGCTGGCGAGAAAGGCATCGTCGCACAGTCACGTAGAATGGTGTAGTAGAAGTGCAGGGTATTAGTCTGCCACGCCTTTAATTCCTTCCCATAACTCATCAGAGTCTTCCTGAGGGTCGGCTTTGCACAGGAGAGCCACCATGATAAGGTGGAATCATAGGCTTCTCGACGATGGTGGCAGCGTGCCCACGCTTCTTCGACCATGCGGCGACAGTCTGAGGAGGGCAGGTGCGCGACATTGAGTTTCCACAGACCACGACTATGCCACACTTGCTGTCGGGCGAGAGTGACGTCACAGAGGTACGCATCATGGTCTGAAAAGGCCAAGGGCCAGACTTCCGCATGACGTGTGCCATCAGCAAGGGAGCGGGTAACGTAGATGCGATCTATGCGGCTTGACGAGTGAGAGGTGTAGAATGTATAGCCCGGTTGAATTCCGTGGAGCTTCTTCCATCTGTCAACAAGTCGGAGACGGTCGATGACCACTGAGAGAGATGCACAAGGGGAATGTCGCGGGAGTTGGTCCGCGGGCTCTTGTGTCGAGTCAAAATCCCCACCGAGTACCAAATCGTCCTGCGGACCGGTGAAGAGGGGTGTGACGCTTTCGGCAAAAAAAGTTTGTCGGTCATGACGGCGGCCAGTGCCGGACGGAGCGTAGATATTAATAATACGCACGCCGAACAGTGTGAGGGCCATACCTCGCGCAGTGGGGAGGTAGATGACGTCCTCTGCAGGGAGTCCGTCGCGTAGCAGGATGGCGACGCCGCTACCGGTATCGGATGCGGGGGAAACATGGGCGTTGTATCCGGTGGGAACTAGGAAGTCAGCCACAAACACTTCTTGTAATAGTGCTATATCCACATCCGCAGAGTAAATAGTGTCTCTGAACATGGCCAGTTTATGGGGGACACGAATGGTGGCAAGATTCAACGTGGCGATACGATATTGCTGTGTACGGCCACCCTCAGTATTTGCAGAACGTGCGGTAGATGTAGCCGGCAGGTGGAGACCCGCCGGTGGTCCCGCCGTGGTGATAATTACTGGCGGGGCGCCAGCCCCACTGTCGCCGAGGTGGACTCCTGTGCAGACACGCTGGAAGTCTGTTCCACTTCTTCTTCAACGTCATCGGCCCAGGAAGCTGACGACGTGGACATGTGACGGTCACGTACTTCCGGAACGGGTGTTGTGGATTCCGCAACATGAGTGGCAGGGGGACCGCCGTTATCAGTCGTTGACAACGGCGAGGACACGTCACTGGCTGGGAGAGTAGGCGTCACAGGAGGGGCGCCTGTTGCTGCCACATCGCGTGACTGGATGCAATGTGGGAGATCACCGTCAGACATCAGGTCGACATCTCGTGGGGCCGTCTGAGAATGGGCGTCATCGGAAGGCGTTCGTCGTCGTTTCCTGTGTTTGCGAGGCGACCGCTGTTTTCTGATGTGGCCTTCTGAATCAGAATGTGGTCGCACGTCGTCTGACGCCGAACCCGTCTGGACAAAGGCAGACGTCGGCACGACACCGAGGTCGACGTCCATGGTTCCAACAGGAACATCGGTGTCGGTCTGCAAACCGGACGGTCCTGAAGCGAGCACTGGAGACGACGCTGTGCTTGTGTCCTCGGCGCGTTGTGCTGCGGCGGGTGGCGTTGACGATGCTGTTGGCGCAATCGAGATTGGTACGACGGGGTCCTGTGCAACCTTGGCGTAGGTGATGGGTAAGGACGTGACCGGCGAAGCCTGGGTCTCTTCACGTAACGGGGTCTGTATTAAACGGCGGCGTAAGCATTCGGAACGTACATGTCCCTCCTGGCCACATCCTGCGCACGTTCGTGGCTGTCCATCATACATGACGATGGCCCTCACACCGCCAATCAGCAGGTACGATGGGACATGTTTCCTCAGCTCAATGTTTATTTGCCGGACGCCATTTAATACAGGGTAGGTCGTAAATGTTTGCCACTTCTCCGCGACGTGACCCAAGACGGTGCCATATGGTTGGAAAGCGGCAATGACCATATCCTGAGGCACATCGAACGGGAGCTCAAACACCCGCAATGTCCGGAGACCGAATCCAGCATGGGCGGCCGTCACAGCACCCATATGTCCATCAGAGTGTTTCAATTTCAGTCCGATGGCATGACGGTGAATTATGCCATTGCAAATTTCCTCCGTCGACATCTTGATGTAGACAACACTCCCAGTGATGGAAAAATGTATGCCGATTACGTCCTGGGGGTTCAAACGTAGATCCTCACGTAGGAACTGTTCGACTTCGAAAGCTCTGGGTCGTGGATGTTCAGCCTGAAACGTTACTTTGATCGTTGCACGGCGGTACGAGTGCGCCATGGTGTACGTTAGTACTGGACTCGATACACACAAACACCGCGACGCGGAAGTAAACACCGCCGAGAGCGGAGCGTCGGACGGCGCGCATGCAGCTCCGCACGCTAACACGGCTGAGAGCCGACTGACTTTCCTAGACCATGGGTCTAGACCTGCCCATTATCTTCATTACTCGCGGTTTTTTTGCCATTTCCCGTAAAAGTTCGAGCACTGTATATATATATATAGGGTGAGTCACCTAACATTTCCGCTAGATGTATTTAGTAACCCACATCAAATACTGACGAATCGATTCCACAGACCGAACGTGAGGAAGGTGCTCGTGTAATTGGTTAATACAAACCATACAAAAATGCACGGAAGTATGGTTTTTAACACAAACCTAGGTTTTTTTAAATGGAGCCCCGTTACTTTCGTTAGCACATCTGAACATACACTCCTGGAAATGGAAAAAAGAACACATTGACACCGGTGTGTCAGACCCACCATACTTGCTCCGGACACTGCGAGAGGGCTGTACAAGCAATGATCACACGCACGGCACAGCAGACACACCAGGAACCGCGGTGTTGGCCGTCGAATGGCGCTAGCGGCGCAGCATTTGTGCACCGCCGCCGTCAGTGTCAGCCAGTTTGCCGTGGCATACGGAGCTCCATCGCAGTCTTTAACACTGGTAGCATGCCGCGGCGGCGTGGACGTGAACCGTATGTGCAGTTGACGGACTTTGAGCGAGGGCGTATAGTGGGCATGCGGGAGGCCGGGTGGACGTACCGCCGAATTGCTCAACACGTGGGGCGTGAGGTCTCCACAGTACATCGATGTTGTCGCCAGTGGTCGGCGGAAGGTGCACGTGCCCGTCGACCTGGGACCGGACCGCAGCGACGCACGGATGCACGCCAAGACCGTAGGATCCCACGCAGTGCCGTAGGGGACCGCACCGCCACTTCCCAGCAAATTAGGGACACTGTTGCTCCTGGGGTATCGGCGAGGACCATTCGCAAACGTCTCCATGAAGCTGGGCTACGGTCCCGCACACCGTTAGGCCGTTTTCTGCTCCCGCCCCAACATCGTGCAGCCCGCCTCCAGTGCTGTCGCGACAGGCGTGAATGGAGGGACGGATGGAGACGTGTCGTCTTCAGCGATGAGAGTCGCTTGTGCCTTGGTGCCAATGATGGTCGTATGCGTGTTTGGCGCCGTGCAGGTGAGCGCCACAATCAGGACTGCATACGACCGAGGCACACAGGGCCAACACCCGGCATCATGGTGTGGGGAGCGATCTCCTACACTGGCCGTACACCACTGGTGATCGTCGAGGGGACACTGAATAGTGCACGGTACATCCAAACCGTCATCGAACACATCGTTCTACCATTCCTAGACCGGCAAGGGAACTTGCTGTTCCAACAGGACAATGCACGTCCGCATGTATCCCGTGCCACCCAACGTGCTCTAGAAGGTGTAAGTCAACCACCCTGGCCAGCAAGATCTCCGGATCTGTCCCCCATTGAGCATGTTTGGGACTGGATGAAGCGTCGTCTCACGCGGTCTGCACGTCCAGCACGAACGCTGGTCCAACTGAGGCGCCAGGTGGAAATGGCATGGCAAGCCGTTCCACAGGACTACATCCAGCATCTCTACGATCGTCTCCATGGGAGAATAGCAGCCTGCATTGCTGCGAAAGGTGGATATACACTGTACTAGTGCCGACATTGTGCATGCTCTGTTGCCTGTGTCTATGTGCCTGTGGGTCTGTCAGTGTGATCATGTGATGTATCTGACCCCAGGAATGTGTCAATAAAGTTTCCCTATCCTGGGACAATGAATTCACGGTGTTCTTATTTCAATTTCCAGGAGTGTATAAACAAATACGTCATCAGTGCCGTTTGTTACTTTGTAAAATGTTAACTACATCCGGAGATATTGGAACCTAAAGTTGACGCTTGAGTACCACTCCTCCGCTGTTCGATCGCGTGTATCGGAGAGCACCGACTTACGTAGGGATCCAAAGGGAACGGTGATGGACCTTAGGTACAGAAGAAACTGGAAAAGCACATTACGTCCACATGCTAACACCTTTTTATTGGTCTTTTTCACTGACGCACATGTACATTACCATGAGGTGTGAGGTACACGTACACACGTGGTTTCCACTTTCAATTACGGAGTGGAATAGAGTGTGTCCCGACATGTCAGGCCAATAGATGTTCAATGTGGTGGCCATCATTTGCTGCACACAATTGCAATCTCTGGCGTAATGAATGTCGTACACGTCGCAGTACATCTGGTGTAATGTCGCCGCAGGCTGCCACAATGCGTTGTTTCATATCCTCTGCGGGTTGTAGGCACATCACGGTACACATTCTCCTTTTACGTACCCCACAGAAAGAAGTCCAGAGGTGTGAGATCAGGAGGACGGGCTGGCCAAGTTATGCGTGCTCCACATCCTATGAAACCCCCGTCGAACATCCTGTCAAGGGTCAGCCTAGTGTTAATTGTGGAATGTGCAGGTGCACCATCATGCCGATACCACATACGTCGACGCGTTTCCAGTGGGACACACTCTATTCCACATCGTAATTGAAAACGGATACCACGTGTGTACGTTTACCCCACCCCTCATGGTAATGTACATGTGCGTCAGTGAAAAAGACCAATAAAAAGGTGTTAGCATGTGGACATAATGTGCTGTTCCAGTCTCTTCTGTACCTAAGGTCCATCACCGTTCCCTTTGGATCCCTACGTAATTCGGTGCTCTCCGATACACACGATCGAACAGCGGAGGAGTGGTACTCAAGCGTCAACTTTAGGTTACAATATCTCCTGATGTAATTAACATTTTACAATGCAACAAACGGCACTGATTACGCATTTGTTTATATGTTCAGATGTGCTAACAAAGGTAACGGGGTTCCATTTTTTAAAAACCTAGGTTTGTGTTAAAAAACATACTTCCGTGCATTTTTTTATGGTTTGTATTAACCAATTACACTAGCCCCTCTCCTCACGTTCGGTCTGTGGAATCGATTCGTCAGTATTTGAGGTTGTTTACGAAATATATATATATATATATATATATATATATATATATATATATATATATATATATAAATTTGTAAATCACTTACTCACATCTGAACTAATATCTCACACAGCTGTACCGATTGAATAATTTAATATATGCACTCTTTTAAGTCAGTAATTATGTAAACATAAATCTGAAGATGCCAACAGTCATCTACACGAATAAGTGATTTTAACGCTCTTGACAGTTAAAAACTTATTCACAGTTCATAAACAGTTTAAAATCTACACAAATAAAATCCATCAGGACGGTCTTACAGTCTAATGTTAGCAATTAAATAATTAACTATTAACAAAACAATTAATTAGAAAATAGATGAACGATAATCAGAACTTAGATGAGCTCAACGGCTCAGATCAGTGAGGTAATCCAGTGATGATAAACGAAAGGAGAGACAATAAAGATAGTGTAATCTCAGACAATGTTAACTGATGAAAGCTTCCCTCAAAATTTTAGTTGATATAACTTTTACACATTTCTGGCTGTTAAATCACGGACTACAAATCCGTACGGAAAAAATATGCACTTACAATGACACCGCATTTCGTGGCGGTTACAGTGGATTAGATAGAACACTTTCATTATTCCTCTTTTTTTAGTTTATTCCATTCGTGCTCAGACTCCTCACAAGCATCGGTCCAATCACAGACCACCAGAACATGCAGGTTACCCGAAAGTCCGTTCTTGAGCAAACTAAGATCTCTGACGAGAACACATTTGGCACCGGCTTGAAACAAGGAAATAGGGAAGTACAACAAAATATTACAATCGGGAAACTAAACTTATATAAATAACAAAGCATCGCGTGGCTAAGAGTGAGAAATACACAACAGGTTCAGTGAGCTTTGAGATAAAAGTGGGAGCCTGTACTCGAGGCCAAGCTACTTAAAGGCGGTGCTTAGGATACTAGATTCTATTCCACATAAAAGGTTAGAATACAAGGTAAACGCAGGTACCGACGGGCGGGTCATACAATTATCAGATGCAAGATGTACACCTAGAGGAAATTACAGCTCAAACAGTTGGCCATTAGAAGATAGCTGCTAGAGAACCAAAACAAATTCCAAGTGCACTTAGCGCATCCCAGCCCGTCTTAGAGTAGTATTTATCCTACTCCACAGAACTCCAACATACGGCTCGCAAAGAGTAAAATATTATTTTTATTGAAACTCACTTGAGAATTTACCACCAGTTTTAAAATAGTAGTATTTACGACCGCCAAATTTTAATTTGATTGTGACGGCCGCTTTAAATAACAGACAGTACTTCACTTACACCACTAGATACTTAACAAATATTCCAATAATTATTGAACCACTCCCAAAATTCTCTTCTTCAGAAACGCTTTCCTTGCCATGGACAGTCTACATTTTATATCCTCTCTACTTCGACCATCATCAGTTATTTTGCTCCCCAAATAGCAAAACTCCTTTACTACTTTATGTGTCTCATTTCCTAATCTAATTCCTTCAGCATCACCCGACATAATTCAAAAATGGTTCAAATGGCTCTGAGCACTATGGGACTCAACTGCTGAGGTCATAAGTCCCCTAGAACTTAGAACTACTTAAACCTAACTAACCTAAGGACAACACACACATCCATGCCCGAGTCAGGATTCGAACCTGCGACCGTAGCAGTCGCGCGGTTCCAGACTGTAGCGCCAGAACCGCTCGGCCACCAGCGGCCGGCCGACTTAATTCGACTACATTCCATTATCCTCGTTTTTCTTTTGTTGATGCTCATCTTGTATCCTCCTTTCAAGACTGTCCATTCCGTTCAACTGCTCTTCCAAGTCCTTTGCTGTCTCTGACAGATTTACAATGTCATAGGCGAACCTCAACGTTTTTATTTCTTCTCCATGGACTTTAATACCTACTCCGAATTTTTCTTTTGTTTCCTTCACTGCTTGCACAATACACAGATTGAATAACATCGGGGACAGGCAACAACCCTATCTCACTCCCTTCACAACCGCTTCTTCCCTTTCATGCCCCTCGACTCTTATAACTGCCATCTGGTTTCTGTACAAATTGTAAATAGCCTTTCGCTCCCTGTATTTTACCCCTGCCACCTTTAGAATTTGAAAGAGAGTATTCCACTCAACATTGTCAACAGCTTTCTCTAAGTCTACAAATGCTAGAAACGTAGGTTTGCCTTTCCTTAATCTTTTTTCTAAGATAAGTCGTAGGATCAGTATTGCCTCACGTGTTCCATCATTTCTACGGAATCCAAATTGATCTTCCCCAAGGTCGGCTTCTACCAATTTTTCCATTCGTCTGTAAAGAATTCGCGTTAGTATTTTGCAGCTGTGACTTATTAAACTGATAGTTCGGTAATTTTCACATCTGTCAACACCTGCTTTCTTTCGGATTGGAATTATTATATTCTTCTTCAAGTCTGAAGGTATTTCGCCTGTCTCATATATCTTGCTCACCGGATGGTAGAGTTTTGTCAGGACTGGCTCTCCCAAAGCCGTCAGTAATTCCAATGGAATGATGTCTACTCCCGGGGCCTTGTTCCGACTCAGGTCTTTCAGTGCTCTGTCAAACTCTTCACGCAATATCGTATCTCCCATTTCATCTTCATCTACATCGTCTTCCATTTCCATAATATTGTCCTCAAGTACATCACCCTTGTATAGACCCTCTATATACTCCCTCCACCTTTCTGTTTTCCCTTCTTTGCTTAGAACTGGGTTTCCATCTGAGCTCTTGATATTCATACAAGTGGCTGTCTTTTCTCCAATGGTTTCTTTAATTTTCCTGTAGGCAGTATCTATCTTCCCCCTAGTGGGATAAGCCTCTACATCCTTACATTTGTCCTCTAGCCATCCCTGCTTAGCCATTTTGCACCTCCTGTCGATATCATTTTTGAGACGTTTGTATTCATTTTTTCCTGGTTGATTTAGTGCGTTTTTATATTTTCTCCTTTCATAAATTAAATTCAATATTTCTGCTGTTACCCAAAGATTTCTACTAGTCCTCGTCTTTTTACTTACTTGATCCTCTGCTGCCTTCACTACTTCATCCCTCAGAGCTACCCATTCTTCTTCTACTGTATTTCTTTCCCCCACTGCTGTCAATTGATCCCTTATGCTCTCCCTGAAACTCTGTACAACCTCTGGTTTAGTCAGTTTATCCAGGTCCCATCTCCTTAAATTTCCACCTTTTTTCAGTTTCTTCCGGTTAAATCTACAGTTCATAACCAATAGATCGTGGTCAGAGACCATATATGCCCCTGGAAATGTCTTACAATTTAAAACCTGGTTCCTAAATCTCTGTCTTACCATTATATAATCTACCTGATACCTTCCTGTATCTCCAGGATTGTTGCATGTATACAACCTTCTTTTATGATTCTTGAACCAATTGTTAGCTATGATTAAGTTATGCTCAGTG
Organism: Schistocerca americana; assembly: GCF_021461395.2. Classification (NCBI taxonomy): domain Eukaryota; kingdom Metazoa; phylum Arthropoda; class Insecta; order Orthoptera; family Acrididae; genus Schistocerca; species Schistocerca americana. The sequence goes on along the minus strand of NC_060121.1, from coordinate 740,498,460 downwards.
CAAAATTCTACCAGACGGCTTCCTCTTTCACATCTCTCCCCCAATCCATATTCACCCACTATGTTTCCTACTCTCGAATTCCATTCATCCATGACTACTAATATATCGTCTCCCTTCACTACCTGAATAATTTCTTTCATCTCATTATACATTTCATCAATTTCTTCATCATCTGCAGAGCTAGTTGGCATATAAACTTGTAC